>NC_137048.1:36075906-36203406 GCF_032717465.1 Coenobita brevimanus
TGCTGTTGCCTGTAATTTAACCCTCTCATAATTGTTGTTGTGGCTTTTGGCTTGTCTAAACGTGAACCCGGTGGACTGCAGGCTGAGGTTGTCCTCCTGCAGTCCACCACCTTTTTCAGAGAGTAGGGAGTTTAGGGACGGATGTATAACCGTGGGTATAGCGATGCCACCACGTGAAGGCGTCCCTCTCCCGCACCCCCTACTCACGGTCGGACTTCACGTAACGGTGTGAAGTGTGGCAGTGTGTGTGACGCGGCAGTGTGAAATATGACTGTGATTCTGTAAGGCAGCTTCATAATATTTCCTTGGACATCCTATTTAACAGACCTTTTTCCACTTCCTGACATTAAAATCGGTTTATGACATCGACCCGACAGCGCACACACACACACACACACACACACACACACACACACACACACACACACACACACACACACACACACACACACACACACACACACACACACACACACACACACACACAGGTACCATTGGGATGATAAGTCAGGAACACCAAGACTAGAAAACTGCTCCTGGATAAATAAAAACAGGAGATTGCAACAGTGTCCATTATCCCACACATATTGGCTCAGACGGGGCGTTGCATCACCACCATCAGGCTCAACAGATTTTGTTATAGTTTTTATATTTCGTTTTTGTGAATATTTTTTTTTTGGGGGGGTTAGCTGCAGATTTTTACTCCAAGTGGTCGTATGGTATGGTGTAATAGGGGTTATAATAAGTCGTGTGGGCTTCTATAATAGGTCATATGGGGTCATCTGCTGTAATACCACCCCTATAGCCTGGTGTAAGAGAGTCGATAATACCATCCCTTTAGTGTGGTATAAGGGAGTCTATAATACCACCCCTACAATCTTGTGTAATAAGGGTCATAATGCTTGGACAACTTGAGGGGTGAGCAAGTCTTCCCCAAACTTTGACCCTGATAAGAGGTTCCTTTAACTCACATGGGGTAACGATCAAGATTTATTTACTTATTTATTTATTCATTCATCTATTTATTTATTTATATTAACACCAATATCACCACAGCTATCACAGGTACCATCAGTCCTGACACCACTGCCACCATACTTTATCACCACCTCCCACTCCTAACACCAATACCACCACACCTAGCACCGCATCCCAATACCACCACGCCCACACCACCACCGCATCCCAATACCACCACGCCCACACCACCACCGCATCCCAATACCACCACCGCATCCCAATACCACCACACCCACACCACCACCGCTAGCACCAATACCAGCACTGGTAACTCCAGGTCCAATCCCAGCATTTGCCAATCTCCCTAATGGATACCTTGTGAGGGACGGGGTCAAGGGGATGCAACAGCAAGATCAAAAAATGCTTACTTGCCGTGTGAATATTTGTTCATCCCCTCTCCCTCTCACCCCTCTCACTTATGGTACACTTTTATGCCGGATTTCTCTCTCTCTCCCTTCTTTCATCATTCTCTTCCCCTCTCTCTAATTCACCTCACCTGTCACACACCCACATTAAAACCTTTTTCACCCCTCTCATCTCTTGTTTTCACCCCACTCACCATTCTCTTTTACCCCACTCACTCCTCTCCTTCTGCCTCATGCTCCTTCCCTCTTCTTCACCCCACTCATCCCTCTCCTTCGCCCCACTTATCACTTTTCTTCCTCCGTTCCTCTGATTCCCTCTCTTACTACTTCCTCCGTCTTTACCCTCCTCCACTCCGCTCGTTCACCCCACTTACACGTCTCTAGTTTGTGCCACTACTGGGCCTCCTTTCTTTTGATCCCTCTCGCTCACTTTCTCTCATTTACTTTCTCTCGCTCACCCTGTCTTCCGGCCTAACACTTAACGACATGCTTCCCCTGTAACTAGTTCTTAGGATTTCTCTCGCTCATTTTCTTACATTTTCTTTTCCTCCCTCACACTTATTCACTTCTCCACCTCACTCTGCCCTCTCCGCCTTTCTCCTTGCCCCACTCCTTCACCCCACTCACCCTTCTTACCTACTTTCTTCCTCCGATTTCTCACGCTCACTTTACCTCTTTCACTTTCTCTTTTCATTCCCATTCCCTCATTCTCTCTCCTATCCTTCCACTCCTCCGCAGTTACGGATCTGATATATAAAATCGTTCTTCTGGTAACTCTAACCCACTTTTTCTCACTCACTCACACCCACTTACTTTCACACACTTCTTTCTTGCCACTTCACCCAACTCCACCTCTCCCTTCCCCTCTCTCTTCACCCCACTCACCCCGCTATTTCATGTGATTCCTCCCGCTCACTCACTCTCGCTCACTTACTCACTTCCACTTCACGCCACTCCAGCTTTCAGCGTGATTCTCTCTCTCTCTCTCTCTGTTTTTTTTTTTTTACTCTTGCACGCCTACTTGAACTCACATCACTTGTGTCTATTAATACTGCCCTGACTTTTGCTTGCACCGATTGATAGATAGATAGATAGAGAGAGAGAGAGATACATACAGAGAGAGAGAGAGAGAAAAAAAAAGAGAGAGAGAGAGAGAGAGAGAGAGAGAGAGGCAGGTGAGCACAATCAGGGTAATGCAATCACAGGTTAATTAATTTTTGCATCACAGGCGCTGACCTCACTGGAATAAAATTGACACCTGTTGGCCGCAATGAAACACCTACACCGGACCCACGCACTGAGAGAGAGAGAGAGAGAGAGAGAGAGAGAGAGAGAGAGAGAGAGAGATGGAGGGGCAGAGACTATGCCGCTATGATGATGATGAATAACCGTGAATCATTGAAACATACCACGCTCATAACACGAAGATCTGTCACTCATTATACGCGCGTGCGCACACACACACACACACACACACACACACACACACACACACACACACACACACACACACACACACACACACACACACACACACACACACACACACACACACACACACACACACACAGTTTTACCTGCTGTTTCCTCCACCCAGAGTTCCATCTCCGGCCCAACCCTCTCGAGGAGTCTTTCTTCATTCTCTCCTCCTTCCTTCCTATCTCTCTCTCTCTCTCCTCCCCTCCCCTCCCTCCTTTCTTCCATCTTCATCCTTTCTTCCTTCGTATTTCCTTCCCTTCTTCCTTCGTTTTTCTTTTCTCCTTCCTCCATGTAATTTCCTCCCTTTCTTCCTCTCTTCCATCTCAGTCCAGACTTTTTCTTCCTCAGTCAGCCTAATTTTCCTTGTCTTCCTTTGTTCGGCTTTCCCCTCTTCCTTCTTTCTCATTACTTCATTCTTCGGAGCATCTTCCTTCTTTCCTTCCTACTTTTCCATCTTTCATATACTTTTGTTCTTTCTTGCATCTCCCTTCATCTGTCTTCCTTTACTCCTCGCTGACTTTATTATCCTTTATTATTTCTTCTTCGTCATCACCAGTCCTTCTTTCTTCGTTCTCCACTCTCCTTCTTCCTTCAGTCCTTTTCCTTCCACCCTTCCTTCTTCGCCTCCCTCCTTTTGCCTCCTTCGCCACTCTCCTTCACGCATCCTTTCATTCTCTTCTCTGTTCCATCTTTGATTGTGTTCCCTCCTCCCTCCCTCCCTCCCTTTTTCTTCTCCTCCTCCTCCCTTCGTCCCTCCCTCCGTTTTTCTCCTCCTCCCTCCAACCTCCATCCCTCACCCACTTCCTCATCTGCCATTAATCCCCACCGCCTCTGCATATTCTCTCTCTCTCTCTCTCTCTCTCTCTCTCTCTCTCTCTCTCTCTCTCTCTCTCTCTCTCTCACACACATTTATCATACTATTCCCAATTTTATTCGTCTCTGTCCATTCCCCCCGTCCCTCACCCTCACCCCATACAACCCCCTCTGTTATTTACTTCTCCCCATCCCTTGTCCACTCCATCCTCCTCCAGCTGAATAAAATCGTCTGGAGGGATTGAAAATAAAATAGAAGCGAGGTACTGTTAGTGAAAAAGGTTTATCCCCTCCAAGGCGTGAGTGCAGGTAGACACATCCCGTGCTCTTACCTGCCCCGCACCTGGGATTACGTGACGCACCTTTCCACTCCGCACCCTCCTCCCTCACGTTCCTCCCCCGACGATCCACTCCTACCACCCACACTCCAACTTCCCCCACTTCACACTCCCACCACCCCACCTCGCATTCCCACTCCCCCCACCTCACACTCCCACTCCCTCCACTTCACACTCCCACGCACCCCACCTCACACTCCCACTTCCCCCACCTCACACTCCCACCTCACACTCCCACTCTCACTCCACCGCAGCTACGTGGACCCCGATGCTTCCAGATTTTTGCACGAAGGAAGGATTTCAGTAGGATAACATCTTGAATCCTGGAGATGTATTTTCCAGTTTTTTTTTCTTGCTGCTACCAGGCGGGATTTATTCAGTTTAAGAAGGCTACACGTTTTTGAAGACAGTTTATCACCACCACCACCACCACCAGCACCACCACCGTCCCTTCTAGAATGTCCTCCGTTGTTTCGCTGCCTTTATCTTTTTCATTTAATCAGTCACTCAGTCAGATCACTACTGCCACTACCCACCAGCCACCACCCCCATCTCCATCACCACCACCAGTTCACCACCCACCACCACCACCATCTGACACCACCACCATCTCTCACCACCAGTTCACCACCCACCACCACCACCCTCACCACCACCAGTTCACCACCCACCACCACCCTCACCACCACCACCACCACTACCACTATCCACACAGTCCCGAGGGATAATCTGGCATAAAAATCTCTGAGTCAGGTAATTAACCCTTCACTGCGTCCACGACAGGCTTTATATTTTATTCAGATTCACTACGAGGCAAGTTTACTCAGCTTGAATTCCTATATACGATGCCCCTTTTGTAGTTTGTACGTTCTTTCCGATTTTATTCTTGCTAACACCTGAGTAGTTTATTCATCTTAGAAATTTAGACTAAGGTAGATTAAAAAAAAGTATAGCAGTGTGCGTCAAGACACGTATGCGAAGGGTGGTCCGTAAGTAGCGCTTCACTAGACACTGCTGGTGGTATCTTACGTGTTGCCGGGGCGTCTCAGTCTGCTGGTGTGGGCACGGGTGTAGCAATGGGAGTGGGAAATGAATAGGTGATGTAGGAGAGACATTGATAACACAGACTTAGCCGTCCCACGCAGCTACAAGAAATCGTGTGGAAGAATACAAGAGGAGCGTTATATATGAACCCCCTTTACAAAAAATAATCCTTGTTCGAAAAATCTCTTAACAAAATCGTCTGGAGA
Organism: Coenobita brevimanus; assembly: GCF_032717465.1. NCBI lineage: Eukaryota > Metazoa > Arthropoda > Malacostraca > Decapoda > Coenobitidae > Coenobita > Coenobita brevimanus. The sequence continues at coordinate 36,081,172 of NC_137048.1, forward strand.
AAGCAAAAATGAAATATACAGTAGAAAATGTAATAAAGCTGATAAGTCTGGGGAAAAAAATATATCGCAAATATAAATAAATCGTTTGAAGATAAGCAGAATTATATATGAAAAAGTCCTTAGAAGAAAATCTGTCCTCAATAAAATCTTCTAGACGTGGTTAAAATTATTTAAAAAAAAAATCCTCCACCCACACAAGAAATCGCGCGGGGGGAGCGGAAGGGGGGCGTTATGTATGGACCGGCCTGTCGAACCAATCTTACTACGGAACTTAAGCTCTAGAAACTTTGTGAATCCGGAACCAGAAGGAAAAGGGAGCAATCTCAGGTAGAGTCGGAAATGAGGGTGGGAGAAAAAAGCAAGAGTGTGTAAGTTTAAAGTGGATAGTTAGATGGGGTTTTATGAGACTGATAAATGAGGTGGAGAGGCACAGTGGAGAAAGTTTGGTGATCAGGGTTGGAACAGGTGGGTTGGGTGAGGGTAGGAGACGGGACGGGGGTCATGGTGGGTGGGTGGGGGGTGTGGGGAGGCAGGATGGGGATGAGATGGAGGGTGGAAGAAGGTGGAACTGAAAAGGGAGAATGATACGGAGATGAGAGGAAGGGAGAGGTTAATATGAAGGAAAGGAAAGGTAAGGAACGGGTGGGGAGGGAACACGAAAGGAACTGGAAGAAAAGGAGAGAATATTGACGAGAGGCAGAGAGGTTAAGGTGGAGAGAGGAAGAAGGGGAATGACAAAAAGAAAAAAGAGGATGTAGATGAGAGTGCAGGGAAAAAGAGAGAAAGAAGGAAAATTGTAAAAGGAATTGGAGAGAGAGAGAGAGAGAGAGAGAGAGAGAGAGAGAGGACGTAGGTGATTTGGAGAAGAGGTGAGATAGGGGAGGAGATCTGATAAGAAGGGACTGAGGAGTAAAAAGTCTGAAAAGTTTGATCAGGAAGAGGAAAGAAGGAAGGAAACCATAAGTTTTGGGATAAGCGAAGAAAAAGTAGAAGAAGAAGAAGAAGGGGGCGTTTATTTGAACAGCCAGAGAAGTTTAGAGATCAGGAATGACGAAGGAGAAAGATGATGATGATGAAGAAGAACTCTGACTCATGGATAACAGAGGTAGACATAGATAGATACGGTAGATAGATGGATAGACAGACAGATAATTTGATGAACGAATCCAGTGGTAAACAATTCTTTATCTGTTATTAATTTCCATTCTTAAATCTTCACCCACTGATTTCCCATTCATTCATTTTTCTTTCTTCACCACCTGATCATTCTTTTTTATTCTTTCTTCTTCTCTTCCTTTGAGTATCTAATTCTCACCCTGCGCTTATTGTTCATTCTCTTTGTTGTCTCATTCTTTGATTATCTTAAATTCTCATCCTGCATTTCTTGCTCATTCACCTTTGTTTTTCTTCTCATTCTTTAATTATGAAAATTTATCGTTCCCCAAATGTGAAGGAACTGAGAAGTAATTGAAAGAGACACCTGAATTATATCTCTAGGAAAACGGTGATCACAGAGGGAAATTCAGTGAACAGGCCGGAAGTAATAAGAGAACACACACACACACACACACACACACACACACACACACACACACACACACACACACACACACGGGGGGGAGTAAATAGAGACTTTAATCCTGACTGCTGCCATTTGATTTCGTGCTGCTGGCAGAGGAATTCCATATAGTCCATTTTAACCGGGGGGGGGGGTGCTGGGGAGGGACGCCTTCACGTGATAGCACCGATATGACCGGTAGGCTCCTCTGCCCGGTTATACAAACGTCACTCATCTCCCTCCCTGTCCCCCGAAAGTCTCTCATCTCCCTTCCTGTCCCCCGAAAGATGATGGACAGTAGAAAGAGGGCAACTTCACTCTGTAGTCCACCGGGTTTGCTTTCAGATAGACCTGGGGTTGCAGCTACTGCTGTTACTTCTGTGCAGAGTTGCTTCGCCTTGGATTGTATGGGGAGGTACTTTTAGCGCAGCACCCTTCGCCCACCGGTTCATAGGCACACAGCTCACAGGTTCAGAATTTGTGTTCCCTCTTTGATTGGCTTGCAAAAATATTTAACACCCTCCTGGATCTAGGATTACCTATGATCACAAATTACAGTAGTTAAGTTTGTGATGTGAAATTCTATCTGTCGGTCTTCAATCAGGCGCCTTAATCCCTGAAGGGTGGCCACAGACGAATCGCCTCCATTTCACCCTGTCTTCCTCCATCAGGCGGCCCTGTCTCAAACTCACACCATCTTCTTTCATGCACTTCTGAACCCCATCTCTCCGTAGAGACGTGAAAGTGAGATAGTGAAATTTGGTTTAGGGGGACCGTAGAATTTTACATCTTTTTACAGTTGCCGTCGGTAATCCTTTTACACATCAAGGGCTCAGTTCCAGAGAACGAGATTACAACCCTTCCAATCCGTTTCAGTATTGACGGATCAGCTTGGCAAGGTCTCATTAGAATTTGACACAACGGTAAGGCAGCGTAGAGGAACTGTTGGCCGCAGCTGTACGTCGAAAACGATTATGTGATCCCAAAAAAGTCCTCCAGATACCGGTCGATCTCACGTATCATATATGTTACTGTGGACCTAGAGTCACTTCTCATGCAGTGCTTCGACTCTTAAGTGTTTTTTTATTTATCATGCAAAAAAGATGGACAGACGATCAGGACGGGTAATTACAAAACCAGACCGACTTTGAATGTCAAGGCAAACTTCTGGTTAATTCACTGGTTTGGTATATTTATAAACTGATGCCAGACAGTGTTTATGTAGTAACTTCTCATTAGTGTTATTATGATTGTCAATTCTCACGTGAGTCCAAAATGTGAGTCATATGTACATGGAGGCCAGACAGATAAGTAACTCAGCTTGCATCAGAGTTATAAGTAATCCAGCCATCACTAATAAGTAATCCCACCTGTAGTAATACGTAATCGCCGCTGCAGTAACCCACTCCCATTAGACTAATCCCACTTCCATCCCTCACTCTCATAAACACCTACTAATGGATACTGGCAGCCTCATCATTTAAGTTTATAATATATTTCGCCATTGTGCTTCGGAAATAAATTATGCGATAGTCAGTAATAGTCGGTGAGGTTCGCCCGCCATTAAGGGTAAAATATTTGGGCCGTGTGTTAATGTGGAATTGTGTGATGCGTTTGTCCTGTCAGCTCGTTTGAGATTTGCCAGATGTGAGGACGATAATGTGTGTGTGTGTGTGTGTGTGTGTGTGTGTGTGTGTGTGTGTGTGTGTGTTTTCGTAATTCATCCTTGCAACCTCTATACCCGATTTTTTTTTTATGTGGGGAGGGAAGGGTGAGTGGAGGAGAGAGTGGGGGAGTGAATAATTTAAAAGGAGGTGGATAGAGGAGTGGATGAGAAAAGGAAACGGTAGGGGGTTGTGGAAGAGAGAGGGGAGGGATGGCTGAGTGGATGAGAATGTGAGGGTGAGATTGGTGATACAGGAAGTGGATGGAGGAGTAGAAGAGAATGGACAGGGAGGGATGAGTGGAAGATAGAGATGGGAGGTGGATGGATGAGTGGAAAAGAATGGATAGGGAGGGATTAGTGGAAGATAGAGGAGGGACGGGAGGTGGATGGATGAGTGGATGAGAGTAGCAATCGGCAGGAGGGGCGGAGGTGAAGATTGAAGTGGCACCCTACCCCCTCACCTGTGCAGAGTACGTGTATCAAGTGGCACTCCACTACGCGGTGCCACCTGGCCCACTGACTCTTATTCTCTCTCTCTCTCTCTCTCTCTCTCTCTCTCTCTCCTCTCCTCTCCTCTTCTCTTCCGCCTTTCTTCCCACATCTGTTGACGTAGGACATTATTTCCCAAGTAGTCATGTCTTCTCTACTCTTCTCTCTCTCCTCTCTTCTCTTCTCTCCTCTCTTCTTCTCGCCTCTCCTCCTCTCTCGTCTCCTCCCGCCCATGACGAAGGGCCTCATCACCCAAGTTGATCCTGACGTTTGACGCGGAACTTAATGACACTTTGTTCCCTCGCTGGTGGGCGGTGGTGGAGGGGGGGGGGATGGGAAGGGGCGGAGGGAAGGAGGGGTGCGTGGCGAATAGAGAGTGGGCAGTGGAAGGGGAACTGGGATGGAGGGTGGAGTAGGGAGGGGCGGTGATGAGGGGCCTGAAGGTACTGGGTGGAGATTATGGCGGATGAATAATTGGTGGACTGGGGGTAGCCTTCTTGCTTTACTCTCCTTATCTTAACTCGTAGCATTAGATATTATAGTCATCGTTGGGGCCGGAGGAGGGAAGTGGTGGAATGGAGGGGGGAAGGGGGAGCTGGGGTGATAAGTGAAAGTTAAGACTGGGGTGATGGGGGGTGAGTAGATGATGGGTGGGGGGTGAGTAGATGAGTAGAGGTCTTGGTTTACTTTCCTTATCTTTATGTCATATAATTGCATATCATAGTCATAGTATTCTCTGTGACGAACACCCTCGAAAGGACTATTATGTTGTTGCTGTTTGCTTTCCTTTGTACCCCTTTGTAGGCGAGGGTAAGAAGTGGGGTTGGGTGGAGATGGAGATGGTGCAGGAGGGGGGAAAGTGGGGGAGAGGAGGTGGTCGGTAAGGGGCAGGTAGGGAGAACACAAAGGGGAAGGGTATGGGGAGAGGGGGAGGATGTGATTGGGCGGGGGGAGTTAAGGTCTTTGTTCAAAGTGCTATAGAAAGAAACTCAGTTAAGATCTTTATGTTGTAGAATTTTTGGCCAGAAAACGACTCTCCAGGCAAATTAAATGATGAATTATTCCGCCATCCGACTGATTGAGTGAAGGAGAGAGGGGGGGAGGGAGCAAATGAGTGAGTGAGTGAGTGAGGGAGGTAGGGAGGGAGTAAATGTATGAGTGAGTGAAGGAGGGAGGGAGAGAGGAAATGAGTGAGTAAGTGATTGAGTGAGCAAGTGTGAGTTAGTGAGTGAGTGAGTGGGTGAGCAGTGACGCACAACCATCAACCTTTGGATCTGAGTCAGTGTAAAGTTCATCGTAAATCTCGTTAGGAATAGTGTGCGTGTGTGTGTGTGTGTGTGTGTGTGTGTGTGTGTGTGTGTGTGTGTGTGAGAGAGAGAGAGAGAGAGAGAGAGAGAGAGATTTTTTTACGAGACGACATTTTCAGTGGATTAACAGAGACCCGGTCAATAGCCCTAACACTTCCTCTCGCAGTTACCCCAACAAAGACCCCAGCTATACCCTTTTTACTCTAACTTGGCCTAAAACTCCACCCTCACCATCTTGAATATTTGCAACAGGATATTAGCGGTAGAGTATGATGCTAGCTACGAAGAAGTGCAATGGAAAAGATATAGAACCGTAGCGCTGTCTTACTCTGCCATTCAGCAACGTGAAATAACCTCCAAAAGGACAGAGATCAGGACTGAGACAAAACGACAACAGTGAGTTTAACAGAGGCCTCAACACCAACTTTAACCAGCTGCCGTAAACAGTCCCTCTTCTAGTGACCTTTACTAAGACTTTATCAAGTGGCCTAAACAAAGAGACAGACAGTGTTCGAAATTCTTCCTCCGCCAGTGATCGTAATAGAATGTAATTAGTGGCCTTCTCAGCTGTGTGCTCTGGTAAGTTACGCATTCCACGCTTGAAGTGTTGCCTCAGCCTCACCAGTGATTATCTAACGCAGCCCTGACCATCAAAAGACCAGGCTGTTAATTTTTTTTCTCTGGTGTCAGTCACCGTGGTAACTTTTTGGCCATGCTTACCTAATTTAAAGCCGCTACTACCACAGCCGCAACTACCACACTATATTGAGTTTTTATCTCACCTGCAAGTATCAGTAACCTCCCCCAGCTCAGTGATGGCCAGGTGTAGTCAGATTGGAAGGTCGATATGATTAGTATCGAAGGCAACTCATGCATACCTCATAACAAAGGTTTATCTGATTCCATGCAACCACGATTTAGTATTCAGCTTTGTGACAATGGCCCAGTTCTGACAGGTGAAAACAAAGCAACTATATTGACGGTAACAGAGGCCCAGACAGTGAGTAAAACAGTTCCTCTGCTAGCGACCTTAAGTGAATTTAATCAATGGTCTTCTCAGCTTTTGGTTCTGGTGTAGTGTGAGTTATGTATTCCAAGCCTAAAGAGCTTCCGCCTAGCACGGCCTCAGCCTTGATTACTATCTTACCCAGACTCAACACAACAAGACCAAGTTGTAATCTTGATGTCTTACCTGTCAATCACCGTGACGTGGCACCACATCTCACCAGTTTCGTAACACCACGAGCGGTTTAATTCTGTTCCTTCACTGTTGTCCACATCCCCAATTTTACCAGAGCCACAGCTAGTCTAAATTTGCACCGCACCACAAATACACCATTAGTATAGTCACGTGCCCTTCCTTACCAGATATACCCTCTCATATATCGGCTTTTGACGTGTATAATTTCAGATCTCTCAATTTAACCTCAGCTGCCTCCATGATATGTCTTAACTCCATCACACATCAACTCCTGACATGTAAAAAAAAAGATATAAAAAATTTTCTTCCTTCCATGTGAGGGTGTAAAACATCGAGTGATCTCAACTTCATTTCCAGCCCTAACATTTACTCTCAGTGGAGGGAGACATAAGAATTTTCCCGAAAATAATGTTAGCAGTGAGTCGAGATTGGTAAATAAAATTGGGGGTATTGAGATATTGATGATGGAGTGGAATTTGAAATGTCATTTGCCAGTGACCTTAATACCTTCACTGTTCTTACCTGACCTTTGGCTTCTACCTGGATTGTTAGGTATACAGAGGTGTGAGGGTAGTGGGTCGGGGTCTGTTGAGGTAGTTAGGTGGGATACATTGGACAGGATGAGAAATGAATAATCGATTCGTTTTCATACGCCGAAATGTATACTTTATATGGTTTTGTGTTCATCTGATGGAACTGGCCCACTCCCACACTATGAATACTAAGGCGTAGTTACATGAAATTCAGTTAGCCTTTAATATGAGGTAGGAATGAGTCTCCTTGGTTACTAGTTAAATCGACCCTCCAGTCTAACTACACTTGGCCATCACCTGAGCTGAGAGAGGCTAGGAATCTTGTCAGGTAAGAGTGAAAGGTGTAAAATCAGGAAATATACAATCGTGAAAGATATAAGGACGTATGCAAAGGGTCATGAAGCCTTTGGGAATTTTTGAGAAGTAGGTGGAATTTCAGTACAGATATTTTTGGGTCGGCTGAGGTGTGTGTGTGTGTGTGTGTGTGTGTGTGTGTGTGTGAGAGAGAGAGAGAGAGAGAGAGAGAGAGAGAGAGAAAGAGAGAGAAAGAGAGAGAGAGACGAGGAGTGGCTCAGGTACGAGGAAGTGACTTTAAAGGTTAGGGTTATGGAGGGAGGGAGGCGAGGGAACGTTTCTCTCCCTCTCTCTCCCTCTCTCTCTCTCTCTCTCTCACACACACACACACACACACACACACACACACACACACACACACACACACACACACACACACACACACACACACACACACACACACACACACACACACACTATCCTAACTTTTACCTGCCTCAAAATAAAAAGCAAGAAAAAGATTGCAAGCTTTAGAAACAGAACCACTCACACAAAACAAAACAACACTGAGGCACAAATACATACCAGGTAGGGTGTGGCAAGGTAGGTAGGGAGGGTAGGCAGATAGGGTGGTGTAGGGGGGGGTTAGAGAGAGAGGCAGGTAGATATATGGACAGGCAGATGGGAGGAAAATAGATAAGCAGGTTGGATGATAGATGGGTTGACAGGCTGAGAAGTAGATGGAAAGTAGAATGACAGGTAGGTAGGAAGGTAAATGACAGGTAGAGACAGGCACGTAGAAAGGTATGTGGAGTGAGTCAGGTAGATAGAAGGAGAGGTGGATGAAACTTATTAATGGAGATGGAGAAATACAGGTAGGCAGGTGGAGAGTAAGACAGTGGATAGATGGAGTGGTCAGTGGAGAGACACGGAGGAAGGTAGGCACGTAGATGGACACATAGGCAGGTGAGAATGGACTACGTAGATAGATGGAGACGGTAGATGGAGAGACACTGAGTAAGGTCGGCAGGCAGATGAAGACAGAGGTAGGTTGACTGATGGACAGTGAGACAGGTAGATTGATGGAGAGACAGTTAATGAGGCAGGTGGGGGGGGAGAGACAGGTAGGCAAGTGATGAGACTGATGGAGAGACTGATGTATAGGAAGACAGGTGTGGAGGAAGATAGGTGTAGAGGGAGATAGGTGTAGATGGAGACGGGTGTGGAGGGAGTCAGGTGTGGAGGGAGGCAGGAGGTGAGGCAAGAGGGGCAGGTGTGGAGGGAGACAGGACAGGTAAGCGAGGCGTGAACAAACATATTGGCACACCTGGTCAGTCACTCAGCCTCTGCCACCTGATGCCAAACACACACACACACACACACACACACACACACACACACACACACACACACACACACACACACACACACACACACACACACACACACACACACACACACACACACACACACACACACACACACACACACACACACACACACACACACACACACACACACACAGGTAATGAAGTCTACATCTAACCACTCCAGTTCGAAAAGTGTGTCTTCAGTGGAACAATATCCTCCAGCGATGACAAAAAATAATAATAAGAATAATAATAAAAATGGGGAGGAGTACATACTGTTAAATAAGTTTTATAAGTAATTTGTGTCTATATTAAAAAGATACGCAACCCTTAAACGACGAAAGACCACTCTGCACTAAATGAAATTGTGTTTGTAGTAGTAGTAGTAGTAGTAGTAGTAGTAATAATAATAGTAATAATAATAATAATAATAATAATAATAATAATAATTGATTTTTGAGAGAGAGAGAGAGAGAGAGAGAGAGAGAGAGAGAGAGAGAGAGAGAGGCGGTACCATTGTCTGGTTCGTTAACAACACGTATGAGTTTATAACTGGGATGGAGGATGGTATTAAGTTTCTCTCTCTCTCTCTCTCTCTCACACACGGTATAAATGTTTATTTCTATTTATTTTCTTTCCTTGATTCCTTACTTGCATTTTTCTCTCCTTTTTTCCTTCCTTTTTCTTCCTTCCTTCCTTCATCTTTCTAAATTACCTCCCTCTTTCCCTTTCTTTCTCTCTCCCCACTTAACCTTTAACAAATTTTCTACTCACAACTGTTCCCTTCATCTCCCTATTTGCATAATTTATTTCTACCTGCCTACTTACCTACCTACCCACCTACCTACCTACCTACCTTCCCACCTACCTACCTACCTGCCTAATTAACCTTTATGAACTTTTCTGCCCTCAACTTGTTCCTCCATCAACTTACCCACATGTATAATTTATTTCATCCCTACCTACCTACCCACCTACCTACCTACCTACCTACCTACCTACCTACCTACCCACCTACCTACCTACCTACCTACCCATGACACCCATTCATTTACTGTAAGTTTATTTTACTTTTCAGTTTCTTTCATTATTTTTTTCTTCCTTCCTCTCCTCCCTCCTGGTTTCTTCATTTTTCTTTCCTTCCATCTTTACTTTTTTCTGCTTTCTTTCCTCCTGCCTCTGCCCTCTTTTTTCTCAATATATTTTTCCCTTCCTCTTCTGTCTTAATTCCTTCCTTCCTGCCTCTCTTCATTCCTTTCTTCCTTCCTTCCTGGCTCCCCTCCTTTCTTCCTTGCTTGCTTCCTTCGTTCCTTCCTTCCTTCCTTCATAAGATACTAAACATGCCTCACGTACTCATCCATCATTTAACATCTTTCCTTCCCTCTCTCCCTTCTTCCTTCCTTCCTTCCTTCCAGACCACACCTGCCTCACGTACCCATCCATCATTTAGCATCACCATCAGAACTGACCACTTACACTGTAGGCTTTCATTCCTTCTCTCTTCCTTCCTTCTTTTTTATCTCCTTTTCTTCTTCCATCTATTTTTCCTGCATTCAGTTTTTCCCTTCTGTTCTGTCACCGTCACTTCTTTCATCTCTTACTTCTCTCTTCCTTTCTCTCCTTCATCCCTCCCTTCTTGTTTTTTACCTCCCTTTCTCCCTTTCTTTCTTTCCTGCCTTCCTTCCTTTTCTCTTTGTTTTTAGTTATCTCTTATCTTCTTTCCTTCCTTCCTTCTTTCCTTCTTTCTTTGTTTTTCGTGTTTTCCTTTTGTTTTCCTTGCTTCCTTCCATCCTTCCTTCCTTCTTACCTTCCTTCCTTCTTACCTTCCTTCCTCCCTTCCTTCCCTTGTACTCTCTCGTTTCTGTCCCCTCCGTACATTATAAATAAAATAAATCGCTAAGGGAGAAGTGTTAGGGAGCCTCCAAAACCCACGAGAATACGACCCTATAAACCTACCTCACTGTCCAATTTCTTCCTCCGTCTCTTCCCTCTCTCCTTCCCTCCTTCCCCTCTCCCTTCTTCCTCCCGGCTTCTTCCCTCCTTCCTTTCTCTCAGACTCATCTGCCCTCCCCCAGTTTCCTTCCTCTTTCTCCCTCTCTCTTTCTGAGTAGCTCTCTTTCCTCCCTCTTTCCTTCGTACTCCCCCGCCCTTTTATTCTTTCCTTCTTCCTCTCTCCCTTCATCTTTCTTTACAGTTTCCTCCTTATGCCTCCCCTTTCCCTCTCTCCCTCCCTCCTTCTTACCTATCTTCCTCCCCATTTCTTTATATCTTCCTCCCTCCCTCCATTTTTCTTTCATACCTCTCTCCCTTTCGCTTTCTTTCCTACCTCCTCCCTCCCTCCCTCCTTCCATCCATCCATACTGTATTTTCCTTCCTCTCTCTCTCCCTCCTTCCATCCATCCATATTTTCCTCCCTCTCTCCCTCCCTCCTTCCGTCCATTTTTCCCTCCCTCTCTCCCTCCCTCATCCCCGTCTTGGCCAGAATAGGGAGACAGAGAGGGCGTAGGGGCGATTGACTAAGATTGACGGGTGAGGCAGGGACAGGGGAATAATGGATTAGTCTCCCCCGCCTCATAGTGACGCTACAGAAAACGCGAATCAGGTTTCTCCATATACACAGGTGATTCAGTATAGACGGTTACTCTGGAGGTGGTTCGCTATAGAAGGTGGAATATAGAGGGTGGTGGTGTGGTGCTATGGACTTAATATAGAATGTGATTTAATATAGACGCTAATTCTGGTGGTTCCTTATACCGTATGCAGTTCTTTCTTACCTCTTATTTTCCCCCGTCTTTAGTCTCCCCTACTCTCATTCTCATATAGTACTGTTTTTTTCTTTCAGTCTGACTTTCATCTCCTTTCTTTTTCTCTTCAGTTCCCCTCTCACCTCTTCGTTTCTCCTCATTATCTACGTTTTTCTTGTTTTATTTTTCTCCTGCTCATTCTCACTGCTTATCTTATCCTTCTTCATCTCTGGCTTTCATCTTTTTTCGTATGTTCGTTTCTGTCCATTATTTTTAACTACTAATTCTTTTTACCTTCCCTTTTTGCACTATAGTCGTGTTTTCCATTCCTCTACATCCCCTTCGTTTACTTATCTTTTTTTATTCTTTCATTCTTGCTTTTATTTCCTTTTGTGTGTGTGTGCCTTTCCATATCCTTTTTGTTTTTTCTGCGTTTTCTTTGTGTTTTTTTCTTTGGCTATAATTTTTCCATTCCTGTGCATTCTCTTCCTTTACCTTTTCTTTATCATTCTTTCTTCCCGGCTTCCATTTCTCTTTCTGTAGGTTTCTCTGATCCTCTCCCTGCCCATTATTATTCTTTCTACCTCTTCTTCCATTGGCTTTTTCTTCAGCTGTTATTTTTCTGTCCCATATGTTTATTTTCTTTCTTGGTTTCATTTTTCTTTTATATATATTCCTTTGAGCCTCTCCCTGTCCATTACTGTTCTCTCTGTTCTATTTAATCCACTTTTTCCACTCCATTTTTGCTGTTCCTCACGTGTTATAGCACTCATCCTTTCCCCTCCTTTTCCCCGTTTCCTCCCCTCTCTTCCCTTTTTCCCTCTTCAGTTCTTCTCGTTTCCCATCTGCTGCTACTCCCCTTCTCTCTTCCCCGTCTTCCCACCACTTTCATTCCCTCTCTCCTCTTCTTCCCTTTTCCTCTTCTTCCCTCTCTCACCTCTTCTTTCTTTTTTCTTATTCCATTTTCCCGTCCGCTACTACTACTCCTCTCTCCCTCTTCTCTTCCCAGCTTAATTGTTCCTTCATCTCCCCATCTTTTTCCCTTCTTTTCTCCCCGTGTCTAGTACCTTTCTCTTCTCCCTCTTCTTGTCAGCTTCCTGCCTCTTCACTCGCCTTCCATTTATTATCTTTTCTCCCTTCTCTCCTCTCCCTCCTCCCTCTTCCCTCGTCTCTCCATTCCTCTCCCTTCCCTACCCCTTTCTCATCAACTACCACCCTTCCTTCAATCCCATTTCCCCTCTCCTCGTTCCTCATCCTCTTTCCTCCCTTCTCTCCTCTCTCGAACTCTTCCTCTCCCTTCTCTCCTCTCTCTAATTTTTCCTCTCTCTCTTCTCTCCTCACTCCAACTTTTCCTCTTTTCCCTCTTCCCCTCTCCCTCTGTTCCTTCCTCTCCAGTATTTTTCTCGTCTTCTCTTTCTATTCTTTTCTCTTACTCCACATTCTTCCACATTCTTCCGTCTTCCTTCGTCTCTTCTTTTCACACTTCTCTTCTCCACTACCTCTCTCTCTCTCTCTCTCTCTCTCGTTTTACCAATTTCTCTTTCTCTCCAAGTCTATCAATTTCTCTCTCTTTCCTTCCTCCGTCTCTCTCCTTTTCCTCCCCTCTCTCTGGAGCAATTTCTCTCCATATGCTTCTCGTCTGCACTATTTTTTTTTTTTTTTTTTTTTTTTTTTTTTTACCCTCGCGCCTCTCTCTCTCTCTCTCTCTCTCTCTCTCTCATTATCTGTATTTATCCATCTACCTGTCTGTCTGTTTGTCTGTCATACCAGTCATCTCACCTACCTACCTGCCTACCTACCTACCTACCTACCTACCTACCTACCCACCCTTCAAATGGCCCTTCTGGTTTTTCTTCAGTTTCCCCTCTAATCTAACCCTTTTCTCAGCAGTCCCTTCCTACCTCCTTCCATCTCTCTCTCTCTCTCTCTCTCTCTCTCTCTCTTTGTCTACTGTCTATCTATCCAAGCCTGTCCACTCTTAAGAAATTATAAGATGCCCCTTTCACCTTAACTTGACCTAAAATTGCCATCTCCCCATCTTCAGTACTGAGTGGTGACGAGTTGAGCACTAAAATATAATGCTAGTCATGAAGAAGTGGTCTGGAGAGGATGTAGAGGGGTGATACTGTCTTATTCTGCTACTGAGCTACGTGAAAGAAGTTGGAGAAAATCTGGGCCAAGTTAAGGTGAAAGGACTGTAGTTGAGATTTTGTATATTAGGTAGACAACTATTTTTGCCCGACTTGGACCCTCTTCAGGCATCCCCTTTAGTACGAAAATCCTATCCTGAGACCAGAAAAGACGTCCTTGTATTGAAAGGGTGAAGACAGTGACTGGACACCCTACCCTGGATTATTTTTTCATTTTCCGTTCTCCTTTTCTGTATTTTTGTTTGTTTCTCTGCATTAAAAAAACGAGAGACAAAACCCACCGGAAAAGTCATTAAAATGTTTGCCTGGCCCAGCTGAGGTTGGGGAGGGGGAGGGGAGGGGAGAGGAAGCGATAGGATGGGGGAGGGGAGAGGAGGAACAGGGGAGGGAAGCTGGGAGGGACGGAGGAAGGGGGTGGGGGAAGGGGTTGGGGGATTAGGGAGGGGGAGGGGGGCGGTAATGACCCCCAGCATCACTACGTTATTGTTATTAGATGAGATATGTTATTAGTGTGAGGGTTTGTTAGAGAGAGAGAGAGGGAGAAATGGAGACAGTGAAAGGGAGTAAGAGAGAATGTGAGAGTAAGTGTGATAGAGTAAGAGCAAGGGAGGAATTAGAGTGTATTAAGGGAGAGAAATACAAAGGAGAGGCAACAGCATTTAGCCCAGTAGTATTTTCCGGGTGGTTTGTAACAGAGGAGACTATGAAGAAGGAAGAAGGAGGGAGAGAAGGAAATTGAGAGGGAGGGAGGAAGGAAAGGAGGGAGAGAGGCAGGAAGGGAGAGTGAGTTTGGGAGGAATGTAGGAGAATGAGATTGAAGGAAGTAAGGTTTGTGAAGGGAGGTATGTAAGGGAAGGAGGGAGGGAAGGAAAGAAGTAAACTGAAAATGAAGGAAGGAAGGAGAGTGTAAAAGGAGGAGGGAAGGAGGAAAGGAAAATTAGAGGGAAGGAAAATAAATAATGGAGAGAAAGATGTACAAGGGAGAAAATAAGGGAAAATGAATGTCTGTGTGAGAGAAAGAAAGAATGTTATAAAGGGAAAGCAAAAAGGTGGAGAATGAAGAGAAAGGCAGTGAAGGGAAGAGAAAAAGACCTGAACATACAAGGAAAGAAAAGAAGCGAAATTAAGAGTAAGGACTTTGAAAGAGGAAAAACGAAATGTTAAACAAGAAAAGAAACGGAAAGGGAAATAAAGAATAAGGCAGTGAAAAGGCGAGAGGAAAACAGTGAAAGGGAGAGAGAAAAATAGTGAGAAAGAGAGAGGAAAGAGTTATACAAAGGAAGAAAAGAGACAGACTTAACTAAGGCTCTGAATGGCAAGTCTAACCCAAGCGTGAAAAGGCGTCACACAAGGCCAGGTAAGGTGTAAATCGTCTCACCTGTAATTACCTTAATGAATTTGCACCTGCGTCTTGCTATAGAGGGACGCGACAATGTTTTTTTACGGCTGAATGGAGAGGCTAAACTGGTATTTCCTTTAGTTTCTTTTTTTACGTTTTTTTATTTACGTTTGGAAATCTGTGAAAAGTGTTTTAGGCTGTTTTTTGTGTGTGTGTTTTTCTATTTATCTTCTTTGGAAATCCATTAAAAAAAAACTTTATCTGGTATCAGGTGTTTCTTTGTGTGTGTGTGTGTGTGTGTGTGTGTGTGTGTGTGTGTGTGTTTTGATATACACAAAAGCGTCGTATCCTTCACGAGGAATGGGTCTTCTGTATCTGCATTTTTTTTTTTTTTACAAACTGTCTCTTGATATCCATGAAAATTGAGTGCTTTGAACATCATGTATTTCTTAGGTAGTTTTTTATGTTGTCTTTTGGCTCTCTTTTACGTGAATGGAACAGAGACCTTTTTATATCAGGTGTTTCGTTATAGCACTGTATTCTTGCTTTACTTCATTTTGCTTTGAAACTCACGAAGCTAGAGTGTTATTGTCAGGTATTTCCTTTATCCTTTTTTTTTCTTTTGCTTCCTCGTCTCCTGAGATCCATACGGCAGTTGTATAATATAAGTACCTATAAAAAATACTGACATACCTACATACCCCCTCTTGAAGGTCATAAAGCCAGTGTATTTTTTGTTAGCTGTATAATTGCGAGAGGGAGATGTATAGAGCAGCTTTGACACTGTATTTTGAAGCTGCAACAAAAGCATTTATATTGCAGATAGATAGATAGATGGATGGATAACTAGACTGATAGATAGATAGATAGATATGGTGTGTATGTTGATATTAATTCCCCCTCGTTTTTAAATCCATAAAACCCGAGTCTGTCTCTTTGTTGGGTGTAGGATTGCAAGAGTGAGTTATATATTGCAAAAGCTGACACCTTGCATTTTATAGCAACATCACTGCATTGCTTTTAGTTACATATACTGTTATTAATTTATCCTCTCTTTGTAAAATTGATAAAATATAATATTTTCGGTGTCAGGTGTATTATTGCAAGGCCAGGTGTATATTGAAAAGTTGACTCTGTGAATTTTTTAGTTCAAGTCCATACCTATTCCATAAATCACTGGCATGAGCTTGAATTGTTAATGAGTCGAATTTGTGACATAAGATATTGACCGTGAATATCTAATTGAATACTGACTGATTTTTGTACAGTCAGTAGATGGATAGGTAGGTAGGTAGATAGGAGAGAGAGAGAGAGAGAGAGAGAGAGAAAATTACCCTCGATAAAATGACCTAACCTACCGAAAGTAGAAAACAAGGAATGAAAAATATCTCTTCACCTTTTCAGCACACGAGAAAAGTATTAATTTTAGGTATCAGCTGACAACGCCTGTCAGTTTAGGAATGGCTTCTTGTGTAAGGATTTTAAAAGTTTTCGTTCCCCCCCCCCCTTTCTTTTTTTTTTTTTTTTTTTTTTTTTTTGGGGGGGGGCTTTATTGTTTTATTCTTTTTAGTGGGAGACGATTTTACTCAGCTGTGGCGTGGTTTCTTGTTAGCATCATGGAGTTTCGTTAAGCCTTGTAAGGGAATAGAGAAGGCTTTTGGGAGGGGGTAGTGGTTGTCATAGCCCCAGGTTCATCTTCAGCAGTCCCTTCTTCAGCAGTCCACCATCCTCCTTTTGGGGGTAGGGAGGGAGTTGAGGGATGTTTGCATAACCCGTCATAGGGATTAAGCCCAACGTATTCTCTTACTGCCCTCCAAATGCTGTCTCTTTGACTGCCTATGACCTGTCTGTCTATAGTGGTCCACTTATCTCCAAGTCAGTGGTTCTTGAATTTGGCTTTCTCACTCTTCATTTCTCTATAGCAAGGACGTATTTTGCAGGCTTTCAACCCTGAGTTCTTTCTTTTGGCATGAAACACATCACCCTTCCTCCACCATGCCATCAAACAAATCATCCGTTCGATCTGTGCGAGGAAATTCGGTAATAAAATGTAACACCAGCGGGTAATTACCTTCATTACGTGCACGTGAATATGTAAGTGTCCAGTAGATCGGTTCAGTGGTAAGGTTTATTGAGCGTCGGGTTTAATTATATCTTCCCTGTGATTAATAATGGTTAGTTCTGAATTGTTAATGGGGGCAGGGTTGGGGGAGCTGGCGGACACTTCAGGTTGACGATGTGTTTGGGTACATTTTTTTTTATTTTGTTCTTGGTACCAGAATGCGATTTCATGGTGTTATGACGCCTAATTAGACTGGTAGATAAACAACACAAGTAGACAGACAGGTGTAGAAGGTAGACAGATAAACCTGAAATAAACACTTCGCCTGTACACTACTTTCATTGCTAAAAACTGAAACAATCTCCAGGTGATACAAGTAGATAGATAGACAGGTAAACAGGTAGATGCTGGTAGATAACTAGAGATAAGCAGACACGCAGCTTTACTTTTCTATTTAATAACTAAAACCAGGTTTAGGTGAGAGTATGACGCAGGCAATTAAAACTTTCTATAGCCTCATCATGGCAGGAGAAAGAACAAGTTTGCCCACCCAGACTTGTGCCTCAAAAAAAAAAAAAAAGATAAAAAACTGAGCAGGGTCTAAAGTTTCCTTGCAATATATATATATATATATATATATATATATATATATATATATATATATATATATATATATATATATATACCAGAGACAGACAGAAACCACATTACAACTCTGACTTAATTAGAGACAGATAAATAGACAGTCAGAGAATTATTAACACCTGAGTTAAGTAGATAAGCACATTTCACTCAGTAAATCACCGCATCATATATAAAACATTAATACAGAGACAGAGCTTGACAGAATCAGAGAATTATTTAGGTTGGAGCTAATGTTTGTGGAGTTCTCGTCATTACTCACCATATCACAACACTGGCGGCCACATTCCCATAGTTTTAGGAGGCTCCCTGGCACCACCTCCTTGTCTAAGTATTTTTGAATACGCGACGTTAACTGAATTGCGCCGACGCCTTAATCGTCTAATTCTTGTCACCACCAGGCGACTGTTCATCTCAGGAGTGGCCTCTAGTAGTGAAGGGGTTAATGCTGACGTCATCGTAGTTAAGGGGTTGAGGTGAAGAATAGACAAGTAATGATGTCCTAGGTAAAGGCGGGACCATGAGGCTTCGTTACACAAAAACACCATAGGAGACTTGGCTATAGTGAAGAACCTTGTGTTTGAAAATCCTTAGTGTGTGAATGACTTACCAGGCCGCAAAGAGAGAGAGAGAGAGAGAGAGAGAGAGAGAGAGAGAGAGAGAGAGAGAGAGAGAGAGAGAGAGGTGCCAGGGAGCCTCCAACGCCCACGGGAATACGGCCTGATGAGTTCCTTCTCTTGGCACTCTTACCTGAAAAAGAAGAGGAAGAAAATATTAGTGTTGGTGGACGCAGAATTATGAAACACGAGGAAACTTTATGATAAGAGATGAGTGAAAGTTTCGTTCATTAATTATTGAATAAAATCGTCTGGTTGAAATAAATCGGTTGAGTAATTTGCGGCAAGAATAAGCTTAAAAAAATATCTCTGACGTGAGCTGGCTTCCACAGGGTTAGTTAATGCGCCATCACCTTCAATATCACCTTCATGGTAGTTTCAGCATGAGGCCTGAATTATAGAGATGGCAGTCTGAAGGCTCCTTAAAGAGAAATGTTCTGAAGTGCGGGGGTTCACCTGAAGTTTGAGGGGTTAGGAGGGGTTGGGAGCAGGGATGGGGGGACGTGTGGGGGGTTGAGAGCAGGGATGGGTTGGAGGAGTCAAATGAATCTTGAGAGAGAGAGAGAGAGAGAGAGGTTCACCATACAAGATTATATAAGACATCAGCGTATGTTTTTGTAATGTGTTAAGTTGTTGTTTATGTGAGAGGAAGCCCATTGCCGCTTCCCCTTTGTCTTATGGAAGAAAGTTTGGTGGTGTTTCTTGGTTAGGGAGGAGTGGGGAACGGAGGAGGAGGAGGAGGTAGTGGAGTGGACCTCACCCATCCTCAGTCAGAAGTGGGAGGGGGTGGGGAGATGAGGCAGGGAGAGTGGGGGTGAGAGTGGTAAAACAGCATCTCATTTCCTGCACAAGAACACACAACACACAGGCCTTGAAGATGCATCCCCCTCCCTACCTCTTCCTCCCCTTTCCTCCTCCTCCTCCTCTCTCTCCTCTTCCTCTCCCCTTTCCTCCTTTTCCCTCCCCTCTCCCCTTTCCCCTCCCTCCTCTATCCCTCCTCTCCCTAAGCAGCCCTCCCTTCCTCGTCCCTACTCAGCAACAAAAAGAAAAACAGAGACCTACTGTAAAAACTAGCCAAAAGTCTCGCGTCCATTGTCTTGAAGGCGGAATATGGTAGCTTTAATTTCCCCCACTGATGGAAAGTGTCCGAACAACAAAGGCCATGATGGAAATATGGTAGGAGAGAGAGAGAGAGAGAGAGAGAGAGAGAGAGAGAGAGAGAGAAATGGTAAACAGAAAAATAAGGGATCTGTAAAAAGCAAAGTGTTTCTCAGGAGGAAGTAAAAGAAAGTTTTCTTGTAAGGAAGAGTGCCATAGATTCTTCCTTGACAGAGAAGCGAGATAATGTCACTTGGAGAGACAGATGGCCGTGAGGGGAGACAGACAAGAGAGAGACTCGTGAAGAGAGGGAAGTTCGGGAGGGGGAGAGATAGTTGCAGGGGAGATACAGTCGTGGAGGGAGGGAAGCAGTCGTGAAGGGAGAGATGTTCGTGAAGGGAGAGATATTCGTGAAGGGAGGGACAGTCGTGGAGAGAGAGAGAGAGAGCGAAAGAGAGTCACGGAGGGAAAGAGTCGTAGAGAGAGAGAGAGATTCGAGGAGGGAAAGGTAGTCACGGAAGGATGATCTTGGTGGATTAAGGTGAGACAAACAAAATAAGTAGCTCAAGAAAAAGTTTTAAGAAAAGCTTCAATAATATAACCCATAAGCTGCGTTAGTGATTAATGGAATAACAGAAGAACTATCCTTTTTTTACTCTTAACTTCGCCTAAAATTGGCATCTTTCCATCTTGACTGCGGCGTTGTAAGAAAAGATTAATACTAGAATATGATGCTGGTCACGAAGAAGCGCTGCGGACGGGACGTAGAGTCGCAGCGTCGTCTTTCTCTTCTACATGAAATAAGCAACAGAGTGACGAAAATCTGGTCCAAGTTAAGGTGAGCTAACTATAGTCATTTTGTCATCACCTAAGGGAACTGGGTCACTCATTGCTTGAATACTATGCCATGGTGTCAGAAAATTCAGTGAGCCTATG
The DNA here is from genome assembly GCF_032717465.1 of Coenobita brevimanus. Lineage (NCBI taxonomy): Eukaryota > Metazoa > Arthropoda > Malacostraca > Decapoda > Coenobitidae > Coenobita > Coenobita brevimanus. The sequence goes on from NC_137048.1 coordinate 36,101,178, forward strand.
TTATAAGGCAGGAAAGAGTCTCCTTGGTTACTAGTCAGATTTACCATCCAGTCTAGACCACACTACGCCATCAACGGAGATGAAAGGGGTTTGGACACTATCAGAAAAAAATAGACGCGCTCAAACGTCCCAAGTCTATGGGGAAAAAATCTGTTCACACTGAAGGGTTATAGACATACTGTTCCAAAAAATATTGATAAAAGTAGAGGTGGTAGATAAATAAATGAATAAAGAAGAGGCGATAGATAAATAAATGGATAAAGGAGAGGTGCTGGATATAAATGGATAAAGAAGGGGTGGTAGACAGCCCCCTAGCCTACGAGACTACGAGCTCATGGAAGCGGGTGATTTATTGCCTAAGTGGAAAGCCCCCCTGCTATCCGTCTGAACTCTGGACAACCCTTGGTAATGAATTGTCTTTGGACCCACACGGAGGAGAGAGGGAGAGATGGAAGTAGGTGAGAGAGAGAGAGAGAGAGAGAGAGAGAGAGAGAGAATACGGAAGAAGAAGTTAGAGGTACAAGAAGAGGTCTCCATATCAAAGTGTTGAAAGCTACTGTATTTCAACGATTTCTTTCTTCTTCTTTCCGAACACATTTTCAGCTTTGCGACATTCGTTATGTTTTTCACCAGTTTGCTTTAAGCCTGGTCTAGTTGTTCTTTGGGCCAGTAGCCCCGGATACATTTTCCTTTGTAGGTATATATATATATATATATATATATATATATATATATATATATATGCCTTTTAAATGGTTATATGGGATCAACCGCCAAGCCGTATAAATGCACACACTTTGATATTTTTTTTTATGTTCATCACTCATCATGCCGCGCTGCACAGAAGCATGTCAGTTTACTGTAACTGTATGCAGACCATCATGCATTCCAATGTTTTTTTTTTTTCCCACCTTGTTTTTCACTCACGTCGTTGCTGGAGGTCTTCCCTAAACTGAAGTGCAGCCTGTGGCGTCAGGAAAACAAAGCCAGAAAGATGTAATCGTAGTGAAGTAGCGTAAGACCATTATAACATAACGTGATCGATATAAACCTGCAGCCGCTACTGTGGGATTCGAACCCGTGCGAAGGACATGCCCCCCTCACCCCGACTGGCGCCCTCAAACCACTATACCCCCAGACGCCCTCACAGATAAACAAGTTGATTACACGAGCTAAGAATTGGTAAGATTCCCCGGACTTTTCCACCAGGCAATTCCTTCGATTAATGGAGGCGAAATTGGACAGCTGGATGGAGGGGCGAGAATGAGGGAGGGGGGAAGGGGAGGAATTTTGTGTGTGTGGGGGGGGGAGGTTGGAATGCTATGGGAGTGGAATGTTGTAGGAGAGATAGGAGAGGGAATGGGAAGTTTTGGGTGGAAAGACGGTGTAGGGACAAGAATGAGTGACGGAAAGAGAACAGATTTTAAAGTAATTGGTGGAGCAAAGGATGATAGATAAGTGGATGGAGTAGTTGTTTTTTCATCTGACGGAACTGGCCCACCCTCACAGCCTCAGTACAAAGTGGTGGTTGCATGAAATCCGATTAGCCAGAGTTATGAGGTAGGAACGAGTCTCCTTGGTTACTAGTTAACTCGATGAACTGAGCTTAAAGGGGCTGGGGATCTTTGTCAGGTGAAATTAAATTGAGTGAAAGGAGCAAGAGTGGATGCTGGTGAAAATGGAAGATTATGGAAGAAAGGAAGATGGAGAGGAGTTAGAAGTTTTATAAGTTGATGGAGTAAGGGAAGAGAAAGAGGTAGATTATAGGTAGGTGACTACTTATAAGAAGGAAGGAAAAGGGGGTGCTGGTGGAAGTGAAAAAGATAGCATGGATGAAGGCAGGAAGCTAGAAAGATGTTAACAAATGCCGAATTAAGGGTAGAGAAGGACTGGCAATAAGAGGAAGCCACAATTAGGGGAGAAGGGACGGAACACTAATTGGAAATAAAGGAAGGAAGGCAGAGACAAATGTAGATACAGTAATGACAAAAATAGTATGGGTGAGGGAAAATGGTTAGGATGATGTTGCAAAGAGAAAAACGAAGTATTAAAGGATAAACGCAAGGAATGTTAATGGAATCTTATGGGAAAGGAAGGAGGAGAAGAAGAGACTGGAACAGTTTTAAGTGCAGCAGTGTGGGCAGACGAGAAGAGATGTGAAGGCAGTTATTGGGCTGATCACTGAGAACTGCCTGTTAGAGGAGACAAAAGCGAGTTAGGACAGACAGAAACAATTTGAGCAGACAGAAATAGAGCAGACAATAGCATGGAAAGGAACAAACCGCCCTCAGCCAGTGAAATTCGTATTATTATTATTATTATTGGTTTAGAAGATGCCGTAGCGCCTTTTCCTCTGCGATTTATTCTGCCTATTACACCGCCCATGTAATCTGGTTCGTAATTGATGTATTTTTGGTTCTATCGGGCGACTGTGTTAAGCTGAGGAGAGTTGAAAGAGTGTATCCTAAGCTATATGAAATCGTTAGAAGATAGATGTAAGAGGAGAATTGAGAGAGAGAGAGAGGGAGAGAGAGAGAGAGAGTTTCGGCTTTGTAACAGAACGGCAAACAACTTCAAATACGCTCACCGTCGCAGCCCCTCTCACCTTATTTTCACACTCACCTGACTTCATGCTTTAATCCTCGACCTTCATCTCTCCTCCTACACCTGCTGTCATTTCCACTGTCATTTCCAGTCTGGTTTTTGTTGGCTGCATTCTGACCCCAGTATCTGTGTCATTTCTACAAGCGAGTGGAAATGATGTAGCGTAGACCACGGGCAGAAAGACTTGGTGAATATTACACTAAAATGACAGTCTGGAGGCATTCATATCCATTCATCCTCCCTGTTCCACATATCCTCATTTCCACGCATTTCCACGACCGCCTTGCATTTCCACCCCCCGTAACCTTATCATTTTGCCTTTGCTGACTCATCCACATTCCATTTCTCCATTCATCTCCATTCAACCTTACTGTTCCACCTCTCCTCATCTCCACTCATTTCCACCACCACCTTGCATTTCGTTTCCTTACCCTCATCAGTCCCCTTCTACCCTCTCAACTGTATTCCTCTTCTCCACTCATTTTCCATTTGGCCTTCCTGCCCCACTAACCCTCATCTCCACTCATTTCCACTACTGCCTTGCATTTCCATAACGCCTGCTCCGAGTCGACCCTTGAACAACATTCCTCTCCCTTGAAGTTGCTCGGGGGAAAAAAAAGGCGTAACTCAAACTTCGGATCAGTGACAAATTCCGAGAGAGAGAGAGAGAGAGAGAGAGAGAGAGAGAGAGAGCTGGAGTAAGGTGAGTGAAGTAAGGAAGAGAAGGAACTGGGAAGGAGTGGGGTAAGGAAGGCAGGGAGGGGGGGGCAAGAAAAAGCCAGGAAGCCCCATTGTCCAGCATCAACAAAGCCAACTTGTGTCTGAATCAAGCCCCGCCCCCCTTGATGACGTCACGTGCCCCAGCGTCGCCATGGCAACGGTATTTATATCAAAACTCATGGCTGGAGGACATGTATTGGTGCCTGGCGCTCTGCTTTGGCGATGCTCATGGGCGGGGGAGGATGGGAAGGAGAAGGGCGTGTGTAGTAGTTGTGTAGGGGTCACTAACCTTCGTGGCTTTGTTAACATTACGTCTAGCTCGAGAAAAATGGTGATGATGATGATGATGATGATGATGGTGATGGCAGGGGAGGATGTGAGGGAGGGGTTGTGTAGTCGTTGGCGTAGGGGTCACTAACGTTATCTGTGACTTTTTTTTTTTTTATTACGTTTACCTTGACAGAAATTATGATGATGACGATGATGATTATGATGATGATTCGGGGAGTGTATGAGGGAGGGGGGCTGGTTATGGCTTCATCTACTACTCATTCTGTTACTATTTCTACGACCCCTACTACTCTCACTACTTCTGCTCCTACTACCACTCCCACTTCCTCCCGGCACTTCCACCCACATTCCCTCACAGTGGCTCTCCACCTCATTCTCGGTCGTTCCTCTCTTTATTCTCCCACCAGTATAATTTTTTTGCCGCTCTTTAGTAGGAACACTTAATTCTCTATCAGTAGCTAAATAATAATAGAAAGGAAGAATGAGAGGAAGAAAGAAAGGGGACGTGTATGAATCCATAGTAAGAGGGAAATAAAAATGCAAATACGAATATAAATAAATATATACAGCTGTCGATACCGACCTCTCCCTACAGCTAAGTGAAATCGTTTGTAGATCGCAAGGAAGTATTAAAAAAAAAAAAAACTATTACGTGTTGCGACCCACTCCCAGCCTTCCAGTCCAGTCTAGGTCGACAGCCTCCTGCACCGCCCTCACCTGAATTATATCATCTCAGAGAAAGCGTCACAGGTACGAAGAGAGTAGTTGTCCGAAGCGCCACTGCTACACTGCCTCCTCGAATACCCTTCCACTACCACAGTCAGGCGGAGTGCCACACCACTGCCACCGTTCATGCAGGATGTCACACCATTACCACTGCGAATACCACAACCTCCCACCACCACAACCACTGCCAGTATCTCAACCTCTACGTCCTCGAGTGTCCTGCCACCACCACTCTTAGACAGGGTGCCACAACACTGCCACCAACCACTGCCCCTGAGTAACCACCTCCTCAGAACTAGTTGTCGCTTGGCTCTGACCAATATAACATGTCCACTGAATGGAAAATGCAGTCCGCAGATGGAAGAACCCAAGTTTGATTTTCGTGCCGATCAGACTTTTGAACAGAGTTGTTTCACGGACTTTCCCTGGTCACCCGTTAATAAAATAGAGGACTTGGATGTGACATTGATTGTTCCGGGTCATATCTTAGCGGAAAATTAACAGCATGTCCAGACTTTCATCCCCACCCAAAGCTAGGGTGAGGTACAATCCAGAAACGGGAAAACTGTGCATAAAAGTGGGGAAATTGCCAACAGCATGCGCAATGAAACGTGCAAATCTTGAAAGCGAAGAGTCAAAATCGGAAAAAGTTAACGTGAATAAATACAACTGACTTAGACCTTAGAGGGAGGGTGAGAATTGGAAGAGGAGTGACGCGTTGTTTAAAGAGTGCGAGAAAAGAATTTAAAGGGGGGGGGGACGTGAGAGAGAATTAAAGGGAGAGTGACGAGTGGAGTATGAAGTGACGAGAGAGAGAGAGAGATGGGAACTACGGTTGGTGTAATGATGGTGATGATGATGATGATCTCTCTGATAGTCATGATATTTATCTGTTTTATTCGTCTATGTTTTCATGCTGATGGGAGTAAGGGACGTGGCAGAGTCTTCATCTGTTCTTTCCCATTTTCTCACGTCTACATTATATCTTTATTGTAATTAGCTTAGCCCACCATATAATCTCGTAATAGGCCAGGTAGCTCTCTGTTAATTGTATTTCCCATGTACTGTACGTGCTGTCTTTTTCCCAGCCCCTCGCACTACCCCTCACGCTATCCTTCACACTATCCTTCACACTATCCTTCACACTACCCCTCACACTACCCCATCACACTACCCCTCACACTATCCTTCACACTATCCTTCACACAACCCCCTCACACCGCACCTCACACTACCCACTCACACTACCCCTCACACTTCCCCACTAATTTTTATCTCATTGCCTCTCCGGACCTACCATTTCTCCCCATCCCTTATCTATTCCCATCCCTTTCCTTTCCGTACCCTCTCTACCCATCACGTTCGCTACCTCCCATCATCCCTTCTCCTCTCTAACCTCATAATTTTCCTACCTTCTCAGTGCCTAACCTCAAACCCTCCACCTAACCTTTCACTTTCCCATCCCTCACTTTCCATCCCTCTTTCCCTCCTCTATCCTTGCTAATCCCCTCACTTTACCATCCCTCTCTTTCCATCCCTATCCCAATCCCCTCTCCTGGCTAATCTTCTCACTTTCTTAGCGCACACAATCTCTCTCACTTTCTTCCATTTTCCCCTCAGTTAATGCCTCCACACCCAACTCCCCTCACACTTTGATCCTCCTTAGCACTCCACCCGTTTCCCCTCAGGCTTCCTATACCACTCTTGTTCTCCCCTCACTATGGTGACGAGAGAGAGAGAGAGAGAGAGAGAGAGAGAGAGAGAACCTTTGAACTGGTCGACAGGTTTAATTTTTTGTTGCAGAAAATATATGCAGTGAAATTGGTACTTGTCCTAGGTATCCTTTAAATCTCACGGACACTTACGGCGTTCGTCCTGTCCTTTCATTACGTCCTTTTGCTGTTGGGCGGCTGAGAGTGTTTGTTATATAGTCATCCTGCGTGAAAAAATGGGAAGGGTGATCTCACTTCTTGCCTCTACACTATAAATATAATGATACTTGGCTTTTGCGCGCCCTGTTTGGTTTCTACCCCTCCTTCCATCCGTCGAAATATGACACACCGAAATTTAAATAAGAAAGTTAATAGATTTTCGATGAAACTTTTGACTCCTTAAAAATGTTGCTAGTTGTATTTTATTTATTTTATTTTTTTGTTACTTCATATCGTAAAACTGTCGCTAGCCTTTTTTTTTTCCTGACCAGATCAAGAAAACTGCAGATGTATGTTGCTTTGCTTGGCTTATTGTACGGTTCGTTGGTAGTACTGTATGTTGTACCAGTTTAATAGATTTACGTGTGTCTACTTAAATTGTTCCCTCTCAGTCCCCTACAGCCTGTGAGAACTTATCTTTCTTCTTTCTATCTATCTGTCTATCATTCTTTTTTCTTTCTTTTTGTGTATAGTAAGTGAAGTATGAGTATTTATGCTTTTCACAATCTTGAAGCAATGTCGAGATGGCGTAGGAGAACTAACAGTGGCCCTAGTTGTGCATGTGAGTATAGAGTGTGAGTTTTATGTCAGTTTTTGTTGAATACTTGAGTGCGTGCCTGCTATGCGGAAGTGCTAGTGAGAGAGAGAGAGAGAGAGAGAGAGAGTGTGTGTGTGTGTGTGTGTGTGTGTGTGTGTGTGAGAGAGAGAGAGAGAGAGAGAGAGAGAGAGAGAGAGAGAGAGAGAGAGACAGCTAAGTACTTTCTACTGTATCATGATATTCACCACGACGCTGCTTTCAACCCCACGAAGTATTCATAAGCTCTCTTGCATACCAGATTTGTCTCCGTTCTGATGGCAGGTGTTCGTGACGGGAAGTGTTTCGTTATCAGTCTTAGAGCCTCTTCCCTCTCAGTCTTAGAAATGCTGTGCTATCAGTCTTAGAAATGCTATGTTATCAGTCTTCGAAGTGCTATGTTTTTCTTGTAATTGGTGCTTTTTTTATCAGTCTTCCATCACGTTAATTGCAGTTTACCTAGAATGGCTGTACGTAAAGGCGGTCTCTCTCTCTCTCTCTCTCTCTCTCTCATAAGCCTAACCTCGTTCCCCTACGCCCATAAGAGGGTAATATGAGATTGATTTTTCCTTTATATCATACTCATGCTTCTTGAACTAATACTCATACTATTCTCATAGCCATTTCACCCCAATGACGTAATTCTGAGACGATTAGAGATTCATCTTAGAAAAGGCTCTTAGAATTAGAAGGGTTTAGAAATAGACCTAGCCAGTTCCTTCCATGCTAGAATTAAACAGAATCATTCAATAAAGTCGTCTGGTAATAGTGTGATGGAAATAAAAAAAAATGCGTTATTGCATCGAAGAGGTTAATTAAAAGTAAAAATTAATATGTAACTCATAATTTTTTTCTTTCCACATCAGAGAGACGAAGCCATTAATCAGGATACCTTTTATTGAGGTTCTATTTTAGGTGTTTAATTAGGGAGCTTACGTCAGGTATAAATGTCAGAGTTCCACCTCTTCTTGGAATTGTGTTATCGTTGGATTTTTAGTCTTCTCTTCTCACTCATTTTACTGTCATGTCGAGTGTACATTATCGTCAGGTCATAGTGTGTGTGTGTGTGTGTGTGTGTGTGTGTGTGTGTGTGTGTGTGTGTGTGTGTGTGTGTGTGTGTGTCCCGCAACCAAATGTGGAGGTGGTTATTACGCCTTTGTCTGCCTGTCTGTCTCTCTGTCAATCTGTCTCATTAGGAATAGATAATGGCAAGATCGTAATAAAATTCGTGAAGCCCCTGTTGACCCAAGATTAAAGTGGTTAAAATTAGATACAGGTACATCAAAGCGCAAAGACACAGACCGGCTTTCAGTAGGAGAATACAGGCTTCTTCAGTTCTACCTTAAATATGTGATATTTGGCTCACCCTTTTATTTACATTTTCCTTTACAATAACCCTCCCCTCCTGCGTTTTCTTTGTAACATCCTTATAACTATTTTTTTATCTTTCAAGCTTGGTTCTTCATCTTCCAGTCTTTCTTCCCAGCCATCTATCAATTGCTCTATCAATGTTTCTTTCTAACTCCTTTCTCCAAATGCGTCCAGTATCCTCTTAGCCTTTTTTGTCCATTCTCCCTTTCCTTTCTAACTCTTTTTCTATCTCTGTCTCCCTACTTCCCTCGTTTCTCTTCTTTGTCGATTGCTCCTAATGTCCCCTACACTCCTTCCTTTTCATTTCTTTTTTCCTTTACCTCTTTGTTTTTACCACCCCTCCTCTTTACTTACTCATTCCTTTTCATCCACTTGCCTAATCTCTCTTCCCACTTTCAAACCTCTCTTTCCTCTCTTCATAATTTTCACCTTACCTCTTTTCCCATTTCATCTCTGTCCTCTTTTTTTTTTCACCCTACGTCTCATTCCCCTTTATTTTCACCCTACCTCTTCTTCCCACTATTCCTCCTCCTCCTCCTCCTCCTCCTCCTCCTCGGCAGATCCCACGATAAATTATTCCTCTTTCCCACCCCACCAAGCAGAGATTGGAATGGGTTTTTAATTAATTCCTTTGTGTAGCGTTAACTCCTACAGCAAGTGGATTTTCGATTTTATTCGTGCAACCCCTAGACGATTTTATTCAGCTTAGAGACTTTTGAGACTGGAGGGGTTAAATACAGCCCTCGTTATCTCTCGAATCATTACACCCCGCTTGATTTTGTAACGAGGAATGTCAATAAAATACTTATCCATCTCTTCATCTGTCTCTCTGTCTGTCCATCTGTCTGTCTATCCACGTCGCAGTGCACCTATCTTTCTACTTTCCTGTCTCTCTGTCTGCCTGTCTAATATATCTGTCTTTTCTCAATTTCTGTTGGTCTTTCTGTCTGCGTCACTGTCTACCTATCTTTCTGTTTACCTACCTCTTTATCTTTATCTGTCTGTCTATTTATCTATCTATCTCCCAATTTCTGTCTGTCTGTCCATGCTGTTGTTCCTGATCCAGCAATAAGCCGCATTCTGGTGTAGTTAATGAACCACGTCCTGTAATAAAAAAAAAAAAAAAGGGGGGGATAAGGAGAGAGCTGAGGGACATCTGTATACCCGGATAGTGACGCGTCCCTGTTACACCAATGCCACCACGTGAAGGCGCCCCTCTCCGGCACCCGTCCCGACCATGAGGGGGGTAAGCGGGGCATTGGAAGTTACGGCACAAGTTTCATGGTAAATCAGTAACTTGAGGTATTTTTATTTCCAGGTAAGGGGACGCGGTGATTGGTGTCGGGGAGGGAAGAAGCGGTGAGTAGTAAAGACCTTGTATACTCTGTTCCCTTTAACTTGGTCTAGATTTACCATTCATTCTCTCTCTCTCTCTCTCTCTCTCTCTCTCTCTCTCTCGGCAGTAACTAGAGGTTTACAATATAGCCAAGATTTTCATTTTAACTTGGCCCATATTTTCGTCCTTTAGCAACGTATTTCACATAGCACACTGACAGAAGGATAATGCCACAGCTCAGCATCCATTCCATAGCTCATCATCGTGACTAGCACCATAATATAACGTCTAATTACAGCTCAGTATTCAAGATGGAGAGATGATAATACTAGGTCAAGTTAGAGTAAAAACAGCATAGCATCATATTCTAGTGTCAGTATCTTGTTGGAGCTAAGAATATAAGGTGGATTAGGCCAAGTTGAAGTGAACAGACTGTAGAAAGGCCTAAGATCAGTCAGCCTTGCAGATGGTGGGTGGTTGATAAGAGCAGGTAGGTGGATGAAGTGGTGTGTGTGTGTGTGTGTGTGTGGTGTGTGTGTGTGAGAGAGAGAGAGACAGACAGACAGACAGACAGACAACCAGACAGATATAGATACCAGTAAAAAGGCATAGGTGTAGACAGATTTAGATGGACAGATGGATATAAAACTAGGTAGGAAAATTAATGAAACTTAATGAAGAATGAGTGTAGGAAAGACGGAGTTGGAGGAGACGTGGATTATTTAAGAGTTAGGACGGAGTTTGAGGAGATTGAGATGATTAAGGAACAAGAGAGAGTCGGACAGGATGTGGGACAAAAACACTGGAATTTCTGGTCACTAATTTTTCACCTTGAGGGATGACGATAATGATGTCAAAGATAATAATAATAATAATGATGATGATGATGATGATGATGATAATAATAATTGTAGTAGTAGTAGGAGTAGTAGTAATCTTTCTCGCTCAGAAGAAATTATGTTTATTCAGGAAAAAACATGAACATCAATCTCTCAGACTCGGAATAAAGGAAAATGGTACCTGATGGTGTAGAATTAATCAGCGGGGAAGGAGGGTGATGTCACTGAGAAATGATGTCCGTGATGCTCCCAGGCGGCTGTGCCAGGAGGAGGTGAAGGCCGAGGAGAGAAGAGGAGAGGAAAGGAGCGGATGACGAATAGAGAAGTGATACGAGAGGAGGAGGAGGAGGAGATGAGGAGGAGGTGATGTGAGTGATGAATCCTCGAGTTCTGGGAAACACTGGATTATAAATTTGGTGGCAGAGAGAGAGAGAGAGAGAGAGAGATTCGGAAGATATATTGTGTCGCATCTGTGAGAGAGAGAGGGGGGGGGCGGCGGGGGAAGGGGTGTCTCTCCCTTCTCTTTCTCCCGCTCCCCCCCCCTCCCCCCGGCCAAAAAAAAAATCAGTGATACTACTTTGCATCATTGGTCGCCCTCATTAATTTCGGAGAGACGACGCGAGACATCTCATACTTCATCACGGGTGAGAGAGAGAGAGAGAGAGAGAGAGTATAAGGTGGTACATAAATAGTTTCCCTTCCCTTCCCACCTCTTCCCTCCCTTTTCCTTCTCTCCCCTCCCCTCCCCTCTCCTCCCCTTCTTTCCCATAACTTCCCTCCCTTCCTATCTCATTCTTCAGCCTCCCACACCCCGCCTGAAACTGAAACTAGCCCCCCCCTTACTGAAACAGCCACTGGAAAACACCCTAATGGTTTCCGGGATCAAGTTTCTTCATTGTAAGTTTTGCCTGTGAGGAGTTAAAAGACTTCTGTGGCCCACCTTCCACTTCCACTCTAGCTTACTTTCTTTACTCTCTCTCTCTCTTTCTCTTGCCCACTTTTTCTTTCTCCTTTCCCCTCCGCTATTCTTTCCTTCCCTCTCCATTTCTTCCTACCCGTCTCCTCATTTTCTTCATGCCTCTCCTCATTTCCCCCCCTCCTCCCCTTCTCTCCTTCTTCCCCCTCCACAGCTCCCTCTTATCTCTATCTCTTCTCAGCTCTTCATCTCCTCTCCTTCCCTTCCTCACTTCCTCCTCCCATTCTTCCCTCCCCTCCTTTCCCTGTTCCTCTTCTTTACTTTCCCTTTTCCCCTCTCTCTCCCCCGCTTTACCATCTCCCCCTCTCTCCTATCTCCTCTCTCCCTCTCTGTACATTTTCCTCCTATCCCTCTGTCCTTCCTCCTTTCCCTTCTCCTGTCCCTCTCACCCTACTCACCTTCTTCTCCTCTCCCCCCCTTTACAGCTCTCATCCTCCCCCGCCCTTTCTTCCTTTCCTCTCTTCCCCTCCCTCACGTCCTATCCTCTCTCTCTCTCTCTCTCTCTCTCTCTCTCTCTCTTCTTTTCCTTCTCGTCTTCTTCTTAGCTTTTCCCGGGATGAGGTTTCGCCATTAAACTTAATTTATGCATTTTCTTCACTACTCCTTCATAAAGGCAGGTACAGCACACACACACACACACACACACACACACACACACACACACACACACACACACACACACACACACACACACACACACACACACACACACACACACACACACACACACACACACACACACACACCACCTCCCCCTTTTCTCCCCTTCCTTTCCATCACTCTTCACTTCCGTTCCTTTATTTCCATCTCTCTTTCCGCCTCCTCCTTCCTTCCTTCCGTCCCGTCACAACTCCATCCATCCTCTCATCCCAGTTATTTCATCCTTGCTCTCACGTTTCCCTTTCAATTTCCTTTTTCCATCGTTTTTGCCATCTTGCATACCTTGCATTTCCTCCTTCCTCATCCCCATCTATGCACAGCTGTCCTCCTCCCTTCTGCTCCTTCCCTCTTTCCCTCCTTCTCTACCGTTTCTTCTTTTCTAACCTTCCATCTTCTCCTTCCTTCTTTCCCCCCGTTCCTTCCTTTCGATCCCTTGTCTCTCTCTCCTGTTCCTTTCTTCATTCATTCATTTTCCTTTCTTTCCTGCCTTCTTTCCATCCCGCAGCTAATCCATTCTTTCAGGACATCAGTAGTGTTAGGTCAAGCAGTGTCCTATATTATTTTTCTTTCCCTCTTCATTTCCATGTCTTCTTGTTTTTTCCATCAGAGTTGTCTCTCATTTCCCTCCTTCCTTCCCTCTGTCCCTCCCTCCTTCCTCTTCCTTTAGCCTCCCTCCTTTTCTTACTCTATACCTTCCCTCCTCATCCCGTCCTTTTCCCTTCTTTCCTTCTTACGTTTCCTTCCTTTCTACTCTCCCTTCCTCCTCTTCCCCTCGTACCCTTCATGACCTTCCTCCATCCCTTCCTCCTGTCCTTTGTTTCCCTTCCTTTTTTCTACTTCCCATCCACTTTACCCTCCTTCCTTTACCCCTCCCTCCCTTTCTACCCCCCGTCCCATCTCCCCTTTTTACGTTCCCTCCCTCCTCCCTTTTCTGCCTTCCCTCCCTCCCTCCTTTTCAGCCTTTCCTCCCTCCTCTGCTTTCTGTCTTTCTTCCCTCCTCCCCTTCCTACCTTCTCTCCCTCCTCCCCCTTCTACCTTCCCTCTCTCCTCCCTCCCACCTTCCTTTTACCTTCATCCCTACCGCAACTCAGCTAACTAATCCATCCTCTCAGGGCAGCACCAGCTTTTGTGGCGGAGTCAGCACCAGGCTTAACTCTCAGCTCTGTCACTCCGCGGGGGGGGGGGGTGAAAGAGTGAAGGGAGGAAGGGGTGGTAGGGAAGTAGGGGAGTTACAGAAGCGGTGGTGGGAGGGGGAAGGGAGTGACAGATGAAGGGGAGGGGGCAGGGAAGAGGGGGTGATGGAAAAGAGGTGGGGGAGAGGAGTGAAAGAGGGAATGAGGAAGCGAGGAAGTGCTAGAATGGGAGAGGTGTCACAGAAAGCGGGGGGGGGGAGTTGAAAGAAGGGAGGGGAGGAGTAGAGGAGGCTGGGAAGCTTAGGAGAGAGAGAGAGAGGGAGAGAGTCATATTTTTACACAAATCTACAAATAGATAGATAGATATAGATAAAATAGACACAAGCCGACATACAAACAGACATGGGTGAAAGCAGTCTCTCTCTCTCTCTCACTCCGGTGGTAGTCAGTACGAAATATGGGATATAGAGGAGGGGGAGAGGGAGAGAAAGAAAATCTAGAGTGAAAGAAGTGAGCTCATTCAAGTGTGAGCTAACGAAGATGAATTGAGGCCGAGGAAAACGGAGTAAAATCACACTGATGGAGGGAGGGAGGAAGGGAGGGAGAGAGAGAGGGAGGGAGGGAAGGAGAAAGAGAGAGTAGTTTGATGCAAAAGGGGATGGGACAGACTGAGGGAGGGAGAAAGGAAAGGAAGATGGTTATGAGAGAGAGAGGCGGGGAGGGGGTCAAACGAGGGTGATTTGATGGAAAAGGGAAGGAAGAATGGGAGGGAGGGAGGGAGGGACGGAGACAAAGCGAGAGAGAGATTTTATGACAGGGAGGAAGGGAGGAAGTGCGATATGAAGACGGAAGGAGGGAAAGGGGGAGGAAAGCAGAGAAGGAAGTACGCTGGAGAGAGAGGAGGGGGAGACAGATATGCAAACAGACAGACAGACAGATAGTATATGATGATGATAGTCACACACACACACACACACACACACACACACACACACACACACATTGACCTGTTTGTGGGAGTGGGCTATGAGGCCAATCACAATTAAGGAGTGATATACGGTCGTGTATTAAATCAGTCCCGGGAAGGTCATGTTATACCCCACCTGTGTGTGTGTGTGTGTGTGTGTGTGAGAGAGAGCGAGAGAGAGAGAGACCAATCATACTTAAGGTGTGATTTACGGTCGAGTATTATATCAGTCTCCGGAAGGTCACCCTATACTCCACGTGTGTGTGTGTGTGTGTGTGTGTGTGTGTGTGTGTGTGTGTGTGTGTGTGTGTGTGTGTGTGTGTGTGTGTTACTGTCATCCCCCCTTTCTCCATTTTATCTCCTCTTTCCTCCAAGTCTCCCTCTCCTTTCCTTCTTCTCAACTTTCCCTCCCTCTGCTAGTTTTCTTCCTCCCTCTCTTCTCCATCACCCTCTCTTCTTTCATATTTATTCTCCCTTTTCCTTGAGCTTGTCCTCTCCCTTTGACATTATTTTCTCCCTTTCCTCCTATCCCCCCTTATCTCTCCATCTTATCTTTTTCCTTCCTTCTTAGATAACCCTCTCCATCTCTCCATTATTATTCTCTCTCTCTCCCTTCCACAGCCTTTCCTCCCTCTTTTCTAAACTTTTCTCTGATTCTCTTTCTCTCCCTCTTCTCTCCCAGTTTCTTTTTCCCTCCCTCGCTTATCAAATTCCTCCTCTCACTTCCTACTGCAATTCTCCTCGTCCTTTCCCCCTCCCCCCCACCTTTTTTTCCCTCTTCCATCAGTTTCTCTCTCTTCAAGTTCTCTCCACTTTCCTATCGCCATTTTCTCCTTCCCTCTCTCCTCGATCATAGTCTCACTCCAGCCCACCCTTTTTCTCCTCCTCCTTGCACTTCCCCTCTTCCATTTTATCTCCCTTATCTCTTCTAAAGTGTTCATTTCCTCCCTTTTTCTGTGCCTCCTCCTCCTCCTCATCCTCGTCCTCCTCATCTTCTCTCCATCTTCCTCCTCCCTCCCAGCTACATTACCCTCTCCTCTCCCCTTCTCCTCCCCCTTCCTTCCGACATGAATATGAATTTTGGGGATGGAGCGAGATTGTAAATAAATAAATGTAAAATACCGACCTGCTCTTCTCAGCCCTTCCATTACCCCAACAGGCTATTCTGAGTTTTAGTATTATGTTGCATTTTAGTTATTGTATTATCTTTTTCATTAATTTTTTGTTAGCCTTTTTTCAGTTTTTCAGTGAGTGATGCACGGTTTTCTTCCAGGAGGAGGAGGAGGAGGAAATGATTCTAATCGGAAGTGTTGTCCAGCAGTCGATATCCTTCATTGAATTCTCTTTTAGGTCTGATTACTTACTTTTGTTACGGAAATAATCATAGGGCTAACCGCTTTAATATATATCTTTGCTGTGAGCCTCAGGATTCGTAGTGCCCTGCTAGGGAGTGGAGTGGCGGGGTTTTTTTTTGCTTGTATTATATTTTATTTGTATCTTTTTCATATCGTATATCCGTCTTTTATTTTGTTTTTACATTATTTACGGCATTTGTATTTACTTAAGTTATGAAAGGTTAAGCATTGGCAAATCTATCAGTCTCTCTAACTCATTTGCGCCCAGTGTCCTCAGTATAGGATCGAACTGGGCATTTTCTATTTTCTAAAGTTCATCAAGACGGGAACTTCGGGGTAGGGACCTATGAGCTTCGCGACTAGAACCGATAGGCGAAGGGTAGCACGCTTAGTATCTTTCCAGCACAACCCCTCACACAGGAACCCAGGGAGCTGATGGGTTAAGGAAGGAAGACGTTAAGGAAGAGGTGCAAGAGAGCATCCTTAACAGACGAGAATACAAGACTCAGGGGTGTGCGCTTAGTGTGGTTTTATTCCAGCCATATCCAAAAATAAATCGCTAAGGAAGAGGGGTTAGGGAGCTTCCTTTACCCACGACAATACAAGGAGTGTGCCCTTAGTGTGGTTATATTGAAGGGGGAAGGGATATACAGGAAATGGTGTGGCGAAAGGGATATATGTGCATAAGTTTGAAGGTTTGGGGATATGTGGTAAGCCGGGGTGGTAATGGATGGGTAGGGTGAAGGAGTTTGCGAGAATAGCAGGTTGGCAGATTCAGGAAGCTGGGGAAGTTACGAGGAAGCGAAATGAATCTTAACTCATTTATGTCTTGATATATTTTTGTTTTTATTTATTTTTGTTATTGATGTTGTCTGAAGCGGGTTATTGACGACCAAGATACATTTCATTTTAATTGTGGGAAATGTGTAAAGGTAATGTAGATAGATAGACAGATAGATAGAGGGATAGATAGAGATAGGAATGGATAGATAGCTGGATAACAGATAAGATAGAGAATAGGTTGATAGGTGGTTAATAGCTGTAGATTAGTAGGTAGGTAGGTAAGTAGATTATCCATTTGCATATATATAAAGTAGATAAAGAGTAGGTAGATGAATATACGTAGAAAAATAGATAGATACACATATACATAGATAATAAAAGATAAATAGAATTCCCTCGGAGATGATGACCAAGGTGTTCTTTATGCCCAAAACACCTTTCATCTTAGCGGTGAAAAATGTGTACGGGGAGGGGATTTAGGCGTGATGCAGGAGCCGCGTGAGGAGGGGAGAGGCAGACGTACGACCCGCGTAAATCTGAGGCCCAAGTGGTGGAAGGGGAAGGCGGATTGGACGGGGATTCGAACCAGCCCCGGGCAAGCTTTTTTCATATTTTGTCTAGTGTGATGAATGGGTTGAATTTTTTGTGGATTTTCGGGAAGTTTTGGTGTTAGGTGATGATGATGATGATGATGTGATGATGATGATGATGATATATCCAGTATTGTGCTTTCCATTCCTCATCCCTCCCCCCCCCTTACTGAGTGGAGTGAGGTGGGAGTGGGAGTGCAAGGGTAATGATGGTGAGATGCCTGCCAAACCCCTCCATCCTTTCCCCTTCCTCCTCTTGCCCTTCCTGCTTTCCTCCCACCTCTTTTCCTCCCTGTGTCCCTTCCCCGCCTCTCTATTCCTTTATGGTTCTTCTCTCTCTCCATCCCTCTTCCTCTAGCCTCTCTCCTTTTTTCCATAATTTCTTTTCCCGTCCTCCTACCCCCTCTCCTCCCAATCCAGTTCCTGCCTACCCTCCTCATTTTTTCCTTGCCCCCCTCTCTTCCCTCCCTCTCCCCTTCCCCCCGTCGCCCGGCACGGAGGGAGTGAAGTGATGGCAGAGAGTAATCAGAGTGAACTGCATGCTGTCAAGGGGCAACCATTGATCAGAGCAGTCAACTGAGATGTCTGGATCAGTCCCCCCTTCCTCTTTCCCCCCTGACCCCATTTTCTCTTGTCCCTGTTCCTTCTCCCCTTTCGCCTGCCGTCTTTTTCTAATTCCTCTTCCTTCTCTTCCTCACCCCATCTTTCCTTGTCCCTCTTTCTTCTCTCCTTCCTCCTTCCCTCTTTTTTCTCTCCTTCCTCCTTCCCTCTTTCTCTTATCCCTGTTCCTTTTCACCTTTCTGCCTTTTTACTGTTAATACCCTTCCCTTTCACCTTTCTTCCCTTCTTACTCTTCTGTGTTTCTCCTAACCATCTTTATTTTTTTTCTTTCGTTAGTTCATTCGTTTTTTATTTTTCACTTTCTCACCCCTTCCTCTCCGTGCATTCCTGACCCTCCGATTCTTGGCATTCCTTCATTTCACACCAGTTTCTTTTCTGTCACGCCCTTCCCTCCGTTCCTTCCTTCCTTCTTTCCTTCTTCTTCCTTCCCCCCCTCCATCCCTTTCCTCCCCCTTGTCCCTCCATCCTTTCCACCCGTCCACCCTCCCTTTCCCCTCCCCACTCCTTTCCATCCTTCCATCCCTTCCTTCCACACCCTTCCCTCTCTCCCTCGCTGGACCGATACCCAATCATCTCAAGCTGACAAATGGCTTAATATTCACGTGTAGGGCCAGAGCAGGAAGGTGTTAGGAGGAAAGAAGAGGAAGAGGAGGAGAGGAGGGAGGAGGAGAGGAGAGCAGAGGAAGTAGAGGTGGAGGAGGAATGAAGAAAGGGGAGGCAACGAGATGGAGAATTAAAGAAAATTCAGAGATGGAGGAAAAAGGAAAGTGAGAGGAGAGGTGGAGGGGCAGAAGAGTGAGGAGGATAGCAGGGAGAGGAGGAGGAGGAGGAGATGGAGGAGGAGGAGGAGGAGGAGCGATGGCTGGAAGTTAAAAAGGGGAAAGGATGTAGACCCAATACAAGGAGAAAAAATTTTAGGATCACTTCACTCAAAAAAATATGAATATGTGGGTTAAAAAAGTGTCTGTCTGTCTGTCCACCTCACTCATAATCCACCCACCCCATCCATTTTATAATCTGCCTACCTCATTTATTATCTACCCACCCCATTTATAATCTAATCTCCCCAGCTATAATCTACCCACCCCATTGACAATCTACCCAACCCATTTATAATCTCCATCTACCCACCCCATAAATGATAATTGGAATGGAGTTACGATGATAAATGAAGCAAAATTTGATGAAAGATATTGATCACCTGTGGCAGGATGGGAATGTAAACAGAGATAGATAGATAGAGAGAGAGAGAGAGAGAGAGAGAGAGAGAGAGAGAGAGGGCAATAGATGAGTTTGACTACATTAGAGCATTTTATGAATTGATCCGTCTACCCTTTCTGAGCGCCATATTGGGTTTATTAAATGGAATGGAAGATATAAAGGAGGGTGAGCCGACATATTGTGCAGTGGATGAGGGGAAGGAAGGGAAGGGAAGGGAAGGGAAGGGAGGTGAGGGGTAGTGAGGGGAAGGAAGAGGGAGGGGGAGGGCAGTGATGTGACGTAGGGGTGGGGTGGGGTGGGAAGGTGATTGAGGTAGTTTGAAAGAGGGTGGGATGGTGGAGAGAGTGCGGGGAGGAGAACTGTGGAACTGGAGTAATTTGGGAGAGAAATAGAAGGTGGAGACGCTAGGGGAGGGGAGGGGAGGGAGAGGAAGAATGGAGAGATGAGGGTAGCGAAGTCAGGGGAATGCAGTAGTTTAGGAAGGAAATAAAGGGTATGAAAGTAAAGAGTAGGAGAAGTTAAAGGTAAAAAGAAGGGAAAGGGGAAGAGGGGAGTGAGCAGGATGTAGTTTTAAGAAGAGTGCTATGGTAAAGTGAAAATATGAGGGTTAAGGGGAAGAAATAAATGGAGGTGGAAGGAGTGAGAGGTAGCGGAGGAAGGGATGGTTGGTGGAAGGAAGGAGAGGAGATGGAGGGAGTGAGAGGAGGTGGAGGAGGGAGAAGGGTGTAGAGTGAGTGGAAGAGGTATATGCCGTGGATGGGGGATGGTAGATGGAGTGAGGCCTGATGCATTATCATAACAATACCGTGCCTGTTGTTGTTAATGCCCTGCTCACTTGATCCTCCTCTGTTTATAAGTGTACCTCCACTTCTTTGGCTCTTCATATGTTTGTCATTTACCTGGGCTCTTAGGACCGTGTGAGCCGTGTTCTCGTTGGCGTAGATGACTTCGTAACACCTTAGCGATTTATTTTTGTCTATATCCAGAGCCAGATCGTAAGATACTAGCAACTTCTGATCAGCACCAGAGCTTACCAGCCAGTTGCCATAACTCCCTCCTACCACTGATATCGCCTTTTCTGATGCACTGTTCTTCAGTTCTCCACACATACACCGTGTGTGTGTGTGTGTGTGTGTGTGTGTGTGTGTGTGTGTGTTTTAATGTCCCTTATCTTTTTCTACCAAACAGTCAAATGATCTCATGTTTCCTTACTATGAAATTCCCGTACTGAAGTTAGCCATGGTACAGGATTACTATTGTAGTTATTAGCCTTTTTTCACTGAACTCTTGGTGCTGGAGAGGGTCGCCTTCACGCGGTGGTGTCGATTTAACTATGGATGAGCTGGCTGTCTGGTAATGCAAATCGCTCTCAACTCCTTTCCCATATTCCGAAAGGTGGATGGTGATTGTCGGCGAAGGGCATCATCATCCTGCAGTTCACTGGGTTAATATTTACGATGGTCCTGGCGTCACAGCCAGCAATACTTCCGGTAATACTAGCCACTGCTCCACAACACAGTATATACATGACTCCCGAAAGTGTGGTGAAATATTAGTCGAGATATTTAGATACGATGTAAATTAGAGTTTTCTGCAACCCAGCACTTGCAACTGGATATTGCACACAGTAACACGCGGAAATTACTCAGATATCAAAGGCGGGAAATCAACGCTAAAATGGATTACTCAAGCTCTTTTATACACATTTGACGTTGCAGGTATAAAGTACGACATTCACCTTAGTTACAGTTATTAATTCTCGTGTAACGCGGTGCAGACCCGTGAGGATTAGCACATGTCATAAGCTGGCACCGAGTATTAAAAGGGATTTGTTCAGTCTCTTTAATTGGACTTTCTTTTTATAACGTGGAGTGGAAACACGCTTGTCTTGTTTACGACTTTATATTGTAAAAAAAATCGGGCCAGCTGTTGCTTAATTTATTACTGGGAAAAAAAAGGTGTAATGAGTGGTACAAGTTAATTACACACACACACACACACACACACACACACACACACACACACACACACACACACACACACACACACACATTATTTGCTCTAGTGCATAGCTTTGTGTGTGTGTCCAATATTTGCCTTACATATCTCACTTCCGCTTACTTTTTGCCCGCCCCTCTGAACTCTTCTTTATGCCCCTTGTACACGCGCGCCCTCACGATAAGCACCGGTGGATAAGTACATGAAGTGTGAACATAGATAAAATAACTGAATAGATGTAAGGGTCGAATTTAACAGGTTTGCGGGGATAGTTAGCTAGATGTACGAGAAGTGATGGATAGGAAAATTTCACTGACTATCCTCTGGCAGCATTGTGTCTTGCCTTCCATATCTCTCATTCCTCCCCCGGTGTCATTCCTCCCCTTCTTTCTCGCGTGGTTGATTTCACGTTGCTGTTACATATATATTTTTTTCACGTAACGTTTCCCATCGAGAAAATTAGCGTGGAAGTGTCGGCTGTCATCTGATCATCGTAGTACAAAGATGAGAAGATGGATGTGCTAGGGATGTACAGCTATTACCACCACAGCGTCATCCATTCTCACATCTCCCGCACATCATAAGGTGTACAAGTTGGGTTACCTGGTACAGTAATGATTAGGTGGATTTAATAACAGGTGGCCACAGATTACCAATTTTCTCATACTGCACAACACCTGCCTATTGATCTACCCCAACCTAGCCTGACCTGACCAAACATAACGTACCGGTAACTCGTCTGTGACTTCACAACGCCCGACCCCTGACCTAACCCAACCTAATTTTTCTATGAGATAAACTCAACCTAACCCAACCCTGCCCAGCCCAGCCTCACTTCACCTCACCCAGGCTAACTCTGCCAAATCATGCCTCTCCTAACCCAGCCAAACCAAACCAAACCAAACCAAACTCAGCCAAACCAAACCAAACCAAGCCAAATCTAATCAGACCAAACCAGACCAATCCATATCAAATCACACCAGACCAAACCGAACCCAGTCATGCCAAAAATTTACCAAAACCTAACCCATGAAATGAGCTTCTTACCTGTGTGGAGGCTAATGATGATAATGAAGGCGAGGAAAGTAGCCAGCACCCTTGAAGACCCGACCTGACCCTGCTGACCCCCCGACAGTGCCACGCGGGGCAGTGCCAGGGAGGAGGGGGGGAAGTGCCAACCCATCCTCCTTCCTCCTCCTCCTCTCACACCACCTCCCTCTGTCCACCGCCTCCACTACACATCACACTCCAGACTTTTGGCGATTTATTTCAAGTTATGCGCCTCGTGGGATATGTTCACTGGACTTGGGGAAATACGAGGACCCTCCTATATTTATTTTACTTTTCTCTTGCAACCTCCGGACGATTTTATTCAGCTTATTCCCACCTTAGGCTCTGTTCACTGCGACTCTGGAATTACTGCTATCGCCTTTCTTATCTATTTATTTATTTTTGCTACTGTCATGCGAAGTTATTAAACCTTGCCGTGCCTCCGGAACTCTTCACTGCACTTCCGGACATATACCCTTTTTTTTTTATATATATATTTTTCTTCGGCCAGACGATTTTTTTTTTGACTATATATGCTTTCGGGTCTTTTCACTCTGCTCCTAAATTCGTGATGTCTTGTGTGTTTATTTTTCCGCCTTAATTACCAGCGGACGATTTTGTTCAACCTGACCATCTCGTGAACCCTCTAGACTGCACTTTTATTTACCTCAAGAACGTCAGTACGAAGGTGTCTATTTTTGAATCATTTATTTATCATGTATCCGTTATTTATTCTTGGTCACACTTTCTTGGGCTTGAGGGATTGGTCTTTTTTTATTTTATATTTTTATTCACAATAGTTGTCCCCTTTCTCCTCTTAACTTCACTTTTCCTCGATTTTTATATTCTATGCTCATGTTTTTCTCTCGGAATTCTTCACCCCATCCTTAGGTAGGAAAAAAAAAAAGTGATGATGTTAATGGTGGTGGTGATGGTGTTGATGTTGCGATGATGGTGATGATAGTTTAATCTTCGGCTTCTTCTTCACAGCAGCAAAGACGATGGCAATTCATAGTGATTCTTGATGCCCCATCCTCCTTCCTTCTCAGTGTTCTACGCTTTTATGTGTCAGTCACACTAGCAACTAGAAAGCATTCAGCGCTTACCTCCACCAAGGCCAATTAAGTTCATGATTTACTGCTGTCATTCCTCTTTTATACTGGAAAAATACATTTCCTGTTTCACATAGTCAGTTAGTGCTACAGTCTTAGCCCGCGCCGTTACAGTATCAGGGAGCGTATACCTCCGCAAAATATAAAAAAAAGTATGATTTATTTCTGCATCCGGATCCGGATCTACCAGAAATTCTGTTAAGCTCTTCCTTGACCCATTGTTCACCATTGCACCAAATTTCATTGAACTCCGATAAGAACTTTTTGAGATACCTCGTACACAAACACTGAGACTCTGACGAGTACTTAACCTCCGTCCAACTTCATTGGCGAAGGTAACAACACCCTGAGAGGACCAGAACTGCCGCAGGAAATGCCTCAAAAACATCATTAAAAATGCATCATTGCACTAGGCTCCTCAATTCCTGCCCACCCCATGTATTACTATTAGTGAAAGAGGCATTAGGATGATGATGATGATGATGATGATGTGGAGGAGGAGGAAAAGATAGTGATGGTGATAATAACTTTTTCATAATATATTCTAAATACCGAAGGCAGAAAAAAATATTAGCAAAAAATATTTACCATTCCGTCAGGGCGCACGATTACCATATTAAAAGAAGAAGAAAAATGAAATACCTCCAAAACATTCCTTTTTATTTTTTTTTTATCATGCCATATTGCCACTATGATTTTTCCTGCATCAGCCCCTGTTGTTGCCACTAAGATTATTTTCGCGTGAATCCCCTTTTGTCACGATTTTTTTTTTTTCTTTTTTTAATCCAAGTGTCTCAATTTTTTACGTGCCTAAATCCTCTGTTTTCACTAAGATTATTTTTTTGCAGTGTGGGTAAGGAGGCAAGGAAAATTGTGAATCTTCCCCTATCCCTTGTTCTCCCTGTCATACCGGATTCGTAGCTCATTCATCTTTAGTGCCCTTGTCATGTAGTAGTCACGTCACCATCTTGTAGGAGCTGCCGAGCATGTACCAACTCTGCTGCAGTTGTCTTGTGTTCTAATATTCTTATTTAAGAGGAAATTCGCCACAAAATACTTCATGCATCTGAACAGCAGTTGTCATCTTCTCTTTTGTTCTTATTAGAGTGGGAAGTCATGACAGAATACTCTGTTACTGCGGTTGTCTTCTTTTGCTTATGTTCGTAGAGGAAAGTCATCGCAAATTATTCCTTTCATATCTCGCGGTCCTTCGTACAGAGTCTACGTCAGTATTGTCGTCTGTTAAGGAAACTCCCTAGCATTTCTTCTTTACTGACATGTAGTTTAGTAATGCTTTAGTCTGTAATATTTGTACAAACTAAGTATGAAAAGGTCTAAAAGGCATACAATTCGATATTGCTTTGAAGTATACTGTTTAAATCGCCAAGGCAAAGATGCTAGGGAGGATGCTTAGCTTACGAGAATACAGGCCCACGATTTTTGCCCTGTCTTCCCCGCCGGGCCTGGTCGCCGCGTCTTGGAGCTTCGAATCTGGACGCACTCGGCACCACCGCCTTCCCCGGGTCGCGTTTGCAGCCCACTAACCACGTGTGACTCGCTCCGCCCCTCCTGCCTGCCTTCCGCGCCTGCCCACACCCACACCCACACCACACCGCCTCCCTCATCCACACCCACACCCACACTGCTTCGTCTACACCCACACCCTCAAACCATAGTGTCATATATGCATCATACCCTCATTCACACCCACACCGCCTCCCACACACCTGCACTTACACCCACAATGCCCGATCTGCTAACCACATCCACACCCATACCCACATCTACAATGTTTCATGCACATCCACATCCAAACTTTCATCCATACCCATACCCACACTTCCATATCCACAGCCACATATCATGTCCACACCTACACTGCCTTAGACACAACACACCCAAACTGTCTCTTACGTACGCACATAGTCAATCACACCCATATCCACACATCACATGCTTCAAATCCTTGTCAACACCCCACACCCACACCCACACCGTCCCTAACACCTATACTATCCCTAACTCCCACACCCACACTGTCCTTAACACCCACACCCACCTTCTAACACCCATACCACTGTCGTCATCGTCATTGCCACAACCACCGTCGTAATGATGTGGTTCGGTATGATCCAGAAAAAGAAAATTCATCCATTTGTTCATCTTTTTTTCCCATCAGCAATGTAGGGACCCGAGATTAGGATATTTAGTCTCGACATTTGATTGAGGGTTACCAGCCTCACTCGCCCTTGAATGGCATTCTGTGAGCAATAAACCCAAACCTCCCCTCGGATGTAAACTCTCGTGGGCTGCACCCGTTTGGAGCACCGTAACTCACTCTACCACCGTACGTCGTTTGGGTATATGGTAACCAGCCAGCGTAGCTAAATTATTTCCAGAGTTGCAGTAAACCATTTGGCTTGTCACACAGTGTAGAGTCACCAGAGAGCAAGACCACATAACGGATGAGTGGATAGTCGGCGCTTTCACCTTTGAGGAAGGAAATGACTATATCAAAAGCGAAGTAAGAAATGTGTCATTAGAAGTCTATTGAGATTAGAGTAAGAGATGGGCAATATCTTAGAATTCTGTTATAGTTTTTACAGTTGATATAATATTTACCTTTGCTTGTCTGCAGGTAAGTGGCGAGTGGTGACTGACTGGAGAAGGGATTGGTGAGTACCTGGAAAATGTGGCCTGTTATACATATTTTAATCTTTGTTGTTTTGGTATGATTGATGATCGTATGTTTACCCCCCCCCCCTTTTTTTTTTTTTAGCCTCGAGTTCATTTTTCTCGTTAAAAATGATATACATTGTCCTATTCGTGATGTTATTGTGTGCGTGTGTGTGTGTGTGTGTGTGTGTGTATGTGTGATTCTTTATGCTGTTTGAGTATGCTTTTCTTTAGCTTTTTGGTGTATTAAGAATTCTATACATTGACCAGGCAGAGCTATAATACATACAGTACATACATACATACATACAGATCCATACATGTGCGTCAGAGTTGCACACGCAGGCGCTTGTTGAAGGTTGCACTGTAATTGCATTATATCATACCCGAAATTCATTTGCATACAAACGTTGCCGAACATGTAAATTACCGCACACACTCTCTCTCCCCACTCTGCCTCTTTTGCTTCTCTCTCTCTCTCTCTCTCACACACACACACACACACACACACACACACACACACACACACACACACATTGTAAGTGCTTGTTGTTGTGGTGTTTGTACGCTGAATTATTTATAGGAGTCATTTTGTGTAATTTACTTCATTTTGACCTCATTTGAGCTCATTTGAATTCATTATCCTACTGTGGTATTGTTGCCTATCAGAGCTGTGCGTTGTTATATTCTCTCTCTCTCTCTCTCTCTCTCTCTCTCTCTCTCTCTCTCTCCATATATTTTTCTTGCATATATTTGGCCAGTTTAGAGAGAGAGAGAGAGAGAGAGATTCGTTCCCTCGCCTCCTCCCCTCCCCCCACATCCCTAACCTTTACATTCACTTCCTCGTATCTGAGCCACTCCACACACACACACACACACACACACACACACACACACACACACACACACACACACACACACACACACACACACACACACACACACACACACACACGTGTCGAATGTTATTTACTAGAGAGAGAGAGAGAGAGAGAGGATAATATTGATGGTACACAAACCCAGATCCACCATACTCATCGAAATCATCCCCAGACTTGTACAGTCATTTACCTGGCAGACAAAGGTGAGAGCATCGGAGTGACGGTATGCAGGTGTAAATATTTGACCTTTGCTTCCGTTCCACCATGAATATATAACACGACCTTCAGGACGGCCGCCAAGCCCCACTCACTTCCGCCATTAAGCCTAAGAATAATTGAAGTCATCTTTGTTTACCGATAATGCAATGAAGGGTTGTATTAAAGGAGACAGGGGCATCGTAGCATTCTTCATTAGTGATTTAATAGTGGTAATTATAGCCCCATGTTCATCTGAATGTAAACCCAGTAGACTGCAGGCCGAAGTTGCCCTCCCACCCACCCCCGCTTCTTCAGTCCACCATCCCCCTTTCAGAAGATAGGGAGCTGAGGGGTGTTTGCATTACACCGCTCGAAGGCGCTCCTCTCCAGCACCATCAGTGATTTTTACGTGGCATATTACACCCTAGCATTCTCTCTCTCTCTCTCTCTTTTTTTTTTTTTTTTTTGTATCATTAACTTAACAAGAGGATATTGAGTTGTAACTTCCAGAAAATAAATCGGTAAGGAAGAAGTTCAACAAAGCCTCCGATGACGTCAAGAGTTGGGCCATAAATGTTAGAGTAGGACTGCAGGTTGCGATCACAGACTGTCTGAGTGAAGCTCCTGAATGTCAGATCTGTTGCCTTTGTCACGAACTGATTAAAAAAAAAAAAAAAAAAAAAAAGAATTCTCAACCAAGATTAATTTTTACAGGACAAGCAGGGGATGTGAAAAGCCTCTGGACCTTCCTTTCCTGGTCCATCCTGCCGATAATAAGAGCTACGACAAAGAGTACATTCTAAATAGCTGGATCTGACGTTAAAATGAGGATATTCTGGAATGAGATGACGTTGGCAGGTGTAATTCAGGTGTTGATTATGTACCTTCGTAAATATCAGGCGCAGGAGAGAAGGTCATTTGGTAAGGTCTTTGTTTACTGCGGTGGCGACTTGCGATGTAATTTTCGCTGCTGCCAAATTATTTTTTTTATTTTTATTTTTTTTTAACGAAGGACAGACGTATCATTCCAGGAAGTAAGAGGGAATTTTGTTTTTTACCCATCTACAACTAGATTTGGTGAGTGGATGGCTGAGTGAGTACGGTAGGTTGACCAAGTGCAGTGGGTGGATGGGCGAGTGAATGAGTGAGCGAATGAACGAGTAAGCATGTAAGGTCAGTGAGTTAGTGATTGTGGGGGTGGATGAATATGTGAACTGATGAATAACGAGTGAGACAGTAAGGTGGGTAAGTGCAATGAGTTAGCGACTGAGAGGTGAGCGAGTGAGTTAATGAGTGATCTAATAAATAAATGGGTAAGTAATTGGGGTGAGCGAGGGAGTGAATAAGTAGGTGAGTAAATAAGTGAGTGAGCGAGTGAGCCAGGGAGTGAGAAAATAAGAGTCGTGATGCACCACCAACAACCTTTTGAGACTCAGTAGAAAGATCACCGCATCACGTCAGGAAGAAGTTTTGTGTGTGTGTGTGTGTGTGTGTGTGTGTGTTTGCCATGAAGACACTATGTAGGATGTACACCCGAAATAAAAGTACATGTAGTAACACCTCCCCAGAATGAGAAATTAGGCTTGGGACGCAGCATCAGATTGTCACGCCAAAGCAAGAACAAAACTTTGAATCCCCCTGAGATGGAGTCCAACCACCCACTCGAGTTGGACTATTTTTTTTTTCCATTGACCTTGACCTCTGACCCTTAACCTTCAATCTGGTGACGTGTTTTTTATTCTGTGCTACGTTAAGATGGTTTTATTCAGCTTAATCTTGGAAATAGGGTTGGGAAGTGGCAAAGAGGGACTTTTTCCTACCTCTTGTCTACAGATTCATGGCTCGCACTTCACCCCAAACGCTCCTTCCCTTTCCCCCCCAAACACTCCTTCCCTCTCTCCCCCAAACACTCCTTCCCTCTCCCCGCCAAACACTCCTTCCCTCTCCTCCCCACATTATATCCTACTCTCGCCCATGAGCTTTGATGTCTCCCCACCCCCATCCCTCCCCCACTCTCCCTCTTCGCCCTTCCTCACTTCGCCTTCCCTCCTTCCCCTCTCCCCCGCCCTGCACTTCCTCCTCCATCTTTCCCCCCTCCCTCTCCGCGCCCCCCAGCCCCTAGTAAACCGGGGGAACAAAGTGTCATTAAATCTCATGTCAAACGTCAGGATCAACTCGGGTGATGAGGCCCTTCGTCACGGGGGGAGGGGGAAGAGCGGAGGAGGGAGAGCGGGAAGGGGAAGAGGTGGAGGGGCGACGGGGAGGTGATACGTGGAGATTGAGGAGTGGAGTGGATGAGGGAGGGGAGAAGAGGAGTGGGGAAGGGAGGTTATTGTGTAGGGAAGGCAGGAGATTGAGTGGAGTGGATGAGAGAGAGTTGGAGGGAGAGTGTTGTGAGGGGTGGGAAGTGGATTGGAGAGTGTGTGTGTTTGTGTGTGTGTTTGGAGAGAGAGAGAGAGAGAGAGAGAGCGTTTCCAAAAAGCACCTTACCTCTTCCCGCAACCTGGTGTAGAATTTAAAGAGTGAGAGTTCCGTTTTTCCCCCCCAGTCTTTCTCCTTTACATTCTCTCTCCTAATTCCATCTTTGTCTTTCCTCTCGCCTTCTGTCACTTATGTGTTCTCATCCCCTTCTTTCCTTCCAAGCAATTTTTCTATTCTCGACCCCGAATTCCTTTCATATTAACCATCCTTTTCTTCCTTCTTCCTAACTTATCACATATTACCAATCTTCTTTCTCCCTTCTCATTATCATCTTCTTCCCTCCATCTCATCCCCACCCTTCCTCCCTCATCCCCAAGCCATCACCACCCCCTTCCCGTCTCCTACCCTCACCCATCCCACCTGTTCGTCCCTGATCGCCAAACTTTCTCCACCTCGCCTCTCCACCCATTTATCAGTCTCATAAAACCCTATCTAACTACCCACTTAAAACTTGCACACTCTTGTTTGTCACACATGTATCTCTGGGAGCGAGTGGTTGAACCGGCCGCTTCCCTGCAGTCCACAGAGTTCACGCTCACATAAGCCTAGGAATGCAGCATTAATAACATGTATCACTTATTTGCATAGTTTTCTATCTTCCATTTCATTTATGTAGTAGTAGTAGTAGTAGTAGTAGTAGTAGTTTTGCCTTGTCAGGATCGTCGGGACCTGGGGCTAGTGTGCTATTGTTTACTTAAGGCAGGGTGACCAGCCTGAATTTCCCTTGAGTGGCATTATGTATATCCCAATCACCCCTAGGATAAAAACCCTTACTGGCTCCATTCCGAAAAAAGCGCCTTGACCCACTACACCACCAGGCGTCTCGTAAAGCTCTGTCTGCCAACCCGTATTGAACTTAGGTTTTTTTTTCACTTCACTTTACTTTTCGACACTAATCTCGAATTCTCTTTTTTTTCTTTCTTTCTTTCCATCTTTCTATTAGTCTCTCTCTCCTTCATTCCTACAGACCCACAGTATTGATGGTGGTCTTGGCGTTGAGATAATTACCTGCGTTTCCAGTAATTCCCTTTGGAGTTTTGTGGATGGGTGTGGATAGTGTTGATCTCTCTTTCTCTCTCTCTCTCTCTCTCTCTCTCTCTCTCTCTCTCTCTCTCTCTCTCTCACACACACACACACACACACACACACACACACACACACACACACACACACACACACACACACACACACACACACACACACACACACACACACACACACACACACACACACACACGTATCACCTTTTTCATATTACATTTTATTTACTGTTTCAGATAGTGTGTAAATACAGAGTAATATTATTGAAAGAAGAAGCAGCAGAAGAGAGGATATGCAAGAAGCTGAGAGAGAGAGACAGAGAGAGAGGAGGAGGAAGGAAGGAAGAGAAGAGAAAAGACGAAGGGGAGAGAAAAAAGATGGACTAACAAGATGGGTAGGGAAGGGAAGAAGAGGGAACGAAAAATTGAGAGAGAGAGAGAGAGAGAGAGAGAGCAAGAAGCAGGGGATTAAGAGATGGGGAATAAAAAGAGACTCTGTAGGGGTAGGGAGAGAGGATGACGTAAGGAAGAGGAGGAAACTGAGAAATAAAAAAGAGCACTAAAGAAATGAGTAGAGAGCTGGAAGGAAGCGCAACTAGAAGAGGGTAATATTTTCAGAGAGAGAGAGGGAGAGAGAGAGAATGTTTGAATGAATGATGGATCTGTAGTAGTGGAAGAAAAATATATTAGAAAGAGTACGTTTTAGAAACAGGAAGAGGGTGGAAGTATGGAGAAGGGGAGAAAATGGAGGAGGAAAGGGAGGAGGTGGAGAAAGGAGGAGAAAAAGGTTATGGGGGAAAAATCGAGTCTGGTCAAAGGAGGAGGAAGAGGGAAGGGGGAAAGGGAGGAGTGTGGATGGTTGGTGTTGGAAGGGTGAAAGGAAAAGGAGGGAGGATGAAAGAAGGAAGAGGTGAAGATTAAGTTAATGGTGTGTAGAAAAAAGAAAGGATGAAGGAAAGATGGGGGAAAAAAGTAATGACAGAAGAGGGAGGTAGGAGGAGGAAGAGGAGGTGGAGGAAAAAAAGGAAAGGGAGAGGAATGAGAAAGGAAAGCAGGAGAAAAGACAAAGGGAGGAAGAGGAAAGAGGATGGAAGAAAGAAGGAAAGACGAATAAGGAAGAAAAGGAGATTGAATGGAAGAAGGAACGAGAAGTAAATAAAGAAGTGAGAGGGAGAGAGATGGAAGGAAAATGAGAAGGAAAAAAAGAAGATGGTAGAAGAATAGAAATGGGAGAAAGGAGAGCAACATGGAAAAAGTAAGGCAAGAAAGAATGGAGAGGAGAAAAGACGACGAAAGATGGACGCAGGAGAGAGAGGGAGAGAGAGAGGGGGGAGGAGAGAGAGAGAGAATCCTCCGGGACTTCTGCCGGAGATGGAACTCCTGGTACGGGAAACTGCAGGTAAAACCCTGACGTCTGGTGAGAGAGAGAGAGAGAGAAAAAAAAAAAAAAAAAGAGAGAAAGAGAGAGAAGAGGTGAGTGGTGGGGTGGAAAGAGTGTAGAAGAAGAGTGAGGAGGTGAAGAGTGAGTGTGGTGTTGGACAGGTGACATTAGAGGTGAGTGGGGTGGTGGAGAGAGGTGAGTGGGGTGATGGAGAGAGTGTTGGAGAGTGAGGGGGTAAGAGTGTGGTGGAGGGGCGGGTGACAAGAGGGTGAGGGGGGGTAGAGGATGGCGGGGGGGTTGAGGGGGCAAAGGGGGAGGGGGTTGCAAAAGAAGCATGCAGTTAAGGCGTTTTTGATCCGTTGACCTGCCTGACACTCACAGGGAAGGAGTCCATTAGCGAGATGACCTACACACACACACACACACACACACACACACACACACACACACACACACACACACACACACACACACACACACACTACATGGAAGGGGAGGGGGAGGGGAAATGCATGGTGAGGGCTGTGGAAGCTGGGGAGAGGGAGGCTGGGGCGCGAACAGGTTGATGTGTCAATAGGGAGAACAAAAAAAAAATGTATATATATATTAATTAAAAAAAGACAGTGGTGTTTTTTTTCTTCAACACTCCGTCAAGAGTTACGTAACGTGGAAGAAAGAGCATTTCGTTTTCATCATCACTATTTTACTTTCGCCAAATTTCTTTCCCTTCACGTATGTATATATCCCTAACTCGTGTATTTATCTCCACTCTTCCTCCCTCCCTCGTCAGTTTTCTCTCCACACACACATTTTATCTCTCCTCTCATATACAGTCTCTCCCTTCAGTATTTCCGCATAGATATTCCTCTGCCTCGCTTGTCTTCCCCAATATTCCTCCCTCGCCTCGTATTTTTCCACATCTCCTAATCCCTTCTTTTTTATCGTTAGTCTTGTTTCCCCTTCCAGTCACTGTTATCCTTCACCCTTCCCCTCTTCCATCCCCATCTACTGCTTTCTTTTTCCTTCTCTCCTCTTTTTCTCCCTGTCTTCCCCTTCCCCCTCGATTCCTCAGCCTCTCTTCATTTCCACCCTGTTTCCTTTTTTCATCTTTCCTCATTTCCCTTTCTTTGCCTTTACTCTCTCCTTATTGTTTTCCCCCTTCCCATCTACCCTTTTCCATCTCTTCCCCTTCCCTTCTCTTCTTCCCATCTTCCCCCTCTTCCTCCTCCGCTTTTTTCCTCTTCTGCTCTCCCCATTCCCTCTCCCAACCTTTCTTTCCTCCCCCTCTCTCCTCTCACCCCCTTTTTCTCTTTTTCTCTGCTCAGCTTCACACCCTACGTCCATCTTCATTTTCCTCGCACATTACTTTCTACTGTTTGTTTCTCTTCTCTCACTTTTCCCTTTTCCATTAACTCGTCTTTCCTCCCATCTTCCCTTCCCTTTCCCTCCCCCCCCCCACTCTGCATCCCATCCTTTCCTTTTCCTCCCATCCCCCTTCAACTCTCCTCTCCTCCCATTCTTATCATCATTCTTCTCCTCTGTATAATTTCCCCCTCCCATTCCCCTCCTTCCCCCTGTCCTCTTCCCTCAGCCCTTCTCTTCCCCTTCTTATCATTTCCCCTTCTCTGTCTCCCTCCTCCCTCCTTTCCCTCCCCACCTGCTTTCACTCCCACTCTCCCTACACTATCATCATTCCTCCCCTCCATCTCATTCCCCTCCCTCCCCTCCCCATCATACCCGTCATACCCCGTCAGTATATTCTCCCTGCTAAGAGTATGTCTGGATATATTTGTACGTCAGACATACACGCAGCAGGAACACACACACACACACACACACACACACACACACACACACACACACACACACACACACACACACACACACACACACACACACAGTAAGACAACAAGGCCCTGGATTGTGTCAAGAAAATAATGGGAAGAGAACAAACGTAGGCTTAGGGGGAGACTTATTTAGATTACACTGCGGGGGGGCCAGGCGGAGGCACAGGGTAATAGTCTTGGTTGCTACACACTGCTACACACTGCTATACACTGCTACACACTGTTACTTCCATACTACACCTTGCTACACACATACCCATACTAAACACTCCCATGCCCATACTACACGCTGCTATACCCATACTACACGGTGCTGTACCCATGCTGTGCCTGTACTACACACTGCTTCATACTGCTACATACTGCTGTACTCATACTACATACTGCTACACACTGATATACTGCTACACACTGATATACTGCACGCATACTGCACACTGCCATTTATTCTATACTAGCACTGCTACACACTACTATGCTCATACTACAAACTGCTGCTTGCTGCTATGCTGGTATTACTAACAGATCCACGATATTCTACACTGTTGCATTCACAATACACGCTTAAAAACACAGCTACACATTGCAGCACTCTCCTACACTCCTCTACACACTGCCAACACTAGGCTTCACAACTAGGGTGCTCTGCTGAGTTGAAACATCATCTGGTAACTGCACGAATGGAGTAGAAATTACAATCTTGTGCTCGTTGTTGCTGGTGGTGGTGGTGTTGGTGGTGGTGGTGGTAGGTTGTGGTGGTGTGGCCATGGGTTCATCTGGACGTGAACCCGGTGGACTGCTGGCTTAAATTGCCCTAGTCCTGCGGTTCACTATCCTACATCATCCTACTTTTGGGGGATTGGTAGTAGCTGAGGGACATTTTTATAAGCAGACTATAGGCTTAAGTTGCCCTTCTCCTGAAACCCACTATCCTGCCTTTGAGAGAGAGGGAAATAGTAGAGGGACGTTTGTATTACCGGACAGTTCAGCCGTCTATTTGGATCGATACCACCACGTGAAGGCCTCCATCTCCCTCGTAGCGAAAGGGTTACATCAATTGCACCATTAACACCATTGTTTATTGCCATTCTTTAACCCTACTACTCTCTCTGCCCCCTTCCCCTGTCCATACCCCATCCCCCTCTCTCTGTACCCTCTCAGTTACCTTTCCTCTCTTTATTCCATCCTTCCTTTATCTCCAACCCCCTCTATATCGTTTACCCGTCCCTGCCCGCTCTATATCCCCTTTGTCCCCCTCTTTAAGTCTTACCCCTCTCTGTTCCCTCCTCTCTATCCTTCCTCCACATACACACACACACCGTTCCTCTTATTACACTCCCACCACACGCTGGCTCCCACTCCTTCCACCCCCCCCCCTTGCCTCACTTTTCCCCTCACCCCCATGCCACACCCACATGCCCCCCTCACCCCTCATATGGCCCCTCCACCCCTTGCCACACCCCACTGGTACCCCCAAGCCTCACCCCTCGAGCACCTCCCCTCCCACACCCCATTCCACCCCCTCGCTTCTGTCCTCGTCTTCCCCCCCGCTACTTCCTCCTCTGCCTTCCCCCTCCCTCTGCCCCCTTCGTTCCCCTCCAGTTACCCGCCACTGCCCCACTCCCCCCCCCATTACTCTGCCGTCACACCCAGAGCCACACCGCTTCACACCAGCGCTACTAACTACACAACTATACCACTATAATACCAGTTCTCATGCCTGTCCACATACCAGCCCTCACACTCGTACGTCAGACCAGCATCACTTTCCTTACTGGTATTATCACCACACTTTTTCAGCCATCATACTAGTTCGTCATTTTACTCCTTACCACACTACCCTTCCCTACACCCCTTCCCTACACCCCTTCCCACCTTCCCCCCTCCCCCTTCCCCCCCTCCCCCCACCACAACAACACATCAGCTTGGGTCTCCCTTACATGACACACAACACGTCTGTCCTAACACGATAAATTTGTTCCCTCGGCGCTTTGGCTGGAGACCCCTCCCCCCTCTCTCGTCCCCTTCCCTCTGATCCCCCTCCCTCACCCCCACCTCTTCTCCTTCACCTCCTTCCTATCTTCCTCCATTACCCCTTCCCAGCGTTTCTTTCCCTCCCTTCCATCATCTCCTCTCCCGCCACCCCTCTCTCCATTAATCTTTTCCTTCTCTCCTCTTCACGGTCGCCTCCCCTTCCATCTTCTTCGTTCCTCCATCACTCCTTTCCCATCCTCTTACACTCACCCCCTTCCCCTCTAATGAAGACACAGGGGAGGAGAAGGGAAAGGGGAGAGGAGAGAGGGAGGGGGTGGGGGATGAGTAGTTATAGAGATGGGAGGAGGAGGATCTTAGTAGGAGGTGAAAGGAAAGTGTAAGACATAGCAGGGGATAAAGAGGGGAAGGGAAGATGAGAAGGAAGAGGAAAGTGAGGAATGAGTTGAGAGAGAATTTAGAGGGGAGAAGGAAGGTGAGAGAGAGAGAGAGAGAGAGAGAGAGAGAGAGAGAGAGAGAGAGAGAGATGAGGGCGTAGAGGGTAATTAGGTGAAATTTGAAGCGACATAATGCCAAGAGGGGCGAGATGAAGGGAAGGGGGGAGGGAGGGTGACATCTGCGAAGGACATGACATACGACAGGTTACAATGTCACTCTGTTTACCTAATAATTAATATTTTGAAGCCAGTTGGTCATATTTAAGGACGTTTTAGAGATCTGGTATCACCTTTTCCCAAGCGATTTATTCTAAGCGTTAATCCGGGTATCTTGATTGTCTGATTGCTTCTAATTTGACGTACTGAATTCCTCCTGGTTCACGATTGATGTAGAGTCGTTGTTCAGGTGGCATCAGAAACGTAACACCCCTTTCATAGCGACTTATTCTTCTCATTACATCTGAGAGTCCTAAAGCGTTTTCCCTAATGACTCCTGTTTGGAAACCTTGATTGTTGGGAGTGAAAAGATGCCTATTAATCCTTGGGTCACATTTAAGGTACACAGCTCACTTCATCACCAGCCCGTTTCGTCACCACATTTTAGACCTGGTTTGTGTGTGTGTGTGTGTGTGTGTGTGTGTGTGTGTGTGTAATCCCTAACCTAAACTAACCTCACATTACCTTACCCTACCCTACCCTACCTTACCTTACCTAACCTAACCTAACTTAACCTAACCCAGTCTGATTTACCCTAACCAAACCTGACTAAATCACATCCACCCCAATCCAACCCAGACCATCATTGAACGAACCAGACAAAACTTAACTTCACCTGGCAAAAAGTTGTAGAATTCCTAACTGTAATTATTGAACTAGGGAAAATAAATAATAACTGATAAATAAATCGATGTTTATCCAATACGCCACAAAGGGGAGTCCATTATTCGCAACAGGGGAGGTCCATACACAACGAAGATGGTGGGGAAGATGATGTTGAAAGTGAGGCTGGAGGACTGGTAGTGCTGGAGGTGAAGGTGGTGAAAGTGTTGGGGGTGATGGTGATGTTGGAGGTGATTGAAGAGGGAGATGTTGAAACTGTGGTGGTGGTGATGGTGGAGAACGTGAAGATGAGAGAGAACGAGAAGATGGAGGGAGTGGTGGTGATGGAATTGGAGATGATGGAGAAAGTGATGGTGAACCAGGAGAGGGTATAGTGATGGAAGCTTCAGAGGTGATTGTGATGGAGATGATGATGGAGACAGCGATGGAGATGACAAGAATTAAGATGGAGAGGTTGGTAATGATGGAGAAGATGAAGATGAAGGAGAAAGTGAAGATGGAGGGATGGTTGTGGTGGTGAAAGTGAAGGCTCGTCTCCATCCTTTCCTCACCGCATTTCCTCCCTCCCTTTCCTCTCAGTAAATTATTCGTTTGTTTTCTCCCTCCCTCCCTCTCCCTCCTTCTCTCCCTTCCATGTTTCCCTCCCTCCCTCCTTCTCTCCCTCCCTTGTTTCCCTCCCTCCAAGTGGTTTTATGTATGATTTCTCGCTCCCCCTCGATTTTATTATTCGATTGTTTCCTCTCTCTCTCTCTCTCTCTCTCTCTCTCTCTCTCTGTATGTGCTCACAGACGTACACACAGTCTTCTTTGTCGTGGACGCACATAGACGCACACTCAACTTTCCCAACATTCACACACACACGCATACACAAACTTTCTCACTCCTTGCTTAGGCACGCATACAAATAAACGTGCACATAACTGAACGTTCACACAGGCGCACACACACACAGATAAAACAGAGAGAGAGAGAGAGAGAGAGAGAGAAGCCCGGTCAGTACTTCCTTAACAAACGTAGATTTTTGAACTAATGGAGCGAAACTCGAAAATTTTGTATATTTATTTAGTTTATCGAAATCTTGTCTGATAGTGGCATGATTTTGAGTCGTCGAAAAGTATGAAAAAATTGCCAGAAAAATTTAATAATGTCTTGAAATATTGTAATTCTTTTATTAATAAGAATAGTTTAGATTCAGATCTTTAATTACATGACCATCAGTAATAGTATTAACTGAAAATATGAATACACAAAATCTAGATAGGTAATAAGTAGATAGACATATAGATAGATAGATAGATAGATAGATAGATAGTGACGAGGGACCATCATTGGAAGGAGGGTCGAGTGGGTTAGATAGATAGAAAGCAGGGTGAGATAGATGGAAAGCAGTTATTGGCATGGACCGTGGAGAACAGGGAGCAGAGCAGAGCGGGATATTAAGTGTGTGTGTGTGTGTGTGTGTGTGTGAGAGAGAGAGAGAGAGAGAGAGAGAGAGAGAGAGAGAGAGAGAGAACATGACTCCTGCCTTCCACTCACCTCACTCTTGTCACCACAACTTGGCTCACTTCACAGTCACTCCTCTAGGTTCATTCTCACTCTTTCTTAACCCTTCCACTAGGAGACGTCTGCCGAGGACTGAGTCAAGGTGTAGCGGTAGCATTATTAAACCTCATCTCATCTCATCTTAGCTCACCTCATCTCATTTCATTCCTCCCTTTTTACGCTCCACCCATCGCCTCACCTCATCTCCTCTCATCTCATCTCACAACTCCTTCACTCTCCACCCCTCATCTTATCTCATCTCATCTCCCTTCATCGTCTACCCATCTCACCTCACCTTTCACACCCAGAATCACTCAGACCTTCCCTTTTCTCTTATCGGCCTTCCCTTTCAGCCATATTTGTGTTATTTATGTGGCTTCTTTACTCAGAACTCGTTTTCCTAGCATTCATTTAACCATCATTTTATTTACCCAAGTGATTTCCTTCGTGCCAGCTCCTCATCCATTTATTCTTTCCCTTTCTCTTCTGTTCTTCTATTCCTCTTCACACTCCCCCCTCCCTCCCACCATGTCTCTCACACACACTCCCGCCCTCATTCTCTTCCATTCCCTCCCATCATTTCCCTTACCCCATCGCTTCTTCTCCCCTCATGCTACCCTCCCTGCATTCCTCTCACCTTACTCTCATCCCATCGTTCCCCCACACTCCTTACCGTCGCCTCCCCTTTCCATTTCTTCCTCCTTTTCCTTTCTCTCCTCTCGAGCTTTCCTTTTTCGCTGCATTCTCCCATTCCCTCTTTCCTTTCCTTTCCTTTCTCCCTTACCCTCTTTCCTCTTTCGCTTTCCCTTTTACCTCTCCTTCCTCTCCCCAGTTCCTTCCCTTCCTTTCACCTTCTTCAATTCCTCTCTCCCTCCCTTCATTCCTTCCCACTCTCTCTCTCTTGCAATTTCCTTCCAATTTTTCCCTCTTTCCCTACTTCCCCCTCCCCTCTCCTCCTCCTCCTCCTCCTTCTCCTCCTTCTCCTCTCACTCAGGATGCCGTGTGTGGTGTGGTGTGAGAGAGGTGGTGTTATCTCACAAGGGATGGAGCCACGGGATGCGGCAGAGACGCGATATTGGCCACATGCTCCAGGGGAAGGGGGTGCCACAGACGGCATAGCATAGCACAGGCGGCACTGGGGGACTGGGACACAGATTTGGAGAGAGAGAGAGAGAGAGAGAGAGAGAGAGAGAGAGAGAGAGAGAGACCAGTTGTTGGCGTGGTGTTATGGCGGTGAAAATTACCATAATAACTGGATGTTACATTAAGCTCTCCCCCCCCTTTCTCTCTCTCTCTCTCTCTCTCTCTCTCTTTGTTCTCCATTAATATTTATCTGTGTGATAGTTTTTATGTCAAGCGTTTTAATATCTGTGTGTGTGTGTGTGTGTGTGTGTGTGTGTGTGTGTGTGTGTGTGAGAGAGAGAGAGAGAGAGAGAGAGAGAGAGAGAGAGAGAAATTGAAAATACCATCAAGATGTGAAATTACCTTATAATAGCAATTAGCCTTCATACATCCTACTCTACAGCCAATCTCGCCTCTCTCTCTCTCTCTCTCTCTCTCTCTCTCTCCAGATAGGTAGATAGATAAATAGAGAGATAGACATGAAGATGGATATAGGTAGGTTGGTAGGTAGGTAGGTAGAGAGAGAGAGAGAGAGAGAGAGAGAGAGAGAGAGAGAGAATTTAAAATGCCGCCTCAACATGTCCTCTGTTTAGAAGTGTAATGAAGAAAGGATCTCCGCTGGGAATGACCTTTAGGATTACCCCAGTTACCTTTTTAATTACCCCAATTACCTGTTTGATTACCCCAGTTACCTTTTTATTACCTTCTCGAGCACTGTGACCTCCATTGGGTATTTTATTCCCCCTAACACAAGGCGACTTTTTGAAGCTGAGGAAAATATTTGTGTTTATTCTGGGAAGAAGGGGAGGGGAAAGCGGGAGGAGAGGAGGAGGAAGAGGGGGGAGGGGAAAGCGGGAGGAGAGGTGGAGGAAGAGGGAGAATGAGGGAGGAGGAAGGAGTTAGAAAGAGCAAGAGAGGATCGGATGAAAAGAAGGGAGCATTTTATTCAAGTTAACATGTCAGTCTCTCTTTCTTTTTTCCTTCAGAGCTATATTTTAGAGTTAGTTTGCTTGGGGGGGGGGGGGCATTGTCAGGAATATTTCTTCTTTGCCGCTGATATTTTTTCCCAAAGTCGATAAGTCTCCGCTAGGCAGAATAAATGGATAAATAAATAAAAACGCGTTATTAGCTTGAAAGGGTTACATAGCAGAGGACTTCTCGTATATGTGAAAGTGGTCATAGTTACACCCACCCAGGGACTGAACCCGGGTCATCCTATCACATGGCAAGCGTCCTGTTGTGCTGCCTAATGGTCCTGGGTTCGAGTCCCGGGAGGTTGTAACTGAGATGGACAGTGGCTTGCATTCACTTTGGCCAGGGAGCTGACCTAACACTCCTTCTTCGTCGACTTATTTTTGGCACATAAATTGTAATATCCTGTTGTGTGTCATGTCGCAAACTACGTCGTTATTAAATAGATATAAATAACATACGTGATAATGTTGTCCCCTTTACTCCGAGGACATCATCTTGCCAGCTCAGGCGACTTCATTTCGCTGGCGCGTATGATAGACATTTCCAAGTGGAGGACCTCTGTAGCCTTACTTAACCTCTTTATTACTACAAATCCCTACTGTGTTGAGTAGAATCTTTAGAGATGCCAAGAATAAACTAGCAGCAGCAGAGGTAATAGTAAGGCAGTAATGGCAGTAGTCGTAACTCCATGCTCATGTGAATATGAACCTGGTGAACTGCAGCCTTGAATTGCTTTCACCTGCAGGCCACCATCCTGCCTGCAAAGGATAGAGAAGCTGAGACACGTCTGTATAACGGGCAGCAACGCCGCCCGGCTACACGAATGCCACCACGGTAAGGCGTCCCTATCCAGCACTGACAATAAACTAAAAATGCGTCTTCGGATTCTAACTGAGAGGGGGGGACTCCTTCGCGCGATGACACCGATATAACCAAACGACTCCACTGCCAGGTTATACAAACGTCCTTCAGCTCCCTTCCTATCCCCCGAAAGCAGAATGGTGGACCGCTGCGCAAGGGCAGCTGTTTCCTTCAGTCCACCGGTTTCACTATTCAGATGAGCCTGGAACAACAACAACAACAAGTAAGCTTAGTTACGATTTAGCAGCTGTAAACTTTTTGGGCCCGGCAGCAGCACAGGTTTAATCTCCACTTTCGGACAGAACCCAGACACGTCATAGTCCGTACGAGAATAAATAAATAAATAATGAAAATGCAGGTGAGGGAGGCAAACCGGTGGAGCTTGTTATAAAAGTTTTAATTAATAACTTGGCCAGGTTTAAGCCGGCGCAGCAGCAGCAGTTCTGGCAGGGGAGAGAGTCAACAGCTAACATTTTATTTTATTATTTTTTTTTTAGGGGCAGGAATTTTGCTTCGATTCGCGCCTCAAGCTGATGTTTTTCTTCCTCAT
Organism: Coenobita brevimanus; assembly: GCF_032717465.1. Lineage (NCBI taxonomy): Eukaryota > Metazoa > Arthropoda > Malacostraca > Decapoda > Coenobitidae > Coenobita > Coenobita brevimanus. The sequence continues at coordinate 36,142,859 of NC_137048.1, forward strand.
TCCTTTACTTTCATGTCTTAATTTATTCTTGTTATAATGTCTCGTTGTGCTGGAGGAACAAACACTGAAAACATCTTGAAAGGGCCAGGAAATTTGCTTCGTCTTACACTTCATGTTCCTCCTCACCGTCTTCCCAGCGCCTCAGGAATAAAGTAGGAAAGACTCTTCTTGGTAGACGGGAAATCAGTCCACCAATCTGACTATATTTGGCCATCATCTGAGCTGAAAGGAGTTAGAGATCTTCGGTAGGTTGTAGTAAATGCGCTGCCATATGAAGCCTGTTATGCGAAGATACATTTTGGATGGAGAGAGAGAGAGAGAGAGAGAGAGAGAGAGAGACTTAATTAGCAAGATTAGGTGAGCTAGAGAGAGAGAATTAAAGGAATAGAGGGATGAGCGAGGTGGTAAGAGAGGTAGAAATAAGGTGAGGTGGAGGGCATTGAGGGGATAGGGAAGAGGCAATGAAGAAAGGTTTAAGGCAGGCTAGAGGGAGAGTAAAAGGGGAATGTAGGGATGAAAAAGGTGATAAGGAGGATAGTGTGGTACTGTATATGTCCGTCCTCTAAGAGGCTTCGTGGTACCTCCTTCTTAGCGATTTAGTCTCCATATCACACCTCAGCATTCTCTTGTATTTTTAAGTATAATACGCAAAATAAATAGCTAAGGAAGAGAAACTACGGAATCTCCCCATAACACCTAGCATACAGCCATCAGAGAGAGGGGGAGGAGGGGGGAGGGGAGTTGGAGGCTGTGAGGGGGGGAGGGAGGGGAGGGAGGGCTGGAGAGCGGCGGAGTAACACACCGACTCACACCTGCGAAGTAGTGCCCAGGTAAGAGGTTGCTTGCCAAGATAATTATTTAACCTTTGCTGTAACATATTAACTCTACATTTTGAAATACTCCTGATCTAAGAATTTTTGTTTGGGAAAGTGGAATAGTGTAATAAATCAAAAGCACAGAGGTAATAATGATAGTAAGAATGAAGTCGCTTTGCTTACGTGAGAGGATTAAATGGCCGGCGTCTCACAACACCTGCCAAGTAGTGCCCGGGTCAAAGGGTATTCGCGAGGATATTTTTTTAAATCCTACACGATGAGGCTACCGTAGCATAATAATCTTGCATTTTACAATACTCCTGATGTAACGATCATTATATGGGAAGCTGGCTCGGTGAAATAAATGGCGGAAATATTGACGGGAGGAAACTTGCACCTCCCCGCTCCGTAAGACAGTGATTTGAATACCTGGCGACAACCGTTTTCTGTGCGGTGTCTCGATGTAAAAGCAGACTACTGGAATTGTATTTTCTAAACAGTTATTGATTATCTTACAAGCTTTAGTATTCACAGCACAGATTATGCGAAAATTTGATTGTTTTAATAGCTTAATTGCCTACTCTGCTGCCCTTCCGCCTTCTGCACAGGTGGGAGGAAGGGCGGAGGAATACAAGGCAGGTAGAGGGATGCAGTTGAAGTCTCTGCTGTGGGGGGGAGTGTGGAAGTCGTCAAAGTGCGCAAATAATTAATCAAACTAGGAGAAATACTTACTGGAGCTGCATCGAATTACAACAGGTTCTTAACTGTTGACTAAGGACTATTGTGAAGTAATCTAGTAAGCAAAAATCGAGGTGTATTAACGAAATAACATTGATGTAACTTATGATTGTGGTGGTAGTGGCGTCCGGCGTCCCTTTAAACCGACATAACAAACTACCCTACCTCGTCTTGCAAGAATACCCGGCATTTAACTCGATTAATTACGTCATTGTGTTGATTTTAGTGTCAGTGAAGTTGATATCTGGATATATTGACGAGAAAAAAATGCCTGAGTGATGACGGTACTGTTACTTAGATAAAACAACTTTCTTGTCAACGGAGTGGATACGTAAACCTGTCGAAATACTTTACTATGCCAACTATAACTGACACTTACTTTTTGACTTGGGAATAAAGTGACCTTGAGATTCTGGATATACTTCTTAAATAAAAAGTGTTAAGTGTTTGTACTGAAGAACGCGATGATCTTGAGATGAACTTAACGGCCTCTCGTTATCTCCCAAGACCATTCAGTACTTGACCTGGAATCACCTTGTCCGTGGTTATATCACAGTGCCAGTGCATCCTACAGTGAAATAGATAATCTACATGTTGAAAGGTAAAGTTACATGTATATTTATATAAGTGGCCTAACCCCGCAACCAGTGGATTTTTTAATTGATGCTGTCAGACGATTTTCTGTAGATGATGATACCTTAGTAGTGAAGAGGTTAGTGGAGGCTGCATCAAACCCCTCGAGTTCGAAAAGTTTCTTAAAATCAACATAAAATCGTCTGGCAGTTACTGCGATGGGAACTTTTTTCGTCAGATCCCACCTTATAGTTCATTCACCTTAACCTGGCCAAGAATTTCGTCCTTTTGTAGCTTATTTCACGTAGCTAAGTGGCTGAAAGAGACGATATACGGCCCAACATTCTTTCCATAGCACATCATCTTGACTAGCATCATATTCTAGTATTAATCTATTGGTATAACTCAGCACAGAAAGTGGGAAGATGGGTGTCTTAGGCCAGGTCAGAGTAAAACGAGTATAGTCTGGTTGCGCCCTAGTATAGCTCCACTTATCGCTGGGATGTACAAGCTTTATCACCACAGCAAGGCAGTGTTCCTTAGAAGTATAAACATCTAGAGCTGTAGACATGAGCAAATGTTTCTTGATACCTCTCTTGCTTCTGTGGCGCTGGAAGGTGTTATATAAATTGTTTTTATGTGATAGCAAAATGAAGCACACAACAGGAGCTCATGAGGAGACTTTCTGTGACGTTCAGGGAGGGATAAGAACAATGGAAGGCAGGACACATAATGGTTTTTGCTCTAACGAAGCCCAGAACTGCCATCTCTCCATCTTCAGTGCCGAGCTGTAACTAAAGAATAATACTGAAGAATGGCTTTGGCCATGAGAAGTGCTATGAAAATAATTTTGAGCTGTAGCACTCTTTTTCTAGCACTGAGTTACGTGAAATAAGCTGCAAAGGGACGAAAATCTGGGCCAAGTTAGAGTAAAAAATATAACAAAATAACATTAAATTGTCGGCCAACTTTTTCTCATGGCTACAAAGGTTAAAATAAAAAAGTAATTTGGCTAAACAGGTTACGTGCCAAAGTTGGAAATTATTAACGAGAGGAATTCGTTAGTTAATATTTACATTTTGAGGCTGCCTCCAACACAGCAAGGAAGCCTGATTAAAAAGTATGTCGGTAATTAACATCGGGAAAAACAAAAACCCCGGCGAGGCTGCTTTTGTTGGTGCCTAATTAACAAAATATTTATCAGCACCCACGCCCCTGATTTATTCATTTATTTTTTTTCTTATCATCCTCGTTGGGGGCAGGATGATGGGATTTTGAAAGTGGGCGAGTTTTTTGCGGAAATTTTTCATGGGGATTTAGATATTAGATTTCTTTTATTTTTAGTTTGATATGCATAATTGGCTGGATTATTGTCAGATTTTTAGGCAGGTTTGTTTAGATACTGTTCGAATTTTATCATCACCCAGCCCCGTGTTTTGGATGATTGAATTCTGAAGCTGGATGGATTATGAGATTTCGATTTCGATTTTTTTACTATAGATTTTAGTTGTAGTTTGATTTTGGTTAGATGTTTATATTTTATGCAGAGTTAATTTTAAGATTTTGTTAGATTTATCCAGATAGAGTTAGATTTAAGATAATTTTTGTTAGATGTTAGCCAGATTTTTAAGTTTCTGATTTTTAGCCAGCTTTAGATGGTTAGGATATTGTTTGATCTTAAAGCTTGCAAATTTAGCTCAGAAGATTATTTTTTGGTGAAGATTGAGTTACATTTTAGTTAGATTTTAGGCAGATGTATATAGATTTATCCTCTTCTTTAAGTGACGATGTGGAAAGAAAATAGTGTGGCGTTTGCATGAACAGACTAGGCCTGCCAGATTTACCTTGACCGAGAGTGTTAATACGGTTTTGGGTAGGCTAGATTGGCTGGGGAAACTGGTGAGAGGTATGGGAGTTGGTTAATGGGGGGGGGGGATTTTCAAATTACCTCGGTTTTTTTGGAGTCGAGACCCAAGGGAAATAAAATGCTCGTTCGGGTACTAGGCCTGGGTAATGAATGGTTGCGTGTGTGTGTGTGTGTGTGTGTGTGTGTGTGTGTGTGTGAGAGAGAGAGAGAGAGAGAGAGAGAGTGTGTGTGTGTGTGTGTGTGTGTGTGTGTGTGTGTGTGTGTGTGACCTTTAGCACACAGGTGTAAAAATAATTATACTTGTAAATGCCACTACGGTACCTTCACCATTTATGTTCTGAAACTAATTTCTAGTGCACTGATAAAACAAACAAACTCTGCAGATATTTACTATGATAGCCTACACAGACTATTATATGATGCATTTATAGATCTGCTAGTGATATATAGGACTATAGCTTTGATCGTGGTCAGATTTGGTTACTAGGAATAGAGCAATTAGGCTATATATGTTCCTATATATTTATGACATTGCAGATCATTGTTACGTAGAACATGATGTAACGTTCTCTCTCTCTCTCTCTCTCTCTCTCTCTCTCTCTCTCTGTTATTTTCCCTGGCTCCCAGCCCAGGTAGATAATCCGTCTTACCTGTGTTGTGTGTGAAGGGGACCTGCCTTACCCTCCACCACACACACCGCAGAGAGAGAGAGAGAGAGAGAGAGAGAGAGAGACAGACAGACAGACAGAGACAAACAGACAGACAGACAGAGGAAACGGGGGGACCACGAGATGATAGATAAGAAATGAGAAAGAAAAATATGCGAGTATAACGATAGACATCCAGACAGACACAGACATTGATAGACAGGCAGACAGATAGCCTAGATAGGAGAGAGAGAAAGAGAGAGAGAGACAGAGGGAGAGAGGGAGAGAGAGGCGTGTAAGCTGAGGGATTATCATAGTCTCCCAGCTACTGCCTTTTAGGGTTGTGCTTTCACTGCCTTACTAATTCTCCAAAGAACTTCCCTTTCCTTATTTTATTCTTTCCTCCTCCACCTTCCCCTCCTCGTCCTCCTCCTCCTCCTCCTCATCATCATCATCATCATCATCATCATCATCATCATCATCATCCATGTACTTTGGTTTTGTGTAGATATATACCGGTAATATTGATGTGATCAGTACACTGTCTGTCTGTCTGTCTGTCTTTGTTTGTCTGTCTGTCTGTCTGTATGTGTCTGTCCGTCTTTTTGTCTGTTACCTGACGCTGCATCTGGTGAGAGGGTAGAGAGGATGAAGGGGCGCACACAGGAGTGAAAGAGTACAGTACATGAGGAAGAACAACTTGGTGTGACGTGGAAGGGCTACGGTAGGCAGACGGACATAGACAAGTTGCGAGATTGAATGCATACATACATGCATACATACATATACATACTGTAGATGGATATAGATGTATTGATTGTTATTTTACGTAAGTTTCGTTGATAGTAATGCCCTAGTATATTATTATTATTATTATTATTATGCATGGGAAAGGCGTGTATGACAAGAGATGAGAAGGATGAAAGCATAAGACGGGAGGAAGGGATTAGGAGAGGAGAGGGGCGAGGGGAAAAATGGAGGAGAGAGAGGTGGGGAAAGGCGGAGAGAGAGAGAGAGAGAGAGAGAGAGAGAGAGAGAGACGGGGGGGGGGGACGGATGGGTAACTAATCTAATCCTGTGAGATGGTCGTGACAGTTTCAAGGAGGTGAAGCCAGACGGAACTGAGTAATACCATGCTGTCCTGATGGATGGGTGGATGGATGGATGAGTGGGTGGGTGGATAGATGGTTTGATGGATGGATGAGTGAGTGGGTGGGTGGATAGATGGTTGGACGGATGGATGAGTGAGTGGGTGGGTAGATGAGTGGATGGATGGTTGGATGGAAATGTGTGAAGCCAGATTGAGTTTGGCTAATGCAGTACCGTCCTCCCTGAGTTACTGGTATATACTGAATGGATGGATGGATGGATGGATACCAGTACTTATATATAGTACTTTCACACACAGCTGCCCGTAGAACACGTAAGTTACTGGTGTGGAAGTTATGCACAGTTCCAGTCACAGTTATATAATACAGATCCAGTCACAGTTATATACAGTTCGTCACATCGTATTACAGTCTCGCCGTATTACCCTTACAGTCCCTTCAAACCGCGTCCGCCCCTAATTAGATCTGACTAGCCTAATCATTCAATAATTAGGTCGATTGTAGTCCCGCTTCAGTAGTTTGGAATACAGGAAATGTTATGGCATTAGCCTGTACACTGACTCTCTAACCATCTCATGATCTCGACAACTCTTCTTCTGTTCCGGCTAGGTAGATTATTAGTCAGTAGGGAGAGTGATAGGTGCCTGAGAGTTGAAATAGGCTACACTAAATAGGCTACATAGAAGAGGTGAAATAGTAATCAAACTTCTGTCTCCAGTTGTACAGTCGCGGACATTAATATCGATACACTCCTTACGATAAATATTAAGACAGTGAGCGATGAATTTCGGAATACGGTGATGTGATCTTAGGAGCCCAATAACCTTTCCAGAAAACTTCGTAAGAGCTTCATAACAGTTCAACTAAAAGAAAAATAAAAAATGGATCCATAATACGGACACTTTTGGCAACGGTAGTTATTCCGTCGTTACAGCCAAAGGGGGAGGGAAGGACCTGGGTAATAGCTGGTGTAATATCGGGTCATTGATATTAATGGCCATGTTCTCGCCTCGTTCTCTTCTTTATGGCGCCAGTGTTCACCCCGTTGGCTTCATTCTCCTCATTATGAAGCGCTCGGGTCATCATCATCATCATCGTCATCGTCATTAACTCTTTCACGGTGGGGGCAAATCTTGTATTTTTATCCAACGCCAGACGATTTTATTCAGCTGAGAGTCGTAGGAGCCTGAGTGAAAAAAACAAACCTGTCCCAACCTAACCAATCCTAACCTAACCTAACTTGACCTGACCCAACCCAATCCAACCCAACCCAATCCAACCTAACCTAGCCTGACTTTCATTCTCAGGCAATTTATTTTTCTTAAGAGAGACACACATGTTATTGATACGACATAACAAACTCCATTAACTTCTAGAATCTAATAATTACGATACAGGTGTTCTTCATTCATGCTACCTACGTTGGATTTTATTCAGCTTAGGAGAGACTGTTCTAGATGAAAGGCTTAGATGTAGACTTAATGAATTCCCTGTACTGCTGGAGATCCTTCTAAATACGAATAAAAAATCGTCCAATGGCCAATTGATAATAATAAAAAAAAATCGGAGCGAAAGAGTTTACCGCTTTGCCATGAGATTTTACTTTTTAGGTCAATAAATCATCTGACGAGAAATAAAAAAAAAAGAGATAGAAAGAAAAATAAAAACTAAAGAAAGATTAAACAGCATCACAACGAGAGGTTAAAGAAGTTACTTAAATCATATAACAGTAACAGAATAAGCAGATGATTAAATAAAAAAAGCTTACTGAAGGCGTTAGGGGAAAACTTAAGCTTTTTATTAGGGGTTCAAGCTGAGGTAGCAGGAATAAAAGACGTGGTAGTACTGAAAGGGTTGAGAAAAATGAATGTTGATATTGCAAAGGAAAGTTGAAATTGCATGATGTAAATTGAGTTAAGGATAATTGTAGAGATAAAAGTGAGACGGAGGGATCAGGGTGATTGCAAGGAGGAGAGGAGAGAAGGAGGAGAGGAAGAGGAGGGAAAAAAAGAAGAGGAGGAGGGGAGGTATAAGAGGAAGAGAGGGTGATAAGTGATAACGATGTAATAACAGCGAGATGAGAGAACAACACGAAAGGGTGAAGGGGAAGGAACGAAGAATACCGTTTAAAAATAGAAGGATCAGAGAGCTGGCAGAGGAGGAGGGAAAGGAGGAGAAGGGAGAGGGTGTGGGAGGGAAGTGAATGTGAATGTCACATTATTATTGGATGGGTATTGTTCAGTGCCAGTGTAAATATCGTTAAAATTCAGCCCATGTAGTATGAACACGAACTGGTTATTATTATTATTATTATTAAATTATTATTATTATTATTATTAAATTACTACTACTACTACTACTGTGGCCGTACAGAATTTCCATTGCACTTTTTCGTAACTAGCATCATATTCTAGCGTTAATCTCGCCACATCTGAGCATTCAAGATGGGGAGATGACAATTTTAGGCAATGTTAAGGTAAAAACGTTATAGAGGGGATGTTTTTTAATGGTGAGTGTTGAGAAAAAAAAAGAAGTTAAGATTCATATAAATAGTCTTGATATTGTTCCCTTTCTTAGATGGGTTCGATCTTAAGGCTTTGCAAACGTCATACAGGGCTCTTCTTTGGCCCTGGATCGTTATTCACTTATACTGGGATACGCTTCCTCACCCAGTCATTCATTTATATTATTCAGCCATTCATTTGCTCCTCATGGTCATGTGTACACGCTCATCTAAATGTGAAAGTAACACAGTATACACATGCACATACGCAAGCTTGTGTGTGTGTGTGTGTGTGTGTGTGTGTGTGTGTGTGTGTGTGAGGGGGGGAGACAGTGTGTGGGGTAACTAATCTAATCCCTTTGAGATGGTCGTGACAGTTTCAAGGGAGCGAAGCCGCACTGAGTTTGTAATCAGGTATTGCCGCTGTGTGTGTGTGTGTGTGTGTGTGTGTGTGTGTGTGTGTGTGTGTGTGTGTGTGTGTGTGTGTGTGTGTTGGGTGAATTTTTTACTATTTGTTTGCTGAAAAATTGTTAGGGTACTTCGACCTTCAGGTGAGAAACAGCAACAGGTGTGTGTGTGTGTGTGTGTGTGTGAGAGAGAGAGAAAGAGAGAGAGAGAGGAATGAAGTGGAGGAGCAGGCAGGAGGGATGAAGAGCAGTTGTTAAGGAATTGCTGGATAGAAACAGTGATGTAAGGGTGAGTGGAGTGGTGTAAAGGTAGTGGAGGAAAAAAATATGAGTGGAGAGGGACTTGGAGAGGTCAGGAGTGGGTGGAGTGGAGTGAAGGAGTTGAGAACCATTTTGGAACCCTTCAGACCGAGTACATCTAAATAAGCACGCAATACAGCAGAGTCAGTAGCAGAAGTACCGTAGTAGTAGTAGTAGTAGTGGTAATATCAGTTCCACCTAATATTTGGTAACTCCAGACGGTAACATTCAGATAAGTAGGTAATTTTCAACCGTATAACACACACACACACACACACACACACACACACACACATTTCCGAAGATGAATGAAATAATGTGAAGCAGGCAGATCAAAATGAAATAAGATATCATCGCAGGAAATGAATTAAGCATAGGAAAATCGTCTGGTTTTGTCGAGAGAGAGAGAGAGAGAGAGAGAGAGAGAGATTAGTTGAAGGCGGGAAGAATCCATCGGCGTTTGATATATTGTGGAAAATGCCTTGCCTAATTAAATATTTTTGTTGCATCAGAGAGAGAGAGAGGAACAGAAGAATTTAGCAGGCACTGATGTATCGCCTAAAACACCTTTGCTCATTAATTATTTTTTGTTGCATAATAAAGACTCGTAAATGATTTCACGAGGTTGCAGATAAAAGAACATAAATTGCAAAACCCGGGAAGTTCGAAATTTATCCTGGTAAAAGTTTGGCTAGCCTTGTGAATTTATGGAATCTTGGGGGGCAGGGGGGTTGTGTGTGTTTGTGTGTGGGTGGGTGGGTGGGTGGGTGTGGGATGGTGTCTAAAAAAATCTCATTCCAGTATCGTAATTCAAACGCCATTCTTGCCGTCATCATAAGATTAATTCAGCTTAGGTAATCACTGTTTTTTCTGGACAGGAAGAGAGAGAGAGAGAGAGAGAGAGAGAGAGAGAGCAGCCTGTTACGTGAGCAAGGGGTGACCGATGCCCAATAACTCATCAAAGTCTTTCAATTAAACTTTAAGGGATAACTCTCTCTCTCTCTCTCTCTCTCTCTCTCTCTCTCTCTCTCTCTCTCTCTCTCTCTCCATCCCTTTTTATTGTGCTGTCCCTGTTAGTTACACGTTTACTCTATTTTTCTCTCATATTTTTCAGGCGTGTTTCTCTGTGTGTAGTTGTTGGGTGTAGGACGTGGCCAGGGGTGGGTGGGTTGAGGGTGGGGATTGAGGGATTTTTTTTATACGTATGTCGTTTAAGGGTTTTATAGTTTTATCTGTCCATCCCTACCTTTACCAGCCCTCCCGTGCCTTGTCCTGCCCTGCCCTGCCCTGCCCTACATTGCCCTGTCCTGTTCTGCCCCTCCTCCCCAGCCCAGTAAACTTCACATCTACCCTACCCCACTGCACCTTCTCCTACCCTACCCTACCCTACCCTACCCTACCCAACCTTTCCTTGTGCGGTATTGCTTTTCCTGTCATTTCTTTCTCCTGTCCTGCCATGCCCTGTTCTACCCTGTCATGCCCTGTCCTTCCCTGTCCCTCCTAGTCCTGTTCATCACCTAGGACAAAATTTACCCCCAGTCCCTTCTGCCACCCTGTCCCTCTGTATCCCTGCCCCCCCCCCCCTACCAAGATGGCCTAAAAATGCTGGAAGTGAGACTGGAACTGCCGCTCAAATGACACGCTGGAAACTCTGGCCTGGAATGAGAGAGAGAGAGAGAGAGAGAGAGAGAGAGAGAGAGAGAGAGAGAGAGAGAGAGAGAGAGAGAGAGCAATTTAGGGACACACAGAAAAACAAGATACTCCCCCCTCCCCCCAACCTTCCGTAGACCTCTTAACATCCTTCCCCCTCCCCCTCTCCCTCTCCCTTCACCTTCACTCAACCATTTCCCCTACCTGCCTTTCCCACTCCTTCCCCCTAGTCTCCCTCCTCAGTACTCCCCCTCCCCCTCCCATCCCATTCCCCTGCCTACCCCCTCTACCACTTCCCCTTATCCAAGCCTCCCTATCATTTCCCCTCCTCCACACACGCACCTAAAAATATCATATCCAACAGAGAAACGATGGTGAGGGGAAAAGAAAGATTGTCTATCCTCTAAATCGGGTATGAGGGAGGAGGAGGAGGAGGAAAGGGGATAATAGTAGGGTCATTTTAAACTTGAACCCAGTGGACTCCAGGCTCATGTTGCCCTTTCCTTGCAGTCCACCATCTTCCTTTGGGGATTTAGGAAGATAGTTGAAGGATGTTTGTATAACCAGGCAACTGACCCGACCGGTAACATCGCTGCCACCACCTGAAGGCGTCCCTCATGAGCACCAGGAGGAAAAGGGGTTGAAGGAAGAAAATGGAAAGTAGAGGGGGAAGGGATGGGGAATAAAATTGGAGATTTAAAGGTGAAAGAAGATGGGACAGAAAAAGGGGGGAGGGATAGGGAAAAACTGGGAGAGAAGTGGGAAGAGGAGGAGGGAATGAGGAAGAAAGAGAGACTATAAAAGACAATAAAATGGGAGAGAAGAGGGAGAGTCGGACTGAGGACAGTAAATAGGGATGAAAGAAATAGGAAAGAAGGAGGAAGGAATGGAGAAGAAAAATAGTGCTTTAATAAGAAAATGGGGGAGAGGAGGAGAAATAAAATACAGCTAAAAATAATCATCAGTGGTAGAAAATTGAAGAAAATTGAAGAGAAAACGGGAGAAAGACACCAAGTAAGAATTAAAGTGAAGAGAAAGAGAGGAAAGAAGGTGGAGGATGAAAAGTTGAAGAAAGAGGAGAGGAGAGAAAGGAGGGGAGAGGGAACCTGAAATAAATAAATAAATAAATAAATAAAACTGCAAAAACGAAGAAAGAAGGAGGAGAAGAGGGGAGGGAAACAAAAAACGGAGAATAAAAGAGCGAGGGGGAACTGAAGAAAAAAGTAGAGAGCTAACTGTGAGATAAATTGAATGAAACAAAAGAGCGGCTGGGCAGGGAAAGCCAGAGGGGGAGATTTAAGAGGAGAGTAATGGAGGAGGAGTAGTGGCACGTACACACACACACACACACACACACACACACACACACACACACACACACACACACACACAGGTATACACGTGCTTTCGTTTGAGGTGTAGAGGTTACGTACATACACCTACACAGGAATGCTTGTTTTTCGTTTCTCCCTTTTATTTTTTTATTTTCCTCTTCTTTCTTTTTCCTGTTTTGTACATCTGTAGTCTCTCTCTCTCTCTCTCTCTCTCTCTCTCTCTCTCTCTCTTAAATCACTTTCCTGTTCTTTCTCTCACAACCCCTCTGTTGTACATCATCCTGGCCAACCATACCCTTCTTCCTCTCCACCCCCCCTCCCCCCAAGCCTCCTCTGACGGCCATTTAATACAGAAAGAAAAAACTCCTTAAAAAATACCTTGAAGAGGGAGAAAACGACGCCTCCTTAACCATTAGGGGGGACTGAAGAAAAAAGCCCTCAGTGTAGGATAAGTCAAGAGGCTTTGTGGCGGAGAGACGGACTCATTGAGGGGAGTGTAATTAGTAGTGTGGTTATATCTGCGGGGAGAGGGGAGGGGAGGGGTAAAGAGAGAGGAGAGGGGTAAGGGAGGAGGAGAGGAAGGGGCAAGAAGGGGAGATGAGGGGAGGGGTGAGAGAAGAGAGGAGCAGAGGAGAGAGAGGGGAGGGGGATAAGAAGGAGGGGTGAGTGGAGAGGGAGAGGGAGGACGCAAGAAAGGGAGAAGATGGAAGAGAAGAAAATTTTTTGGAAAGGAGGATAGTGAAAAGAGATTAGTGCAAGGAAGAGGAAGAGAGATGAGTGTGAGAGGGTAAATGAGACGAGAGGAGACTTGAGTTACAATGTTACCTCGAGACAGACCCATTCGGTGTTATTCTTTTTTTTCTGTTCATGTTTTCTCCTGACGATTTCATTCTTCTTAAGACAGGCCTGTGGTGGTGAAGGGGATAATAAAGGCTGTATTTAACCCTTCCAGTGTGACAAGTAAAAAAAGCTGAATAGCATCGCCTGGTGTCAGCAGTAAAAGAATAGATTAGATTGATAGATAAATAGATAGATGGAGATTGATTAAAGGATGGGTGGATAGATGGATGGATGGGTATGAAAAAGGAATCCTAAATCGAAGGTCTTTCAGAAGGTGAATGACATATCGCTTTGGAGACAGCAAGAAAATACTAAACTATACAATGTTAGTTCTAACCTGAGAAAGATCCCTAACCTCTCTCAGCTTAGTTGCAGGTATGACTAGTAACCAAGGAGACTCATTCCTACCTCGTCGAATCTTATACAGTCATGACAGTTTTCTTGTTATGAGAGTAACCCAGTAACGTGAGATGAAAGGGAAGTGATTATAATACGTCGTCAGAGTGAAGGGGATAAGTTTCATTAGCAACAGCATATGACGCCTCGCTTTTCATACCATCAGCGACTTTCATTACCTTCCCTTACAGTGCCAGTTTTTTCTCCTCTGCTTCGCGTCTCCCTCCGTTTAATATCAGTGTTTCCTTCCCTCTCTGCGGCCCTCCCGGCATCCTACTCTTTTCTCCTTCTCGTCATTCAATCACCTTTTTACCTATTATCCCTCCTTCCCATTCTCTCCATGTACAGATTCCTTTAGTCATCCTTCCTTCATATTTTGTTCTTCATTTACCCTCACTGACCTGAATACAATGACCTCAGAAGCTGTGCAGTTTTATGTATGTATATAGTGTATGTGTGTATGTATGTAGTTATGTAGGTATGTAGGTGTGTATGTATGTATTTTTATGAATGGAGGATACCTGTAATCAGGTGTATGGAATTTTTCAGCTTAGTTCTTGGTCACATTGAAGGGTAAACTTGACTACCAACCAAGAAGATTCATTGCCACCTCATAACTAAGAGCCACTGAATTTCACGCAACCACGCCTTGGTGTTGGAGTTGTGGTAGTGGTCCAGTTCCGTCAGATGAAAGCAAACCGGCTGTAGATAGTAAAGAAACGAATTGATAGGACAGATTGATTGGAATGGGACGACCAATATAGCCATGACCGGTGAGTGAATGGCATGAGCGAGTGTGATTGCAAATAAATGGGAAGGGACAGTAAAGGGAGCCTGGTGGTGGTGTAGTGGTTAGAATGTCCCGGTCGGAGGGGTGGCCATGCATAGGTGTGATCCCGAAGAGCCGGAGAGGTGACAGGATTATTATTATTATTATTATTATTATTATTATTTGAAATGCCACCAATGGGAGTAGGCTGGTCGCTTAAATGTACTGCCGCCCTGCTGTACATGTGCCACCACGTGAAGGCGTCACTCTAGCTACTGACTACTAATTTACCAGCCCTTCTCATTTAATTCCTTTTCATTATCGGTCGTGTTTGTCGCCCAGTATTTACATAAATGAAATTATTATACACACATAGAAATTATGTTTATTTCGAGTTGCACAGGCTGCTTCAAGTAAACATCTCCATATATAAGCATCATATATTATTCCATTGGTGGCCATGTTGGAATCGGGACATGAACTATATTGAGGTGATATAAACTTGAAGGGTTGGGAAATGAAGTAATCAGTAGGTTATAGAGCAACATGGAAGGTGTCTCGCAGTGGAGGGTGTGAGTGAGAAGGACTGAGAATAGCGATAGTTCTTCTGCTTCGTGTTCTTCATCGTTCTGTGTTCTGGCTCGTGTTCAGCCCATGTATAATAGTAGGATAATGATGATGATGATGATGATAGGCAGTTATGAGGTGGTAGATCTCCTTTGTATTTTGTATTTTATTCCCATTTGCCCAATTGTGGATCGTAGCTGCCTATTTCGTTTATTAGCAAGAGGGAGGGGGAGGCCGAGGATGAGATGGAGGGATGGGGTGGAGAGGTGTATGAGAGAGGGGGGGTGTGAGTTGGGAACAGGGCAGTGAAGTGGCGGGGGACAGGGTGACGTGGAGGCGATTTGTTTGTGGCCACCCCGTATGGGATTGAGGCGTCTGGCAATAGATAGATAGACAGATAGCAAGAGAGGTGTTAGGGGTTGGAATATGACAATGACGATGATAAATAAAAATGGTGTTAATGATGATGATGGTGAAAATGGTGATAATGATGACCATAATGAAGGTAGTGGTGGTAGTGGTGGTGATAATGATGATGATGATATTGAGATGGAAGACATTTATCTGATTGGAGGGTAATAGGAACAAAAAAGAAAGAGAGGAAAGAAAAAGGGAAGGTGAGAAGAGAGAAAGAAAGAAAAGAGGAGGAGAGAAACGCAATTAAATCGGCAGGTAGAGAATGTGAAAGCCTCGCTGGGAGACCGGGAAGTTACTGAGAGAAAGAATGAGGGATGAAAGCGAGAGAGAGAGAGAGAGAGAGAGAGAGAGAGAAGGGGGAGAGTGTGTGTCATGGATAGAAACGGGAAGACAGAATGCGTAAGTTAATATTGATGTAAGCAAGGAGAGAGAGAGAGAGAGAGAGAGAGAAAGAGAGAGAGAGAGAGAGAGAGCAGTAAAAATTGTGTGGAGGCGAAAATGAGTGTAGAAACCAGGGAATACAAACGGAATAAGATAGATAGATCGATAGATAGATAAATAGATAGATAGATGGATAGATATATACACAATGGGTAGTAGGAATACCAAGCAGTAGCCAACAAATACATGGAAGTGAAATATATTAAGAAAAATTACCCAAAAATGGAGAGAGAGAGAGAGAGAGAGAGAGAGAGAGAGAGAGAGGCTGGAAATTCCGTTGCGTCTTCCTGACTTTAACTTTGTCTCATTGTCTCGCTTTCTTTTTTTTTCATTCTTCCACAACCTAACTAATTTTGCTCTCTCTCTCTCTCTCTCTCTCTCTCTCTCTCTCTCTCTCTCTCTACTGATTGAGATTCATGCTGCATAATTATGTGCATTAGTAACCTTGTGTGTGTGTGTGTGTGTGTGTGTGTGTGTGTGTGTGTGTGTGTGTGTGTGTGTGTGTGTGTGTGGTAGATAATAGATAGGTTAATAGATATGTAAGTAAAGAGAGAGAGAGAGAGAGAGAGATTAATGAAGGATAACAGCGAGGAAACAGGGGAGGATGATGAACAGGGAGAGGAGCAAGAGCCAGATAAGATCAGATTAATGAGAGAGAGAGAGAGAGAGCGAGAAAGAGAGAGAGAGAGAGAGAGAGAGAGCGAGAAAGAGAGAGAGAGAGAGAGAGAGAGGAGAAATTTACTGTAAGAGATAATCTCGGTAAAGATCAAATTAATGAGGACGGATTAAAATAAAGCTTTACAAGTCACTGAAGAGGGACAGGAGGAGGAGGAGGAGGAGGAGGTGGAGGACGAGAGAGAAATAAAATAACAGTGAAGTGGAGGTGATTGATGAAGAGCAGAAAGGAAGAAGAATGATAGAGATAACAGTATGAAGAGGGAAAGGAAGAAGGAGAGAGAGAAGACAACAGAATGAAGTGGAGAGGACAGATGAAGGGGAAGAGGAAGAAGTGGAAGATGAGACGCACTGCAGTTCATTCACTTTAGTTTGGCAAAGATTTTCGTCCTTTTGCAGAAGTGGAGGAGGAGCAGGAGGAAGAGGAGGAGGAGGAGGAGTTTAATCTTAGTGGAGGAAGAGGAGGGGGAGGAAGAAAGAGGACAATAAGATTAATTAAAGATAACACATTGAAGCAGGGAAGGAGGGTGAAGAGAAAGAGGAGGCGGGAGTGATGATGAGAGAGAGAGAGAGAGAGAGAGAGAAGGGTTAGATAATAAAACATGAGTATATACGAAAGGGGAGAAGGAGTGTTGAAGCTAAATGATCATGTAAGCAAAAGGAATTGAGTACCTGTAGTGTGAAAGGACAAGGAGAAAGAGAAGGGGAGATGATAGCAGATAATTAGAGAGAGGGAGAAGGGATGAGGAGGAGGAGGAAGGGTACGAGAATGAGTTTTGAGAAAGAGAACACAGTTATCTAAGAAAGGAGAGAGAGAGAGAGAGAGAGAGAGAGAATAGGAGGGCCTGGGTTCTTGCTTTAAGTATCCATGGAATGTTTACCTGAGAGAAATGGGCCGTGAAATTTATCAGGTGGACGCCGAGGGAGGAGTGGAGGAAAGGAGGAGGAGGAGGAAGACGAAGAGGAGGAGGAAGTCGAAGAGGTGGAGGAGGAGGAAGACGAGGAGGAGGAGGAGGAGGAAGTTGGAGAGAATACATAAATCACCTGCAAAAGGAGATTAACCAGTGATGTTCAAAAATAAATCGCTAATGTAGAGGTAATAGGGAGTATCCTTAAGCGACAATGCCTCAGTCTTCCACCTCTAAAATTTCTCTCTCTCTCTCTCTCCTGAAGATTTTATTCAACTGGGGATGAGTGTATGTGCCCGAGAGTGTTAATACCACAGAGGCAGCTCCACAAGACAAGTCATAAAGTGGAGGACTGTGTGGAGTGGCGGTGGAAGTGGCCATGAAACGTTTATGCCCAAGAAGTGTGTCCTGGAAGAGAGAGAGAGAGAGAGAGTAACTGGAAGATAGTGAAAGGAGGAACAGGAGGAAGAGAGAGTGATTGGAAAAGAGAAAATTGTCGGGATTGGGAGGGGGTGGGTGGGGGTGCTGGTCCCTAAGAACACAAGGGGGTTCTGGTAAAGAAGTTAGCAGCCCGCGGGGGAAGGTGGCCGTGTGAGGGGAATGAGAGAGAGAGAGAGAGAGAGAGACAGACAGACAGAGATGGATATAGGTAGGTAGGTAGGTATATGGGTAAATAGGAAGGTAGGGAGACATAGGTAGGTAGGTAGACAGATAGGTAGGTAGGTAGACAAATCGAGAGAGAGAGAGAGAAAGAAAGAGAGAGAGAGCAGTAGGAGGGTCGAGTAAGTAATGGTGTTCCCTAGGGCGGTTGGAGGTTGAGAAGTTGTTGAGTTACAGAGGAAAAAGAAAGGGAGTGAGAGGCATGGGAATGAGGCGTATACGCTGGGTCAGCTGTATTATGCCAGGGTTGATCAGAAAGCCCTAATACTTGGCTGTTACTTGTGCCTGTTCTGGGTAGTTAAATAGGAAACCATGTCTTATAAGGTAGTTCTGAGACAGTTGAGGGAAGAATCGTTCAAGTAATGGGCATCCAGCAGCCCCCTTCCCTTCCCTTCATATCCCATCCCATCGCACCCGTTCCCTCCCCTTCCCTTCCCTTCCGTTACCATCCCATCCCATCCCTTCCCTTTCGTTACCATCCCTTCCCTTCCCTTCCCTTCCCTTCCCTTCCTTTCCCTTCCCTTCCTTTCCCAGAGGTCACGGCGATGAGAGGAAGGACATTAATGAGGGAAGAAGTGAGGGATATTGAGGAAGTTTTACCCGGATGATTCTCTGGTGGGGGGGGGGAGGAGGAGGGATAAGAAAAGGTGGGAGGAAGGTGAGAGGAGCAGGAAAGAGGTAGGAATGATACAGGGATGAGTGGAGAGAAGGAGAGGGCAGAAGGATGGTATACCAGGAAGGAGTGAGGAACAGGAGGGAAGGAGAGAGAAGAAGGTAAGAACGAAATAGGAAGATGGAGCTCAGGAACGGGGGGGAAAAGAGAGAAGAAGGGTGGTAAAAGGGAAGAGAGAGAGGAGGGGAGAAGGTAGGAAGAGAAAGAGGTTAGAATGAAATCGGGGTGCGAGTGAGGTGTGGTAGTATGAGGTATGTTTTAGGTGTGGCATTGTGAATGTGATTGAAGTTTGGTAACGTGAGGTGTGGCAGTATAATGTGTAGTATGACATGTGACAGTAAGATAGTATGATGTGTGGCAGTGTATGGTATGGCATCGTGAAGTGTGCAAGTGTGAAATGCAGTGGTGTCCTTTGCCTCACACTAATTTAGTTTCCTATAGCCACGGATATAAGCTGAGTGGTACAGCCAGTATAATGTAAAACGAGCGAGTACTCTCCCTGTTGGCCTCTCTCATACCCTTGTACTGCAGTGACGAGGCTGAGTGTTTGATCCGCAGATTGGACAGCGACGAGGGGCCACCCAGAGGTAAAAATCAGTTAGGGAAAGCAAAAGAGGATGGGCGAGTGAGTACTGGAGTGAGCGTAGAAGTAAAAAGCCCTGTAGTGGACGCGGATTTCCTATGTTAAACTTTGTACTCGAAAAATTATTCTAGATGGGCTTCAACTCCTTTGTTTACTTTGGTTCGTAGTATCATTTTGTGGTAGGGAGATTAGATTTAAATGAGACCGTCATCTAATGGGACGGAAGGGGAAAAGGAAGACAGGGAAGAGGAGAACTAAGAGGGTCAAGATAGAGAAAAGAAGATAGGAGTAGGTAAGGAGAAGAGACTGAGAGGATCGTGAAGAGGAGATGATGATGGGAGTAGGTAGGGAGATGATGATGATGAGAGGATCAAGAGGGGGAAAGAATAAGAAGTAGACAGGGAAGTAAAGAAACAGTCGAGAAGGCGGGGTGGGGAAGTAGACAGCCTACAATACAAGCAAAAACGAAGAGGAAACAGAAATATAGTTGAGTGGAGTGACTAACAGCAGTATGAAATTATGATTAGGGGTGAGGCAAAAAATGAGAGGGTCGAGAGGGGATAAAGAAGATAACGGTAGGGATAGATAGGGGGGAGAAAAGAAGTAGACACAGTACAAACAGAGACGAAGAGGAGACAAAGGATCGGTTGAGTGGAGCGACTAATAACAGTATAAATGTATGATGAGCTCAAACACAGGTACGGTAGAGCTTTCGGTGCTTCATGCTGCAAAAATGTAATCAGTTCGTCAGGTAAAACGCCGGTGGATAATGCAGGGTTGTCGGGCGGGAATAAAAGAGTGTGGAACTGTGTAGTCAAACTGTTGCTGGTATATTTAAGTGATGGTGACACGCGCACAGCACAGCACAGCACAGCACAGCACAAAACAGAACAGAACTGAATATCACGTCTTTAACACGCTACACTATGACACCATACAATACCACACCACACCACACTACACTACACTACACCGTACAGTACCATGCTAGATCAAGCCATATCACACCACACCACACACCACACCACACCACACCGAGTGCAACTTGTCGGCCTCGTCCCACTTTACACAGCAAACACCCTCACCTCACGGCAACCCAGTCAACGCGACACGACACATTATTTCAGAGGTGGTATTGAAGCCAGTTTACCTTACAGATTATTTCAGGAGTACTTCAGTCCCTAGATTTGCTGACAGACCAATATCCTTTTTTTTTTTTCTGCTTTGGAGATGATTTTCGAACTGGAGGGGTTAAGTGCAGTCTTCACAAATCCCCTCACAACAAGGATGTTCTCTGAGTAAAATCGTCTGGTTGCAGTGAGAATATAATAAATGAGATGTACTGTACCATACCATACCATACCGTACCGTACCGTACCATACCATACCATAGCATACCACACCATACCATACCATACCATACCATACCATACCATACCACACCATACCATACCATACCATACCATACCATACCTGTTTTCACATACGCTACCAGAACACCGCACATTCCACGTCCATCAACTCTCCTGCGGCAGAAAGCGATGTTCCTCGGCCTTACAGATAATTTTCCCTTCAGGATCCATAAAATTCACTAATTTATTTATCTTAGGAGTGGGCTCTTGTCATCTGAGCGTTAATGAATCTTTATTTGTGCTTCATTTATTTAGTTTTTATTTAATTCTGTGTTTTGTGGTTCCGTTATCATAGCGTTAATGAATGTTGTTGATTTTCTTTTTTCTTGTGATTTGCAGTCTTGTCGTCTAATGTTTATTGTAGTCTGTATTTTCAGTTTATCATTTTCTGTATATATGTATTTATTTCAGATGGTGAGATAGGTAGATGAGTTTATATGAAAGGTTAATGACTCTCCCTCTCGTTTTTCCAGGTGAGGTTGTGTTATGGTGGTGGTGAGGGGACGGATGAGGGCAGGTCTTTATAATGGTATGTAAACACAGGTATTGTCATTAGGTGTGCCGACGGGGACTTGGTTATGTTATCTAGGGACCCCTTTGTATTATATATCGCCCCCTTTTTACCTCCCATTATCTCTCTCTCCCCTTTCTTCCCTTCCAGTGTCTCTCTCCCCTTTTCTCTTTGTATTCTCTCTCTCTCCCCTCTCTTTCGTTTCATTATATCTCACTGCCCTTTCTTCCCTCCTATTATATGCCTCCTCTTCTCTCCCCTTCATTCTTCTCTCTCGGATTCTCTTCTTCCTCCCCTCATTCACTCTCTTCCTTCCCTCCCGCTCATCTCTATACCCTCTCTTTACTTCCTTCCTCCCTTTCTCCGTCTCTCTCCCGTCCCCCTCCTATCCTTCCCTCCCGCCCCCCCTCGTCTCGTTTCCTCCCCTTCGGTTCTCTTCCCATTAGTCACCCTTCTGCTTTTCCTTACCTGCCTTCCATTCCTCCCTTCCTTTCCCCCCAAGCTGCCTTTCCTTCCTTCTCCCCTCGTTCTTCTTCTCCCCTTCTTCTCTTCTTTCTCTCTCTGGCTTCTCTCCCTATTGTATACCCTCTTCCTTCCTACTTTTATCCCTTTAATGCACTACTCGCTACCCTCTTACCTTCCTCTCCTTCCCTCTCCCCCTCCTTCCCCCCACCCTTATCCTTCCTTTAACCATCTTTCTCATTCTTTTGCTCTGCTGACGGCCATTATTTCACCCCCACCCACACCCCACCCTAACCCCATCCTTCCTCTCCCCTTCATAGGTTCTCTTTCTCGCCATCCTAACTCTCCCCACGTCACCATCCCTTCCCCTCTCGAATTTCCTGATCTTTCTCCCCTTCTCTTTCCTCCTCATTTCTCTCCCCCTTCACCCCTCCATTTCTTCTCCTCATCCCTTCGTTTCAGTCTTTCCTGTTCCTCCCTCAACGTATTCTCCAGTTGTCTCTGCCCACCCCTTTCCAGAATTCTCCCACTCTCCCCCTATCCTTTTCTTCCTTTTCGCCTCCTCCCCCTTCCCATTCCCCTCTTCCCCTTTCATACCTATCCTCTCCCCTTGTCCCCCGTCCCTTTCCTCTCCCTTTTTCTCCGTCCCCCTACTCCCCTCCTTCCTTTCTTTAGTTCCCCGGTAAAAGTTGGATATTTTACTGTCAAGCCTGAAGAAATTGTTTGTCTTACGCTGAAAAATGGAGAGAACGAGAGGAGAGAGTTGATGAGTGTACGCCTCTTGTACTCTCTCTCTCTCTCTCTCTCTCTGTTCTACCCTTGTTTTGAAGGGTGTTTTTACGTATGTCTGTCTGTCTCTTGTCTTACCCTCTTGTGTGGTTTTCAGTCCTATTTCTCTCTGTTTTCAATTTTGGTTTCAACTTATTATTCTTGTTTTTAACCCACATATCTGTACGTTTTTGCTTTCTTAGTTTTCACCTCGTCTGTCTTTACGTCTGTATTTCATTTTCCTTTTTTTTCCTTCTTTTATTTTTCCCCATGTGTTTGCCTACGATATTCTCACCTCTTCTCATGTCTCTTTTTTTCCTTGGCCTGATTGTCAAAGTAATTTTTCTCTCGGCCAGAATGTCTTGAATTTGAAGGCTTTGTCAATCCTCTCCACTTCCGTCTTTCCATTTTCTCTCTTCCCTCAATTTTGACGCAGTGGTAGACTCTCAAAACTAGTGATTATTTTTATTTTACTTTACCCTCCCATCAAGAATAATTGAGGGAAACTAACTTTTCTTGACTCTTTTCTTTCTTTTTTTTATCAACTTAGATTTCGTCAGTTCATTAACCCTGTTCTGTTTACCTTCCCTTCGCCTACCTGTTAATTTCACTTGTGTTCTCTCGGTCGTCCCTGTTCATTCCTCCTCCCCCCATTGTTCTCTCCTCCACCGCCCTGTTCTCTCCTCCGTCGCCCTTCTTCTCTCCTCCTCCCCTGTCTTCTCCGTCCTTGTTCTCTCCTTCATTTGCGTTGTTCTTTCCTTCTCCCTCTTTTTCTCTCCTCCTCTGTCCCTGTTCTTTCCTTCTTCTCCCTTGTTCTCTCCTCCTCCTCCTCCACCCTTATTCTGTCTTCTGTCTCTCTATACCTTCGTCTATCTGTCTGTCTGTATACATTTGTCTATATCTATCTACCGGGTATCTATCTCTGTCTCATTCTCAACCATCCACTCTACCCTATCCCTCTCTGTCACCGCCATTCCAAACACCATCACGCTTTTTCCACCCCGACCTGTTAGAGATTTTTGTTCCATTGTGAATTGATGTTGTTGTCAGCCGTGGTTGCTTTGATGTAGACGTGGAGAGAGAGAGAGAGAGAGAGAGAGAGAGAGAGAGAGAGAGAGAGAGAGAGAGAGTTACGTAGCCTACAGAGATGAAAGAGCCGATATAAATTAGACACAGTGAGAAGGAACGAAAAATTTAACTATGTATGTAGAGAGAGACAGAGAGAGAGAGAGAAAGAGAGAGAGAGAGAGACCAGCCGCGTCACCGTAACATATGACAGCCTTTCATTCAACAATATAAAGTTGTATGACAAATTGGGCCCCTTTTCTCTGACGTCCAGGAAGAGAAGGTCGGCTGCTCCCTGTTATAAAGTTGTAGAGGGGGGGTCGGTGCTCCCCCTGCCCCTCCCCGCCTTCCCCTTACCCCTGGAGCTCCTCTTCCCAACCTCCTCTGTCTCACTCCCTCTTCACTTTCCCCTTTCTTACTCCCTCTTTCCCCTTCCAGTCTCCCCTTTCTCAATCCCCTTCCATCATCCTTTTACCTCACTCCCATTCCTTCTCATGTAGCCTCCCTTCTTATCTTCCACCTTCCCCTTCTCCATTTTTCTCCTCTCCTTCCATCTCCTCTTTCCCCTTCCCTTCTTTCCTCTCCCCACCTACTCTCTCACCCCTTCCCCCCTCCCCCCACTCACCCCAACCCGAGTAAAGACGGTAGGGGGTAGTGTGTGTGCGGGGGATAAGTGACATCGAGAAAAAGGTTATTATATGGAATGTAAGGTGAA
Source organism: Coenobita brevimanus (assembly GCF_032717465.1). NCBI lineage: Eukaryota > Metazoa > Arthropoda > Malacostraca > Decapoda > Coenobitidae > Coenobita > Coenobita brevimanus. The sequence goes on from NC_137048.1 coordinate 36,166,664, forward strand.
TGAAACATAGTTATGAAAAACAAAGTTAGAAAAATTCGTTGTGATACAGGAAAAGATTATTGAGAGAGGAAGGAAGTGTTAATAAAAGAATATATATATATATTTTTTTTTACAAGAATGCTGAGATGTAGCAACGTATTAATCTTGGAATATGATGCTCGTCACGAGGATATACTATGGAAAGGATGTAGAGGCGTAGTAGTATCTTTTTCTGCCAATTAGCTACGTGAAATAAGCTGCAGAAAGACGAAAATCTTGGCCAAGTTAAGTGAAAGAACTATAATGAAGCGGAGGATTTCAGCAGATGTCTGGCAATGAAGGGGTGTAAACAGCGGTGGGTGTGATCATGAAAGGCCTCGTTGTCATTAGCCACGATAATTTTGTTTTGGTAACGTGATACGAGTTTGTACCGCAGGCCTCTCATGACGTAAGGGTATACACTGCAGAGGAAGGTGTGTGTGTGTGTGTGTGTGTGTGTGTGTGTGTGTGTGTGTGTGTGTGTGTGTGGTGATAAAGGGGTTGAGTATCGTTTAAGGCGAGAGAGAGTAAAAGAGTGAAGCTGCAGGCAAATATATGCAAATAACCCTAATATCCTATTTGCCTGTCGGGGCTCAGGTCTTGTGCAGGGGTGGTGGGGGATGGTATGAGTAGTGCAAGGGGTGTAAGTGGTGTGGAAATTGGTATTATAAGTAGTGAGGGAGGTGTTGCTTTAGTGGTATAAGGCGTGGACGTGTGGCTTGCAGGAGGGAGGGTGGTGGGGAGTGCGGGGTGGTATGATTAGTGGAAAGGGTGTAAGTGGTGTGGAAATTGGTGTGTTAAGTAGTGAGGAAGGTGTTGTAGTGGTATATGTGGACGTCTGGTTTTGCTGGATGGAGGGCGATGATGGTTGTATAAGTAGTGGAAGTGGTGTAAATGGTGTCGAGACTGGTATTATTAGTAGTGGAAGTATGGGGCTTGGTGTCTAGTAATGGGGGACAGGTAGGGGGTGGGAGTGTGTAGTGGGTGGAGTGGATGGGATGTGTATGAGGTAGGGGGGGTTGGGTGAGATGGGTGGGAGTTAAAGAAGCAAATATTTTCCCTTATCCCATCCTGGACATCGACTAACCCTTTGAGAGCAGTAGTCAGAGCATTTTTTTTTTTTATCTACTGGCTGAAAAGTTGGAACTCTAAGCGATAAGATTATGGAAGTGGAAAGTTGAGAAGTAGCCGGCCAACTTCCTGAACTGGCCAAGTAAAGAGGACCAGCTGGAGGGGGAGATGTGAGTAACTGGCAGGAAATAGTTTATACCTGGTCTGATGTTTGGATATACCTGTCGTGATGTCGAGGTGATGTCTGTACACCTGTTGTGATGTTCGGGTGATGTCTGTATACCTGCTGTGATGGTCAGTTGATGTCTGTACCTGTTGTGATGTTCAGTTAATGTCTCAGTTCCTGTTGTGATGTCCAAATGATGTCTGTTCCAGTTGTAATGGCCAGGTGATGTCTCTATAACTATCATGATGTCAGGGTGATGTCGTCGGCGGGTGCTGGGATTCTTCTAGGTGACAGTCGCTAATCAACTCGTAATGAAAAACCGCAACTTAATACCTGTCGCTTGGAGTAGATTAATTTCAATCCTGTTGTCTAGACCTTTTTCTCATGGCCTTATTTAAACTTAACCTGATGTGTTCTGTAGCTACCGGTCCAAAAAAAAATGAGGTTTCTTGATCAAGACTGAGAGAGAGAGAGGGGAGGGGGGGGGGAGAAGATGAACAGAGTACAGTTGTAGACAAGCCTGGAAGAGGACTCTTGAAAGAAGTTGCGAAAAATTAAACAGTACACGAAGAGCGAGGGAGCTATCTTAGAAAATACATTCTCTTGACGGCGAAATTTTGCGGGCAGAAGACAGCTTGATTGGCAGGAAGAGATAAAAGACAGGAATAGCGATAGGGATGCGCAAGGCGTGTGGAAATCAGCGGAATCAATTAACTAGCCAGGCCCGTAAAATTGTGAGCGAGAGATGTTGGCAGGTACTGTCCTTCGTCTTGTGTTTTACCTCGGCATCTTCAGTCCACGTGATTATGGAATCCTGGTTCGCTGTGCTTGGTAATGAGTTCTGTGATGAGGCGGCCAGAACTTGTCACCGTGCTGGACAGGGTACGTTTCCGGGTAAAGCAATCTTCAGGAGACTAAAGGACGTATTCTGATGGTGTGAAAGCTTCCTAACACCTATTCCATAGCAGTTTATTGTGCCTAGTACCTTTTAATATTTTGTTATGTTACTAATACAAAATTTATCGATATTAAAATGATATAATTAGCATACTAAAGGACATTAAACCCTTCAAAGTCTGATCTGGTACTTATATCTTATACTGTTTCCATGCTATGTTATTCAATTTAATGTAAACTTATAGGGCTGGAGGATTTAGATGCAGCCTTCATTATCCCATTCACTACAAGAGATCTGTCCCAAGTTGACTGTTATCCTCTGGTGATATTAACAGTGAAATAGAGGAATACGTGATTAAACTGAAGGGGTTAAGGTGTAATGTGCAAAATAAATCAATTAGGAGGAAGTGCAACGAATTATGAGCTGCAGTGAAGTTGTGTAGTCAGTCCCACCGCTGCCACTCAGCATAGACGAGTCGCAGGGTACATTCCAGTCCAGTTCATCTTCACAGACACATCTCCCTCACTCTCCTCCTCCTCCTCCTCCTCCTCCCACTTCCCCGTCTCTCTCTTCTTCCTCCTTCCCTTCGCCTCTTCGCCCTTCCTTCATGCCCCTTTCCTCCCCATCTTTCACCTCCATCTCGGCGTTTCTTAACCTGCCCATTTCTCTGTCTTCTGTCCTCTCTCCCATCTTTCCACGTCCTCCACCTCCCTTTTGTACATCTTCCCATCCTCAGCATTTCCCCATTTCCAAGTTTTACCCCTTCTCCTATCTCACCACATCCCCCTTCTCCCCATCAGCCTCCCCCCACACCCCCACTCCCAGTCAACCCTTTTCCTATTTCCTTCTCCATTTCTGTTCCCTCTCTCCACTACCTCCTCCTCCTCCTCCTATCTCTCTAACCCCCCCCCCTCTCTCTCTCTCTCTCTCTCGTTTTCTCCACCTTTTTCCACTCAGACCTGTTATAGACTTTTGGACCATTGTCAATTGGTGCTGTGTGTCCTTCCTCCTTTGATGTCAGTCTCAATGCTTGTGGGGAATGGTTGGTCTGTTCGCCTGTTCCGTGAGACCTTGAAAATTGTGTGTGTGTGTGAGAGAGAGAGAGAGAGAGAGAGAGAGAGAAAGAGAGAGGTAAAAGTGAGTGAGTGGGAGTGAGAGGCATGGAATGTTTGAGTGAGGTTTTTTAAAATGAAATAGAATAAAATTTTTGAAAGTCCATAAAAAAAAGTGAGGAGGGATGAAAGTAACTACGAAACAATAGGAGCAGAGTTGAGTGGAGAGGGGAACAGGTAAAAAGTAAAATGTTGACATAGGCAGATATTGTGCAGAGGAAAAAAAAAAAAAAAGTGCAATATTTTACGTGGTCTGCAGGTCAAACAATAGTAGTAGGAGTAGGAGTAATGATAATAATAGTAATAATAATAATAATAATAATAATAATAATAATAATAATGATAATAATAACAGCTGCTTAGAACGTAATACAAGGTCAGATTTAACGATACAAGCAAAATAAACAAAACGTATTACAGGAAATTCAGTAAAAGATTATAAGGAAAGAAAAAACTCCTGATTGCTTTTATACGGTTAGAGGTAGAGTGATCACAGGCCTGCTTAGAAGATCGAGAAATTAATGAGACAGGTAAACAGAACAAAGGTTAATGAAAAGTCAAAGTTCAGTCGCTTCAGAATGCGTTTTTCTGGGTCGCATGATTTCACAATTTCAGAATTACCCTTTTCTGTTCGGGTTTATTTACTTATTTATTTATTTATCTGTTTCGTAAAGCAAATAAAAAACAACTGAATGAATAGTCTGCTTCATATCGTACAAAATGCCATGTAGCCTATGCTCGGTTCAGGAAATAGTCACAGCTTACACATACACGAGAAGCTACTGGGGTGTAATTTGAAACATTTCGTCCACTTTTTCGTAATATAAAGACGTGAAGCAAGTAAATAGGATAAAGCCACAAACTTAATAAAAAAAAATCTTGTCTTGGTCTGACCACAATGACAGCCTGAAGAAGAAAATTGCAGCTTGATTGGAATTGAAGTGTCTTAACCTGTGCTACTTACCAGAGTCCTTACCCTTTTGCTAGTCACCGCACTACACCTACCTGCAAGAAAGTAAAAGAGCACATTAGTACAGATTTAGCTTAGCACACATGAGCAATGAAATCTAAGTGTATGGGAGAGCAGTGACTTTGTTAATATCGAATTCATGCTCACAAACTCTTCCCTGCATTGTGATATCGAGCCTGCAAACTCATGTTCCTCAGCTCCACCCATCAAGGTAGTAATGTTTGTAAGGTTAGGTTACGCTGCCAGTTACGTTGTGATTAGTTCAGAGCAATTGTTACGCGAGGTTAAATGAGACCAGGCTGTTACACTTAGTAGATTAAATAGGGTAGGGTAAGGTAGAATAGGGTAAGGTAGGGTAGGGTATATTATTTTAGGGTAGGATAGGGTAAGGTAGGGTAGGGTAGGGTAGATTATTTTAGGGTAGGGCAGGATACAGAGTAAGGGTAGATTAGGTTGTGTTAGATAGATTGTTAGATTAAGGTTATATTAGATTTTGTCAAATTAGTTGAGACGGACCCAGCATCTCGAAATGTTGTGCCTGTGGAACTTGCTTGGGGACTTCCTTATTATTTTCTTCAAATAGTTTTCTTCAGCCAAACAACTTTAGAAATTCAAGTAATAAGATTAAGCAGAAGAAAGTTAAAACTCCAGCGGGGGAGTGTAGGAATGCCAACTTCATACATTCGGCCTGATGAGAGAGAGAGAGAGATTGTATGTGTATGTTTCTGCCTGTCTGCGTGTCTGTATGTATGTATGTATGTATGATGTGGTATATTTGTATGCCTTCGTGCCTGTATGTGCGTGTGTGTGTGCGTGTATGTGCGTGCGTTTGACTGTGATGAGGTGTATGAGCGCCACAATTTCCGTCACTAACTACCGGCAGGGGAGTGAGAGAGGCAAGTTAACAGCAGTGATGGGCTGGCATTGTGTGGATAATGGCTGACGAGGGATGGACCTCTTACACTTGTTAATTACCGGCAGGGGATGAGGCTGTTGGTGTTGGTAATTACATGCAGGGATGGAATGAATTTCGTATTACGGTAGGATGAGTAAAACTTATGACAGTCTATCATTGTGGGGGGTTGTTATTGAGGTAAGCAACCCTGGCCTGTCTAGCCGACCAGACCCATCAATTGCAGGCAAGCAACTGTCCCTGCAGGGCTATCCCGTTCTGTGAATCGATGCTCCCTTGCGGTAGAAGAGTGTGGATGTTTGGTTCCCGAATGAAAGCCACATTTGCTGAAGGAGGAAGAAGGCAGTACTCCATCAAGTGAGTGGATGATGGTCGCCTCCACCTATCACCTCATAGTGGGCGTCAGTGATGATGTGGTGGTGGTGGTTGTGGTGGTGATGATGATGATGATGATGAGGAGGAGGAGGAGTGTTGTAAATTTATGGGGTAACTAAGCTTGTTAATGAGCCTGTTCGGGCGAATGATCTCCCCAAAACAGACTAAAATCTTCTGATCGTGGATACAGTAGTTAATGAGGTCATTGCACTCCCCGTGTTAATTAATTAGCCTTAACTTTTATTGCCCTTCTCCTCACTCACTCACAATCGCTTTTTGATGTATGCATTTTTTTCGTTTTCCTTTTTTTCTGACAGTTTGCATTACAGTTCATAGTTCATTGACCCTCTGTGGCCTTAGTAGTGTCATAAGAAGACCCTCCACACACACACACACACACACACACACACACACACACACACACACACACACACACACACACACACACACACACACACACACACACACACACACACACACACACACACACACACACACACACACACACACACACACACACACACACACACACACTCCTCTTGCCTTATTATTTCCCCTTGTATCTCCCTTACCTTCCCATCCTTTCCCTTCCCTCTCATCCCGTCACCTTCTCCTCCCTCTCTTCTTCCTTTCCATCTCTCTTTGTCTTGTATCCATTACTTTTTCCCTCTCCTGCATCCCACCTCCCCATATAATTCCTTCTCCATAGCCCATATCTCCTCTTTTCTCCAGTCTCCTCCAAGTTGCTCACCCCTCCCTCCTTCCATATACCCTACTGCCCCTACCATTGGGCCTCTCTGCCTCTCCGTATCCCCTGTCCTCCACTATTTTCCTCGTCAATCTTTCCCCTTTTTCCCATCACACCCCTCCTTGCCTCCATTCTTCCTCACCTTCCCATATCTTTCCCTCTTCTCTCCTTCCTCTGGCTTCTGTCTAACCTTCTCCTCCTCCCACATCTCACAGCTTTCCCCTCTGCTGTCCCCACTTTTCTTATCTATCCCCTCTCGTCATTCCCCATCTCTTCCCTTTTTCTCTTCCTTCCCTCTTCTCTTCTTTCTCCTCCCCTTTTCCTTCACCTCCCCTCTCACTTCCCCTCTTCAGAACCCAGCCCGACCCTTCCCTCACCCACCAGCTTGTGCCAATTTACATATGTGATGACGAACATTGTGTTGGTCAGAGAGGGAAATGATGCTGGCCTTTAGTGGGGGTGAGCGGGTGCTGGATGGATGTGGAAATATGTGAGAGAGAGAGAGAGAGAGAGACAGACAGACAGACAGACAGAGAAATTAATGTAGGGGTGTCTGTCAAATGAGTGTGTGTGTGTGTGTGTGAGAGAGAGAGAGAGAGAGAGAGAGAGAGAGAGAGAGAGACAGACAGACAGACAGACAGACAGACAGACAGACAGACAGAGAAATTAATGTAGGGGTGTCTGTCAAATGAGTGTGTGTGTGTGTGTGTGTGTGTGTGTGTGTGTGTGTGTGTGTGTGTGTGTGTGTGTGAGGGTTCGTACATGCGTGTGCGTCCTGCATGACTATAGTACACCACGTCAAAGAGAGAATATGGAGGGGGAACAGAACAGTATATACAAACTAACTGTGAGCTATGGACGCCTAGGCAAACAATAGATAGTGAGGCAACAAAAGCACAGGCAGCCGAGGGGAAGGCGAGAGCGAGGGGAGACGAGAGAAATGTTGAGAGGGGAGAGTAGGTTCGCTGGGGAGAAAAGGGGACGGTAGAGATTGAAGAGGAGAAGGGAGAGGAAGAGAGAGAGAGAGAAGGGAATGGGGAATGGAAAGAGGGGAGATAGGAAGAGAGAGTGAGGGGAAACCTGAGATTTGTTGAGAGGGGAGACTAGGTTAGTTGGGGAGAATAAGGGGAAGGGAGAGACTGAAGAGGTGACGGGAGAGAATTGATAAGGAAAGGGAGAAAGGAAAGATAAGAAGAGAGAGAGAGAGCAAGGGGAATAGAGAAATGTTTAGAGGGGAGACTAAGTTGCTTGGGGAAAATGGGGGGAGGGGGAAAGGAGAATGGTGGAAAGGGAGAGGAAGGGAAATGGAAAGGGAGAGAAGAAAGGCGGGAAGAGACGGCGAGGGGAAAGGAGAGATGTTCAGAGGGAGACTAAGATTGTCGGGGAAGAAGAGAAGGGAGAGACTGAAAAAGGGAAAGTAGAGGAAGGGAGAGAGCAGAAAGGGGAAGAAGAGAAGGGAGAATGGAGAGAGAGGAGACATGGAAAGAGAATGAGGGGAAACGACTGTTGCAGAGTCGGTAGGCTAGGTTGGTGGAGAGAAAAGGGGAGAGGAGAGGAAGGAAGAGGGAGAGGGGAGACTTGGTTGCTTGGGGAGAAAGGAGGACGTGAAAAATGGGAGACATTAAAGGAGAGAAGGGAGAAGGAAGGAAGGGATTTTTTTTATCAGGAAGTCTCTCTTTAGTCGAAGAGTAAATCGTGTGCAGGTCTGTAGAAGAAAGGAAAAAGAACATCATCTAATTGAAAATAAAAGTCAGTGTGTGTGTGTGTGTGTGTGTGTGTGTGAGAGAGAGAGAGAGAGAGAGAGAGAGAGAGAGAGAGAGAGAGAGAGAGAGAGAGAATTTTAATCTACGGTATTACAGTGAGGAAAAATAGGCATTGCTGTATACACCATGTTCCATTTAAGGATCTAATATTCCTCTTTATTCCTAACTCTGCCGTCTGTTTTACTACTGTAGCTAGACATCAAAGGAATGAACCACACACACACACACACACACACACACACACACACACACACACACACACACACACACACACACACACACACACACACTCTGCCGTCTGTTTTACAACTGTAGCTAGACATCACATGACAGAACCACACACACACACACACACACACACACACACACACACACACACACACACACACACACACACACACACACTCTGCCGTCTGTTTTACTACTGTAGCTAGACATCAAAGGAATGAACCACACACACACACACACACACACACACACACACACACACACACACACACACACACACACACACACACACACACACACACTCTGCCGTCTGTTTTACTACTGTAGCTAGACATCAATGGAATGAACCACACACACACACACACACACACACACACACACACACACACACACACACACACACACACACACTCTGCCGTCTGTTTTACTACTGTAGCTAGACATCAAAGGAAAGAACCACACACACACACACACACACACACACACACACACACACACACACACACACACACACACACACTCAGCCGTCTGTTTTACTACTGTAGCTAGACATCAAAGGAATGAACCACACACACACACACACACACACACACACACACACACACACACACACACACACACACACACACACACACACACACACACACACACACACTCTGCCGTCTGTTTTACTACTCCAGCTAGACATCAAAGGAATGAACCACACACACACACACACACACACACACACACACACACACACACACACACACACACACACACACACACACACACACACACACACACACACACACACACACACACACACACACACACACACACACACACACACACACACACACTCTGCCGTCTGTTTTACTACTCCAGCTAGACATCAAAGGAATGAACCACACACACACACACACACACACACACACACACACACACACACACACACACACACACACACACACACACACTCTGCCGTCTGTTTTACTACTCCAGCTAGACATCAAAGGAATGAACCACACACACACACACACACACACACACACTGTAAAAACTCCAATTCAATGTTGTGATGAAAAAAGGCCGAGGAAAAACTGTTCAATAAAAAATTTGTATTCGAGAGTGCGTGGCGCATCTTGTTATTACGAGTTGCCTGACGAAAAATAAAAAGATGAAAAATTGAAAAGAATATGAATAACAGTTAGTCTTTTTGATTGTGTGTGTGTGTGTGTGTGTGTGTGTGTGTGTGTGTGTGAAACAAAGATACCCTTGTTACACCCCTCCCTCACCCCTTCCTCATCCCAGCCACACCCGTGCCTCGCCTCTACCTCAGTCCTGCATCATTCCTGCCACACCCCTACCTCACCCCTGCCACACCCCTGCCACACCCCTGCTTCACCCCAGCCAATCATTCCTTTGTTAGTGGCATAATCGTCCCTGCCTCACCCTCCCCTGTTATCTGTGAGGCAGCCTCGTGGGGTCCTGCCTGAGTACACACGAGGGGAGACAGGCAGGGTGGCAAGCAGGCAGGATGGTAGGTAGGTAGAGGGTAGGCAGACTGGAAGCAGGATGGTACTGAAAGGCAGAAAGGCAGGTGATTGGCGGGTAAGGAGGTAGAGAGGGAGGGTTGCAAGGAGAGTGGCAGGCAGGGAGGGGGGTAGGTAGGCAGAGGGGTAGTCAGGCAGGGTGGCAGCAGGATGTTAGTGAGGGAGGAATGCAATGTGGCAGGCAGGCAGGGTGCTAGAACGGAGGAAGGCAGGGTGGTAGGAAGGTTGAGGGAGGGAAGGTGCTGGGTAAGGAATATTGTAGACAGAGAGGTAGGTAGGAACATGGCAAGTAGGTAGGTAGGCAGGGGAGGCAGCAGGGGATATAGTGGCCAGGGAGTAGATTATAGTAGATGAAAGCATAGCAATTTAGCAGGGATGGAGGCAAGCAGGAGACGGGAGAGGAATGCAGTTTCATGCAGGGAGGAAAGCAGGAATATGATAGGCAGGAAGGGGACGGTAATCAGGGGGAGAGAGAGAATGATTTATAGTATGTAGTTTGAGCTTGGTAAATATTAATTGGTTAAAATGGACCACGTTAAATAATCAAGTTTAGACCCACATGACTGGCAGACGTACACGTGGCCATACAGCCATGTTGGTAGGTACACACAAACAAATTCCTACATGCAACACACACACACGCACATACATACATGCAATCGTGCCCTCCTAAATACATGCAGCCACACGCATCTAAACAAACCACATTATTAGGCTACATACACCTTTAATTTATTACACACACACACACACACACACACACACACACACACACACACACACACACACACACACACACACACACACACACACACACACACACACACACACAGCTGGTAATACCGTGGCTAAGCTGACAAAGCCGCTCATAATTAACTAAATAATTAAAATCGAGTGGACTGTCACAAGTGCCGCGGTGATTTAGTCGGTATTGCGTTTGTCTCCTGATCTTTCGTGCCATGAAGGCGGGTTCGAATCTAGCCGCGGAGGGCATTTAAAGTGGGTGCAGGTAGTATGTCCTCCCCTGTGCTAGCATCTGTTCGCTCCATCTTGATTCATGTCCGTATTATAGGCTACGAGGTGTTAGTTCAGAATTTTATCAGACTTGGCACATAGAGGATGTTGTGTATGGGAATCGAAAGAAATTATTCGATTTTGGTGCAGGTAAAATCAGAGGTTAATAGCCCGTATGCTCGTCTGTTAGGAAGCTCCCTAACACCTCCTCCTGATTGAGTTATTTTAATTATTACACCTATCTATCGTCTCGTGTTATTTAAATTATTCTAACATAACCATACTCTTCATTAAAAGCATACAAAATTATATTTACTGGCTGTATTCAAAAATAAATCGCAAAGGAGTAGGTGCTAGGGAGCCCCCTTAAGGAACAAAAATACGGGTCAAGGTCGGTTTAAAGGTCAGGGTTCAAGTTGGGCCAAGATAGATGCCGTACCCTAAGCACTGTTGATCTAGTACCTGTTTTTTTTTTTTTTTTTTTTGATCGTTCGCATAATTGACTTAACTTTCGGCGGATCATTTGTTTACGTCTGTTACAGCTCCCTCCTGGCCTGTCCCGCCTCCTCCCGCTGGTGTTTTCCAAGGCTTTGTATGAGATTAATTGTGAACGCTAATTAAACTTTGACCATTTGTTACGTCCATCCATCAGCGTATTAGATTGTAATCCTTGGCGTCCTTATTAGCTCACTGGCATTGCACAGTAAATTTGCTGTAGATATTAACTCCCTCATGGTCAGAATAGCTCTAGTATTCTGTTCTAGGGAGATATATTCAGCTGAGTGAGGCATAGCAATATGGGAGTAGTATTGCCCTTGCTGCGATGGCTACCCTTTTATTTTTCTGACGCGAGTTGGTTTATTTTATTAGTTGTGCCCTTCGTGTGTGTGTGTGTGTGTGTGTGTGTGTGTGTGTGCAGTATGTGTCTGTGCGTCCCTGTGTCTGTGTGTGTCTCTGAAAGTAAGGGTAGACATAAACATTGATGCACTTGTCTATATTCTGGCTTATTGCTCGTATCTCTCTCTCTCTCTCTCTCTCTCTCTCTCTCTATTTCACTTTCTTACTCCCTGACAAAAGGCAATTCTTTGTTTGCATTTAGGATGAAGAGCAACTGAAGGACGGGAGCTGTTGTGAAAAATATATTAGGTTTTTTGCTGTCACCTGAAATAGTGTGACGAATGTATTGAGAGAGAGAGAGAGAGAGAGAGAGAGAGAGAGAGAGAGAGAGAGGATCCAGACAGCCAGACATCCAGACAAAAATAAATTATAGCCGCAGTACAGCAAATCATCCAGTGAGGAAAAAGCAAAATGATGTGCGTGATAAAGCATACAGCCAGAGAGAGCATTATGGGGCAGAGGAAAATGATAAACGCAGAGCCGAGGTTTTGCTTCCTGTGTTTCATTTGGACTGGGTTTGTCACTTTGGTGTTTGTTTTAGTCTCTTTCTCCCTCGTTTATTGTTTTCTTTGCTTATCCTGCCTTCTCCTCCCTCCTTTTCTTTTCTCCCTCTCATTTTCCTTATTCTTTTATCCTAAGTCCTCCTCCAAACAATTCTTTTCAGGTGTGGGTAAAGTTGGGTAAATGGAGTCGCCGCTTGTGAGAGAGAGAGAGAGAGAGAGAGGGGGGGGAGATGAGATAATACGCTGTGATAAGCTTGACATCAAAATAAAGGTGAAGGATGGTAGCAGAAAGGAAGGAGCAATATAGGTATTTTTGTTGCTTGTTTTTCTTCCTGGAGAGAGAGAGAGAGAGAGAGAGAGAGAGAGAGAGAGAGAGAGTTAATTAGCGAGGTGGTGGGAGGTCGGGGTTGTGGCCACTGAAAACATTGCCACCTACTGTTTTCTCACTTACTCACTCTCTCTATTTATTCAGCTCTCTGCCACTCACCTGCATTACATTTCTCTCTCTCTCTCTCTCTCTCTCTCTCTCTCTCTCTCTCTCTCTCTCTCACACACACACACACACACACACACACACACACACACACACACACACACACACACACACACACACACACACACACACACACACACACACACACACACACACACACACACACACACATCACAGCCACCACCTCCTCCTCCTCCTCCTCCTCCTCCTCCTCCCGGCACTCAACCCTCTGACTGCCTCACCCTTCGCCTTTCCACAGCCTCTTGTCTTAATAGATTTTCTTACCCTTCCATCAGCCCTCCTGTCTCCTCTCCGTCTCTTCCTCCCCTCCCCTCCTCTCTCCCTTCCCTCCCTCCCCTCCTCTCTCCCTTCCCTCCCTCCCCTCCTCTCTCCCTTCCCTCCCTCCCCTCCTCTCTCCCTTCCCTCCCTCCCCTCCTCTCTCCCTTCCTTCCCTCCTCTCCTTTCTCCTCCTCTCTCCCTTCCCTCCCCTCTTCTCTACTTTCTCCTCCTCCCCACATTCTATCAACCTCTCTTTCCACCCCTTCCCTCTCACACCACTCCCACCCTTGCTTTAATCCCCTCTTTCTCCACCCTCCCTTCTGTCCCACATTCCCCTCTCCTTTCCTCCTCTTCCTCTCATTCCTCAGCCTTGCTTCCTCTCCCCATCCCTCTTTGTTAGTATCTCCCTCTCCTCTCCTTCCCCTTTATTCCCTCTCATCTTTCAGCCCCCCCATTCCTTCCCTTATCCTACTCTTTCACCCCTCTCATCCTTCTCATAATCCCCCATCCTCTCCTCTCACCACTTTTTGTTAGTTTCTCTCCCATCCCTCCCCCTCTTGAACCCTTATTCTCTACTCTTCTTCTTCCCCTTCTTTTTGCCTAAGCCTCCCTCTCTCCACCTACGTTGGATCCTCTCGTCCCTTCCCTTCCCCTCCCTTCTTCATCTATTATCCCTTCCTACTCTGTGTATCTCCTTCCCTAAGCTTCTCTCACCTTCCCTCTCGTTGCTCCCAGGTCACCCTTTCCTTCCTTCCTTTTTTTAGTCCTTCCTCAAAACCTCCGCCGCTTTCCTTTCTTCCCTTCATCCCATCCTTCAGTCAGCTTCTCATCTTCCTCTCCACACAACTCCTGCCAGCTCTACTCTTCCATGCTCTTTTCATTCCTTCTCAACCCTCCCTCACTCCCTCTCTCCTTACCTCGCCTCTTCCTGCCCTCAGTCTGTCTCCCCTCGCCTCTGGACACTTAAGACCCTATCTCACTAGACAACATTTGAGACGAGCTTTGATGATTGATTTTAGATATTGGACAATGTTGACTGATATAGTAGGCGATCGCAGAAGCCTCACTATTGTCGAGTATGATAAAGATATATGTGTATAGTCCACACCTGTATATTTGTGTGTGTGTGTGTGTGTGTGTGTGTGTGTCTGAGAGAAGAAAAAAAAATTGCTCTTACTGATTGAATTATATGTGCACCATTCACGATCTCTCCCTTTCCTCCTCCTTCCTCCCCTTCCTCTCCCCTTCCCCTCTCATCCACCTTCCCTTCCCTCACCCCATCGCCCCATTTCATGCCCAATTTACCCCTCTCTTAACAGTTCCCTTTCATCGACCGTGTATATCCCTCCCTTCTCCTTCAACCAGGTTGACATTAATAATTTTGAATGATGGTACTTATGACACTGATTTATTCCTACAAACATCAGGCGATTTTTATATTGGAATCTAGTATTTATGAAGGGGTTATTGGGGATTAACCTCCTACAGTGTGGAAAGTCTCCCTAAAACTGAGGAAAATTGTCTTGTGATAGCAAAACCGAGATCAAAATGCCTTCCTCACCTAAAAGGGGGTCAAACTAGGCAACGCGTTTCCCCAGAGGATAATCATAACTTGGAGAACTAGTTATGGTAGCACACAGACTTAGAGCAACACCAGCAGAACTACACGTCATTGTTAAGTTGGCCGAAGTAAATTGTGTCATGAAGTCGGCCCTGTTAACCCCGTCAGTTGCAGGTGTCGTTCCTGAGCAGATTGGAATTACGTCGGAGTGGGAAGAAATAAAATGGATATTACAGAATTGTGGAAGTTGGTTAATGGTGTCAGTTACGTATCAGCTTTTCTACCCTGCATGATTTCCCTCCTCAACATTTCCTGACGTTTTTTTGGTGGAGGGTTTGGTGCTCAGGGGGTAGTCGTCCTGCTTTTCTGTGTGTTCTTTCATTCACAAGATAATTTTGTTCGTTATAACCTACCTAGAACTGAGAACTTCTGGCTACGGTGGTATGAATGGGGTTGATTTTGTCAGTGATGGATGCTGTGGAAAAACACTAGAGTCTGTTTTTAACGAAATTCAGTTATTTTGACTCCTCCCTGCTCCAGCCTGGGGTCTAACACGTGCTCTTACTTCAAAAAGGAGAGAGAGAGAGAGAGAGAGAGAGAGAGAGAGAGAGAGAGAGAGAGATCACTGCAGATGCAATTAACTAGATGAGTCGGAGATGATTGTAGTTCCCTGTAGCCAGTTTCACTCCCCCTGACCCTCCCCTCCCAGCACACCTACATCCTACCTTGTATACCGGTAATTATCCTACATCCTCTCGCTTCCTTTCTACCCAGTTCGGTCTATCCTCCCGTACCCTCCTCATCCTGTCCTATTCATCCCCTCTCTATCCCCTAGCTTCTTCCTCTGCCATCCTTTCTACCCAGTCCCTTCTGTCCTCAAACCCCCTCTTCTTTCTTTTCTACTCACTTTTCTTTATCTCCCCCTCCCCCTCCTTCCTGCCTTGTATAATGTATCCTTCAATATCCACCCTCCCCTCCAAGTCCTCTATGTCACACCCCTCCCGTCCTTCCTGTCCCCCCTATCCCCTTGTTTCCCCCTCCCTCCCCCTCTTTACCTTTTCTTCTCGATCCTTAAATCCCCAGCCCCTCTTTCCTTTCCTCCTATCCATTATATCTTTCGCAGATTCCCCTTCTGCCTTCCATCCTTTCTACCTCCTCTCCATCTTTTCTCTCCGTCCACCCTATCCAGTCCTGTCCTTCACACCCCCCAACTTCTGTATATAGCCGGATGCAAAACTACATCCACATATAACACAAATACAATGCACTATACATATACACTGAGAGGTGCAAACAAATATGGATAGGTAGGTAGATAGGTAAGTAGGTAGGTAGACAGAAAAGTGCCATCAGCACAGAGATAGAATGGTTGGTAGTCAGATAGATAATTGCCACCAACACCGAGATAGATAGACAGGTAGACAGGTAGAAATTTACCACCACCACCAAGGTAGATAGGTAGGTCGACATGAAAAGAAAGCAACCAACATCGTCACAACAAACCCATCATCACAACAGAAAACGTAAAAACAGTGGAGCCAGTGAAGAAAGCAGAAAACCGGAGAGATAGCGAGATTTTGCCGAAGGATGACAGCTTGATTGACAGCTGGAGATAAAAGACAGCCTCGGCAATAAAGTGAAGTGCAGGAATCTGAAGAGGAAATTAATTAGCTACCTGAACATTGAGTTGTAAAGGTGTGGACGTGGGAGGTTGGCAGGTAGTGTGCGTCGTCTTGTTTTGCCGTCCTTGTTTCAGCAGTTTTTTTTAATCTTGAATTTTCGCTTCTCCATCAGCTTTTGCTAAATTCTTCATTTTAACTCGTTTTTCTTTGTCTTCATCTGTCTTGATGCTTTCTTGCAGCTTTCCCGAAGAGAATATCTGCACCCAGTCAGTCAGTCACCCTACTCAGTCTCTTCGTTACCAGAAACCAAAAATTTGATACCTGAACGGGGACTCAGTTTCCCGTCCCCAGTCTGTTATTATCCTTATCCAAAAATCACTCGCCCTCCCATCTTTCCTCTCGCTTTTTCTTTCTTTCTTTCTCACTTCCTCGCCTGTCAGGAACTTCCCTCCACCGTCACTCTCGAGACCATGTGCCACTTTCCACAGTTCTCCCTCGCATTCTTCTGGCATGTCTTACGTTCAGATCTTTCTCCATATTTTCTCTTGCTTATTCTCCATTCGCATTTCAGTTCGTCTCAAACCTGTTTCTCCCATTCCTCCCGCTTTTCCTCTTTCCTCTTCTATTTTCACTCATTCCTCTCCCTTCCTTTCGTCTATCACCCTTCATTACCCATATTCCTCTACTTCCCTTCACATTTCTCCTCCCCTTCCTTCATTATCCATTTCTCTCCATCTTCCTTCTTCATCTTCTTCCTCCTCCTCCTCCTTCTCCTCCTCCTCACCACCACCACCACCACCACCACATAAATTCAGTCTTTCCTCCCTTTCTCTACTTCCCTTCCACTTCTCCCCTCCCCCGACTTTTTTTCTTCTCTTTCCTCCCGTGTCCTCTCCCTCCCACTTTCTCCCCACCCCTCTTCTTATTCCCCATTCCCTCTACTTCTCCCCTATCCTCATTTTCCCCTCTTTCCCCTCTTTCTTCATCAAAAGAGGCTGGAAATCCCTGGCTTATAGTAAAGTAGCGAGCATCTTACTTTACGCATCAGGAAAGAGAGAGAGAGAGTCAGAACCAGAGTACAGGAGCCGACAGACAAACTGGGAAAGAGAAAGGAGGCAGTTGAGGAGGACAGGAAAAGGATAAAAGAGCAGGCAGGAGGAAAGTAAAAGGTGAGTCAAAGGAGTGAGTGACAGGAGGGGGAAGGAATTTCATTATAGAGAAACAATGGGGAGAGAGATGAGGCTTTGAAAGAATAAGGGTGGGGAAGGAGAGAGCGGAAAGCGTGGGGAAGGAGAGAGAGAGAGAGAGAGAGAGAGATTAGATTAGATTCACAGACGAGAGGGTTTAATAATCACAATTTTGAGAGAGAGAGAGAGAGAGAGAGAGAGAGAGAGAGAGAGAGAGAGAGAGAGAGAGAGAGAAGGAAATTACTAAGCGAGAGGGATGCAATGGCAAGAGGGGAGAAAGATGGAAGGAAAACTGTGAAAGCGAAAGAGAAATGGATAGAAGAGAGAGACAATGAGATAAGGAAGGGGAAGGAGGGGAATAGAGACAGTTCAGAATACGCAGGCAAGTTTGAGAGAGAGAGAGAGAGAGAACCTTTGCCATAGTCATTCCTCTTTCCTCCTACCCTCTCTGGTTTGTCCTCCGCCTCATTAATTATTCATCCCTTCCCGAACCAAACCCTGCCTTACCCTGCCTTTCCCCACATACTCTGACTCTTACCCTGCCTTTCCCTACCAGTCACTTTATACTCTTACTCTGCCTTACCCTGCCTTTCCTCTCATACTCTTTTACCCTGCCTTATCCCTCCTTCCACCTCATACTGTGTCTTACCCTCACCTTCCTTACCTGACCCTGCCACATCATTCGTCTTCCCCTCTACCCTGTTTGTTCTTTAGTACCATTTCCCTGATGCTCTCACCGTCCATGCCTAACCCTGTCGCACATTTTCTTTTCCGTTCTTCCCTGCCTTTTCCCTCACATCATCTCCCTGTCAGTTACTCTCAACCCACCATGCCCACCTTTGTCATGGCCTCTCTGCCACCACATCCGCTCTTTCCTTCTGCGTTTTCTGTTCCCTTGCACCTTCTCCCAGTCATCAACTTTCTCCTTTCTTGCCATACACTGTTACATTTCCTCTTTTCTCCTGTCTTCTCTCGTTATCTCTCCCTGTCAGTTTCTCACAACCTACCTTGCCGAAACTGAGGCCATCTGCCCACTGTATACCGTATATATTAACTCCTTCAACCCTAGGAGGTAGTTTTTCTTTTTATATTGGGTATCACCTGGCAGTTTTATTTTGTGGTGCCTTTTATACTATTTTTTTGTTTTTTTTTTACTTCATCGTCTTCACCCCCTAGGAGGAATTTCTCGTGTGATATATTTTCTTTACTTTTGGGGTACCCTTCATAGTGGAGTAGTTTAATGGCGATCGTTTCTGTAGTCCGTTGAATTTCGTGTGCCAAAGATCACACCTTAACCTCTTTCAGCTTAGTTAATGGCCAGGTATAGTCAGATGGTTGGCCAGATTTGACTAGTAACCAAGGAGACTCGTTCCTTCCTCATAATTAAGACATCAGATTTCATGGAACATTCAGTTTGTATGAGTAGTCTAGTTCACTCAGGTAAAAACAAACCAGCAACAGTCACGAGAAGATTTTTTGCCCAGTGGTATAATAAATCGTTTGGAGGTGTATGAATAAATTAAAAGCATCATCGAGGTGAGAAGGTGAGGTTTTTCTTTTTCTGTTTCAGGCGCCGTCTTATTGAGGGGGTTATTTTTCATTTTTTTTTTTCTGTCTTGTTGTCACCTTCCACACCACTGTTGTCCTCTTTTCTTATTTACCTGTTGTTCTCACCTGCCTGGGCTCTCCCTGTTCTTCTTTGTCTTCTTCCTGGTTCCTTAGCTTCTCCTCCTGCGTGTTCACTCCCCCTCCTACATTGTTTCCTCCCTCCCGCCTTCACTCTTCACCCCTCCCATTTCTACCCACTTTCATTCTTTCCTGTATTTCCAAAGTTTCTGGCCTTCCTTCATTTATCTCTTCTCTCCCTTTCTCCTGCCTTGCCCATTTGCTATCCCTACTACCTTCTCTATTCCCTTCAACCTTCTCCCTTCCCTCCTACCTTCTTTCCTCCGACCCTTAGGTCCTCCTCCCCCCGCCCCCCTTAATTAATCCATTACCCAGGTCCCTCCCCAATTTCTCTCTTAATTTGTTTCAGGTCTGCCATAAACCTTAATCTCTAAATCCTCAGTCGACCCTAACATTCTCCTCCTCCCCCCACCCCCACCTTTCCCCCACCCCCACCCCTTCCATACTTCCAACCTCTTCTTCCCTCACATCCCCCTACTCATTTCCCTTCTCCCCACATCCCGCACTTACGTCAGGGTTGTTACACCCACCTCTCCCTACCTCCCTCTTCCCCCTGCGCCTTCCCCTCCCCCCGACACCCCTCCCCTTCCGCAGGCTGGTTACACCCACCTTCCCTTCCCCTTCATCTGCACTACATCCAGTCAAGATCCCCACCTCCCACCCCCACCAATCTACTATGTCTCATCCCCCCACTCCTTCAGTGCGACCCTCACATTCCTCCCCCCTCGCCCAACCTTCCCCACGTCCAACATTTCCAGACCTCTACAGCCCAGCTTAGTCGACCTTCTCCACCACATCACCCTCCCTCAGCCTTGTTAGATGCACCTCCCCACCCCACCCATACTCCACACATATCCCAGACACATCCCGACAATCCTGCACCTTGACCTGCACTTCCCCACCATCACCACATACACCACACCAATCCCGCCACACCCGCACTATTTCCTCCACACCATTACTTAACTTTCATTATATTCCATGAGCCTGTTCACCGCAGTTATGTTCCTTCAGTTCCATTATATATCATCAACCACATCATATTCAACCCATAGTAAAGATTAATACTTATTTTTGCCTCCATCTTCCTACATCGCCTCCAGGTGAAGGCATTTACTTCTTAATTGGCGTACCTGACCCCCCCCCCACACACACACACCTAGTCTCTCTCTCTCTCTCTCTCTCTCTCTCTCTCTCTCTCTCTCACCGCAAGGCAACAACACGTGAGCTACAGGTTAATAACACAAGATGGACAACTAGATTACCGGGTACCATTTATTGATTAACAGCCGGAAGCCAACTGTTAATTACTACCGGGAACCCAGTCCTACAGGTATATTACAGCAGCTACCGGTCTATTGTTCTCCCGGTCCATTATATTACTGGGTGATTATTTATTTTTTTTATCCTTCTGTATCTTGCAATTTGACCATGGGATAATGTCTATATATGCCTGCCTGTGTGTGTGTGTGTGTGTGTGTGTGTGTGTGTGTGTGTGTGTGTGTGTGTGTGCCTGCCTGCCTGCTGTCTTTGTGTCTGTCTTTATCTTTGCCTGCCAGCCTGCTATTTTGTCTGTGTTTCAGCCTGTCTGCCTGACTCTTTTCCTACCTGCCTTTCTGCTTGCCTGCCTCCCAGTTTGTGCCTGTGTCTGAATGTCTGTCTGTGCCGACCTGCCGACCTGCTATCTGTCTGTCTGCCTGTCTGTCTATCCCCCCCACCCCACCCTCCCCCTCCCCCACCAGACTCGCCGTTGCAGCAACAAATTGCTTTCATTTCAGGTTTGAGCTTCAATAATCGCTGAGGATCCTTGTGTCCAGCCCACCCCAACTCCACCCCACCCCACCATGCTTCACCCCCACACCGCCCCTCCCTGCCCCACCCCACACCGCCCCTCCCTGCCGTACCCCACACCCCCACCAAACTTCACCACACACTGATTTACCACCCTTGCCCCCTCCCCAACTTCCATCTCATCCCCTTCCCCACCCTCTCACCCCCTCCCTCACCCTGTTGCTTCCCCTTCCCTCACCCCACCCATTCTCCTCCACTTCCCTCGTCTCCCCATTTTTCATTCCTTCCTCAACCCCCCCTCACACCCGCATTAACACACACACACACACACACACACACACACACACACACACACACACACACACACACACACACACACACACACACACGTTGCAAAAATATTCTCTCTTCCCTCCATAATTCTTCGCTTTATACTCTCCCGTCTCATCTCTTTCTCTCCCTTCCCTCTCAGTTTTCCTATATTTCCTCATATTTTTCCTACCCTCGTTTTCCTTCCATCTCTCTCTCTCTCTCTCTCTCTCTCTCTCTCTCTCTCTCTCTCTCATTTCCCTGTCCCTATTGTCCTTGTCAGCTGATGCCACTGACCCATTGTTAACGGGAGATATCTAATTTCTGTGTGTCTGTCTGTTTCTGTCTGTTTAGCTGTCTGTTTCTGTGTCTGTTTATCTCTGTCTGTTTCTGTGTCTGTGTAACCGTCTGTCTGTCCGTTTATATATGTGTCTGTCTTTATCATTCCGTCTGTGCATCAATTACCTACCTACCTGTCCACCTGTAATTGTTTGTCTAATTATTTTCTGTGAATCTGTCTATCTGTCAGTCCATCTATCTTCTTCTGCCTATCTATCTATATCTGTCTGTCTATCACTTTAGCGTTGTTATAGAGTACGAGTATAACATAGATCATATTATCAAAGTGCCTGTGGAGAAACAAATCGCTAAATAAGGGGTGTTAAGTGGCCTGTTCACCTGCAAAATAAGTAACTATTATACCTCTTTTACACTAACTTGGTCCAAAGTCGCCATGCCTTCACCTTGAATAGTGAGTTTTGACAGGAGACTGATGCTAGAATATGATGCTAGTCACGAAGAAGTGCTATGGAAAGAATGCTGAGTTAGAGTATTTGTATTTCTGCTACTGAGTTATGTGAGATAATTTACAACAGGACGAAAATCTGGGCCAAGTTAAGGTAAAAGGACTATAGGGATGGTGACTTGTGACCATAGTTAGAGAGAGAGAGAGAGAGGCAGTTAAGGGACAAGGGGAGGAGGACGGTTTAGGTATATGTACAATAGGATGAGGCAGGATGAGGTAGTGAGAGGCAGGGTGAGGCAGAGAGGGGACTGGGTGAGGCAGGGTTGGGGGACTGAGCTAGGCATCATGTTCCATATTAGCAGACCCTCGAGACTAGGACCTGGGACCAAAGGGAGAAGGGAGTGTGAGGTAGTAAGGGAGAGGAAGACAGAAGGGAGGGTGAGGTAGGGAGAGGAAGACAGATGGGAGGTTGGGGTAGGAATGGGGAGGAAGACAGAAGGGAGGGTGAGGTAGGGAGAGGAAGACAGAAGGGAGGTTGATGGAGGTTGGGAGGGGATAGGTAGAAAGGTATGATGTGGGATAGGAAGGAAAGCAGGAAGTGGTGCAGAATGGAAGGAAAAAATGAGGAAGAAGGAAGATGAGAGAGAAGGAAGGAAAGAAGGGGAGGTAGAAAAGGAGAGGAAGACAGAAGGGACATGGTAGGTTAGGAGGGGATAGGAAGGAAGGAAGGATGTAATCTAGAAAGGAAGGGAAAAAAAGAGGAGTGGGAAACTGGCAGAGAGAGAGAGAGAGAGAGAGAGAGAGGCAGGCAGGAGAGGGACAAGGGAAGGAGGAGGGAAGAAGGAATACATGCAGAAGCGATATGTCAGAAAACGGGGCGATGTGGAGAGAGAGAGAGAGAGAGGGACAAGGAAAGGACAAGGCAAGAAGGAATACATGCAGGAGCGATATGTCAGAAGACGGGGCGATATGTAGATGTGGAGAGAGAGAGAGAGAGAGAGAGAGAAAGAGGGGGGGAGGAGGTGAAAAACAGGCGAAGGGGAGCGGAGGAGGTATCAATAGAACTGAAGACGGAGGAAATGAGAGGAGATGAAGAGAGATCGGAGGTAAAGCGAGAGGGAAGGTGGGAAGATGAGAGGTGCTTGATGGAGGGGAAGGGAGGGAGGGAAGGGAGGAGAGACAAGGTGCGATAGTGGAGAGAGAGAGAGAGAGAGAGAGAGAGAGAGCGTCTTCGAAAAGCAGAAAATATTAGTTGAGTGAAAAGAGGGGAGAGGGATTAAATGAAGCGAAAAGACGAGGGGAGAGACTGAAGAAGATGTGAGGGGAGTAGAAAGAAACAAGGGGAAGGGATGAGGGAAATGATGGGGGGAGAGGGAGAAGAGAAAGGAGGGGAGGGGAGAGAAATGGGAGGGAAGGGCACGAGGGGAGACATTCTACTTAGGCTAATGTTAGGTCGAGTATCAGTCTCCCCTCTGTGTCCCCTTTCCCCTCATCTTCCCTCACTTACCCTCTCTCCATTACATCTTAGCTCTCTCTCTCTCTCTCTCTCTCTCTCTCTCTCTCTCTCTCTCTCACACTTTCTTTTCCTCACGTACAAACACTATTTTATTTCTTCGATATTTCCTCGCCCCCCTGCCGCCTCCTGTGCCAGACTCTCTCATGTTTCTCTCAATATGATTCGTTCAAGTAATATTTTTTCCTATATTTCTTCCTAGTGTTTTTTTTTTCCTTAACATTTTTTTTCTCTGACCTCAAGTTTTCTTTTTCTTTTCCCTCCTGACTTCCTCGCACCTGTTTTTCTTTTCTTTTTTTTCTTTTTCTTTTTTTCTTCATGGGCGGGTGTGACTGACTGATCACTGACATATTCACTCACTGACTTCTGTTACATCTGCGCTCGCGAAGGGAGGTGGGTGTTGTTTTGCCCGACGTGTGTGTGTGTGTGTGTGTGTGTGTGTGTGTGTGTGTGTGTGTGTGTGTGTGTGTGTGTCTGTCTGTCTGTCTGTCTGTCTGTCTAGTTGTCTGTTGGAGAGGTCGATTTGTAAAGAAGAGCCCAAAGTTCAAGGCCACAAGGGAAGGTCACCTCAACCTTGATTCGATTTGGCCAAAGTTGGTGGAAGGGTTGAGGGTTAGGCAAAAATGAAGTAACTGGATTTTGAGAACAGTCGGTCAAAGATCAAGGTCACCGAGCAATGGCAAATATTCGGCTCTCAGATCAGTTATTGGAGGGCGCGGGTATTGCAGTCTAGCGTATTCCTTCTGGCTGATCGAGCGACTGACTGACTGAGTGATTGAGTGGCTAACTGACTGACTGACTGGCTGACTAACTGACACATACACTCACTAGCTGACCTATTTCCTGATTAGTTGTCTTATTCACTGTCGTTCTCGTAACCATCCTTCTCACTCACGCGTCTCATTTCTTCCTCATGTTCTTCATTCTCAGCTGTCATCATTCTGCTCTGCCATTCTCGGCCCGTAATACTCTTCTGATTATATAATTTTATGTCATTCTTCCTTATTTTTCACTTCTTTCTTACACTTATCCCATCCTCGCCCTCCGCCTCTCTTCACCTCCGTCAGTCCGTTCCTTGACCTTTGCAGTTTTCGTCTTAGCCTTGCTTCACTTACATTTTCTTTACATTTCCTGCTGGTTTTTTACTTTCAGCTCCTTTCATACGCTGATGCATGATTTAATTTATTTTTGCATGAAGACGATTTTACTCAGCTACGGGGAGAGAACTTTCTGTAAAATTCTGTCTTGAAAGCAGGCTTCCTGTGATACGAGCGTAGTTAGACATACAGAAATAGAATATACTATATCCTTCACTTATGTTCACGAGAGAGAGAGAGAGAGAGAGAGAGAGAGAGAGAGTGTACAAGAAAAGGTTTAGGTCGGTAGGGTTGACAGAAAGAGCGTGCAAATCACAGTAATTGAGAAAGAGGAGGAGGCTGTGAATAGAACTGAGGCAGGAGAGAGGAAGGGCAGAGGGTAATAAATGAGGGAAGAAGAATAAGGGAAGAGGTATGGCTGAAGACAGTGAAAGAGGTAACTGAGGTATAGGAGGAGAAAGGTGGAAGAGAATAAGGAGAAATTAGACAAACAGGAGTTGTGATGTTGGTAGTAAAAGAGGTAACTGAGATAATGATGACAGGAAACAGGAATAAATGAGGAGAGGTAGAAGAGAAGATTGATGGGAGGAGAATGAGGGAAAAGAGATGGTAGTAGTAGTGATAGTGGTAGAGGTGAGAAGATCAGGAGGAGGTGGACAGATGTAGAAGAGAAAAACAGGGTAGAAGGAGGATTAGGGCAAACGGAGTAGTGATGATTGTGAGGGAAGTAAATGAGAGGGCGAGAGCAGACAAGAATAAGAGTGGTGGGAAATAAGGAAAGGGGAGGTGAAATAAAGAAACAGATGAGAGAAATAAAGGAAAGATGTGAAAGGGAATAACAAAAATGATATGATAATGAGAGGGATAAAGGATGAGGGAGGTGAAGGTGAGATGTAGGTGGTCGTTTCCCCAACTGACACAACACCCCGTCAAAAACAATGGCTGGTTCTCAGAATAGTGTAATGGACCCTTTCCTTCTCACACACCTTCAACACCTCCATCAGTTTCTTCCATCCTACCCTTCCACATTAGTTTCTCTCCCTCCTTACCCGTCAGTTTCCCTCCCCCCTCTTCTTTAACAACTTCTCTACTACCCCTTTCCACCACCTCCTGTCATAGCTGTCTTCCCCCCCCCCCCAATCTTTCCAGTCCTCTCCTGTTCTTCCCCACCGCGCCTGTCAAAACCCTCCCCCATCACCATCCCTCTCCATCACTCCTTATCATAGCTCTCCCCCACCGACCCATCCCCTTCACCATTCCTATCACTGCTCTCCTCCCTTCTCCCCCCTCCTTCACCGCACCTTTCACAGCTTTCATCCCCTACCCCACCCCTTCCACCACCCTCTGTCATAGCTCCCCCCCATAATCTTCCCCACTCTTCCTCACCACACTGATCGCATCTACCCCCCCACCCTCTTCCCCACTTCATCCACACTCACTCATTGCTACCTTTGCCCTCGACTCTTATAGACCTCTCTCTTCCCCCTCCCCTCCCCCTGCTCAGTCTTTCCCTCCCCCTTCCTCATCCCCAGCTCAGTGTTCCTCTTCCGTCCCTTCTTTCCCCAGCACCCTCAGTTTCCCCTACCCTCCCCACATCTCCTCCCCCCTCACTTCCCCCCTTCCTCGCTCTCCCAGCCTTCTCGTTTGATCTGCACTCAGCTTCATCTGTGGCCATAGTTTATTGTCGTGCTCATTGCTTTTGCGTAAAACTCTCCTCATCTCCCACTGTTCGTTACACGTTGGGTTATTTAATGATTTGCATTGCTTGTCTTTCATCTAGCTTGTCTCATTGGTGAAACTGATGGCTCTGCATCTCTGTTGGCTGGGTACTTATTCGATCATCGTAACTTTTAGCTCTGAAGTAGAATCCCTCCCTCCCCCTCGCATGGGTTGAAGAGAGTTGCGGAGAATGTATTTTTATGCCGTGGAGTAAATTTGTAGAATTGAACCGAAATACAATGGTAATTACTGTAGACTGGGCAGGTCATAGATCAGGGTTGCTAGGTACGGTCATACAATAAACGGTGCTGGATTTCAGAGAGAAAATATCAAAACGAAGAAACGGGGGAAGTGTGTGCCATAACTTGTCCGTGTAATGAGTGAGGTGATGGTGTGTAATGACGTACCACATCACAGTAATCCCTGCCCCTCCCTCCACCTCCCCCATGCACCGTCCCAGCTCCCACCTACCAGTTTTACCCAGGATTTATAGGTTTCATAACTTGGGATTACAGGATTTCCCCCCAGCGGGAGTGGAGGCCCCACGTCTGACTCGACCAAAAAAGAAAAAAAAAAAGTTATTCGACCCTTCACTCTCCGGTTTGCCTCTGTCATACCAAGTGATCGTGACCCAGGCGGTGTGTGTGTGTGTCCTTGACGAGGGACGAAGACGTGAGACAGTTTGGTTATTCGTGTTCTGCTGTAGGGTGGTTCGGTGTCCCCAAAGTCGGGTGATATATTTAGAGTTGGTGCAAGATTAAGTTCCTCTCATAAGCACGCATATACTCCCACCTTGCTGGTTCAGATGAATTACTTATACAGACACACGTACACGAGCACTGCCATCACGGTACTGACATACACCTGCACCATTCTCATTACAGACATTCCTTCCCCAAGCTGGCAAGGGACAGATATTGGCCTCCAGTCCCTATCCGAGAAGGTCTAATATTGGAGATGAAATAGGCTACACTATAAAAATAAATTAGGCTACAGTATAATGATGTAATAAGTTACAGTAGGTTCAGGTGCGTCTACTCATTGTTGAATTGTTAGTCATTGTAGCAGCCTGAGCCCAGCCTGTGTCCCTCCTGTGTCCCCTTCACTTCCTCCCCCCCCCCTTCTTCCCCCCCCACACACACTACCAGCACCAGCCGCTCCAACGAGGCTGTTAAGGTGATAATCTGGAAGCCGGGAAATTGTCCAGTCGTTAAGGTAAAGATGGGCGGCTTTTATGTAGATGAGGAGGAGGAGGAGGAGGAAGAGGCTGATGCTGCTGGTGTGGGTGGTAAAATATAACAGCTGTGCCTAGTAAACGTTCCCTTGCCTTAAAATATAACAGATGCCTGGTAAACGTTCCATTGCCTTTAAATATAACAGCTGTGCCTGGTAAACGTTCCCTTGCCTTAAGATATAACAGATGCCTAATAAACGTTCCCTTGCCTTAAAATATCACAAATGCCTGGTAAACGTTCCTTTGCCTTATAATATAACAGCTGTGCCCAGTAAACGTTCCCTCGTCCCAGCAACTCAGGAGAAATTGACGGTCGGAATGGAAGACGAGTTACATAGATGAACCACCGTCAATACTGCATTATTTTCACCGTCAATACTGCATTATTTTACCGTCAGATACATTAAACCCTTCACTGCGAATCTTGCATACTCTGAACGAAATCGTCTGTTCAAGTCTTGCGTAAGCTGAATAAAATCGTCTGTCTGTGGGGGGAATGTAGGATGTCCTCGTGCTGAAGAGATTAATATAGAACAGCTGTGGCAGAGGACGCATGTCTTCCCTGTTCTGTGGTGAAGGTGGGGTGTAGGTGTAGTGAGGGGAGGGTGTAGGTGTAGTGAGGGGAAAGTGTAGGTTTAGTGAGGGGAGTGTACAGGTGTAGTGAGGGGAGGGTGTAGGTGTAGTGAGGGGAGTGTGTAGGTATAGAGAGGGAAGGGTGTAGGTGTAGAGAGGGGAGGGAGGTGGGTGTAGGTGTAGTGAGGACAGAGGGGAGGGTGTAAGTGTAGTGAGGGTAGAGGGAAGAGTGTAAGTATAGTGAGGACAGAAAAGGGAGGGTGCGGGTGTAATGAAGGTAGAGAGGGAAGGGTGTAGGTATAGTGAGGGTACTATTAAGGAAAGCAGGATGTAGGTGTAGGTGTAGAGAGGGTAGGCGGTGAAGGGTAAGTGAGTTAGTGAAAGGGTAAGTAGGAGAGGCAGGTGAGGGGAGGCAGGGTAATTTGGTTAGTTAATTTTGGGGCCAGTAAAGAGAGGAGTTGAGGGGAGAGGGATGAGAGAGGAGATTGGGAGGGGTGAAGAGAGAGAGAGAGAGAGAGCGGGAGTGGAGATGGCGAACAGGAATTTGGAGAAAGGCCATTCACCACCACAACCACCATCACTTGCTTTTCATCGTCACTCCCCAGCCCCTTGCCATCATTCACCATTATTTCATCACAACTCCCCGCTTTACACCACCACTACCGCATCTCATCGCCATCACCTTCGCCGCTCACCACAATTCACCGCCATTCTCACCGCCACCTCCGTCTTTCATCACCACCACCACCTTTCGCCACCACCACTCCCGGCTTCTCATCACCATCCACTTTTACTCACCAACACCAGCCACCTTTCACACACCTTTGCCTCCACCACCACAACCACTGTCACCACCCTTCAGCACCACTCACCGCCACTTTCGCCTCTCGTGCAACAGTGTACGGTAACTTGTATCGTGCGTTTGTGGCAGGACGAAAGTTGCTGTTTTATGCTGCGTGTTGCTGGACTGTTCCTTAAGTTACCCCCACCTCCCTCCACCCCACCCCGGGAGGCTGGATTGTAGACTAGGTAGCCTCCCTGCCAGGCTTTTGCCCTGTCCTGCCCTGCCCTGCCTCTCCCCGCTTTGAAATACTCGACCACCTCGTATATCCGTAGCCCGGTCAAGTTTATCCTACTTTCAATTTCCATCTCTTACATATTTTTGCGCTTCTCTTCGAAGCTTCTCCCTGCCCTACTCTGCCTTACCCAGCCCTACCCCGCCCTACCCTACCCTACCCTACCCTACCCTACCTTACCTTACCTTATCTTATCTCACCGTACTTTACCTTACCTTGTTTTACCTTACCTTACTTTACCTTACCTTACTTTACCTTGCGTTTACCTTTACCTTACCTCACCTTACCTTACCTAACCTTACCTTGCCTTGCCGTGTCCTGCCTTGCCGTGTCCAGTGGTGTCCTTGGATCCATACCTTCTCAGTCTGATATATGATAAAAGTTACATGGGAAACATGGGTAGAGCGGACAGGGAGGCGACAGAGGGCGAGGGACGGGAGGAAGGACGGGAAGGGAGAGAGAAGAGAGGAAAGGTTAAGAGGAACGAGAGGAGAAGCAGGAGGACGAAGTGGAGGAAGTGTAAAGGGAGGAGAGGCAAGGGAAGAGACGGGATGTGATGGAGAAGCGGGGAAAAGAAAGGAGAAGGAACGAGAGGAAGATGAAGAGAAAAGAGACGAAAGAGTAGAAGGAAGAGAGAGAAGAGGAGAGAAGAAGAGGGCGGGAGGAAAGAAGAGAGGGATGAAAAGAGAGAGAGAGAGAGAGAGAACAGACGGGAGAAAGGAGAGATGGGAGGAAGGGAGACAGAGACAGCGACATCAGTGAAAATGAAAATTTATAGAATGAAAAGAAAAATGAAGAATGCACGAGAAGAGGGAAAGGGAGAGGGACGAGAGGGAGGACGAAAAGAAGGGAGGGACGGGAGGAGGGAGGGACGGGAGGAGGGAAGACTGGAATAATGACAAGACCCCGCGACATCCAATATTAGAGGGATGACGGAAGGAAAGGAGGAAGGGAGGGCGGGAGAGAGAGAGGAAGAAACAGGAGGAAAGACGGAAAGAGTAACAGAACGAGGAGTAGGGAAGGAGAGACAGGAGGAGGAGCGAAGAGAGAGAAGGATGAGAGGGAGGGAGGGACATAGGGAGTGGACGAGAGGAGGAAGAAGATGAGAGAATGAAGGAAGGACGGGAGAAGGATAGACAGAAATAATGACATGCTCCCCCGACATCCAATATCCAGGTCCTGACGGGAAGACAGACAGGAGGGAGGGAGGGACAGGAGGAGGAACGGGTGGAGAAAAGAAGGTACGGGATGAGGGAGACAGGAGAATTAACGAGGTGAAAGGTATGAGGGATGGGAGAAGAGAAGTAAGACGGAACAGGAGGCTGAAGAGACAGGAGGATGAGGGAGGAGGAGACGGGTAGACAGGAGTAATGACAAGCCCTTCGACATCCAATATCAGGGCCTCACTTGCCACCTGTCGCATCTTTACCCCCCCCCCTCCAAAAAAAAAAAAGAAAAACAAGAAAAAAAAAATCCCTTGGTGACGTAAAGGAAAAATACATGTTATATATATTTTCTGATGGATAGGCTATGATGTTTTATTAATAGTTTTTTTTTTTGAAGAATAAAAGAAAAAAAGAGAGAGAGGAGCGGAGAGAAAAGCAAAAAATGTATCGTGTGAGAAGACTGAACTTTCTTTCACTGGGGCTGTAATATATGTACGTATATGTGTTTTTGTATATATGTTTTTATGGATAGATATGTATATAGAAGTGAGAAACGGGTAGAAGGCTACAAGAAGTCGTCTCATAAAAACTTGTGGAGGTTATGAGAGAGAGAGAGAGAGAGAGAGCATTATCCTACTGCCACGTGCCTCTGTAGTTTAAAGTTGTGGCGTGAAAAAAGAGAAAGAGAGAGAGAGAGAGAGAGAGAGACGATGCTCTGTAGTTTAAAGTTGTGTAGAAAGGAAAGGTTTTAACTGAAAACTTTCTGAACCCATAGGGACAGCCATCATTAACTCTCTCTCTCTCTCTCTCTCTCTCTCTCTCTCTCTCTTTCTCTCTCTACCTTTCGTATTTTCATCTTTGAAAGCTATTATTATTATTATTTTTATTATTATTATTATTATTATTATTATTGTTGTTGTTGTTATTATAATTGTAAGTGAGGAATTATGTTTTAATTTCTTGCAGGTAAGTGGAAGCTGAAATGGGTTAGGAGCAAAGTGGAAAGGATACCTGACGCGGGCGGTGAGTACATATTTGTGTGTTTGTGTGTGTTGGGGGGAAGGGGGAGGAAAGATGGGGAGGTATTGTGGAGCAAGTAGAGAGAAAGGGTGGGGGAGAGATAGTTGATGGGGTTTATGAGAGGGTGTGATGGGAGAAATAATAGGGAGGAAGTAGAGACGAAAGATAGGAGGAGATGGGGAAGGTGAAGGGCAGAATGGCAGGAAAGGTGGGAGAGGAAGTGGGGAGGAAGTAGACAGGACGAATGGGGAGGGGAGATGCGGGGGAGGGGGGAGAGAGGGGTGCGAGTGGCCGGAGGTAATGGTGCGACTAATGTCCATTGTGGCACTAATGGCAGAGGATAAAAAAGAAATAGTATGAGGTAAATAAGAGAAGGGAGAATATGCATCGTTAGGCCAAAATCGAGGGAAGTTATTAAGCCACACGAGGAGAGAAAGTAGAAGAGATAAAGTAGTTAATGAGTGGTTGTGTGTGTAGGGTAGAGGTGTGTGTGTGTTTGTGTGTGTGTGTGTGTTTAGGTGGCATGTGGCATTTAGAATTTTATGGAGTAGTGTGGATTTTAATGGGGTTGTTGTGGTGTGGTGTAGTGCGGTGTGGGATGGTGTACTGGTGTGCTGTGCTGTGCTGAAGTGAGTGAGAGTGATATGGTGTGCGTAGGTGGAGTGTGACTTTTGGAGATGTGAAGTGGAATGGGATTGGGTGGAGTGGTTGGGAGTGGTGTGTGTTCGCAGTGTGGAGTAGTATAATATAAAAGTGTGATGTCTTGTGTGATGGGCAGGTATGGTATGGTACGATGAGGCAAGGGGGAGGTGTAATGTGCTGTGGTGTGGTGTTGTGATACTGTGGTGGTGTGGTAGTGTGGTGGTGTTAGCTGATATCTCTCTTGTCTTGGTGATACTGTTATTCTCCCGCCAGGTCTCATACATCTCTCTATATCTCCATTTCTCATCCACCCTTTGTATTATCTCTTCTCTTGGCTCGCCGTCTCTCCTGTTGTGCTCTTGGCAATGTTTTATACTAGTTTTCTCTGTACATGATTTCTCTCCTGTTCACTTAATCTGGTTTTTGCGCCACTGTTCACTTGGTTTCTCTCCTGTTCACTTAATCTGGCGTTTCTCTTATTCTCTTACTTTTTCATTGTTTTCTTGCCAGGGTTTCTATTGTATATTTCTATGCTTGGTTTCTCTCCAGTTCGCTTGATCTGGTTTCTGTTCTGTTGTTCTCTTGGCTTGGTTTCTGTTCTGTTGTTCTAGGTCCGGTTCTTCTCCTGTTCTCTTAATCTGGTTTCTCATTTGGTCTGGTTTCTGTCTCAAGTTTTCTCGTGATCCTGACAACTGATTTTCTATTTCGACACCAGATTGTTTTATTTAACTGAATGTGAGTAAAGAAGCCTGAAGGGAAGGTGAAGGAGTGAGGGGGGAGGAGGTGAAGGCGATTGGGAGAACTGAATCCATGAGTATGTGAAGGAGAGGAAGAGGGGAGGGGAGTGAGTGAGGGATGGGGATGTGTAGGGGTGAGGGAGAGGGTGTTAGGTTGTGAGGGGAGGGGAGGGGGAAAGACCTAGGGAGAGGGAGGGGAAGAGGACAAAAATCTGGCATGGCAGAGTCGGGAAGCGAGAGTGGTGGTGGGGAGGTGGATGATGGAAACGAGAGAGACTGGTGGAAAAAGTGGTGAGAGAGAGAGAGAGAGAGAGGGAGAGAGAGAGAGAGAATGAAAAGATGAGTATCGGTAAGGTCAGAAAAGGAGTAGTGAAGAAAGAAATAACAGACGAGGAAGCAGAGGGTGAAAGACGTGAAAATAACCGTGGAGCGAGTTGGATCTAATGTTATGGCTGGTAGTGGTGCGAGGAAGGAATGGTGATCCTGAGAGCTGGCCGAGAAAGTGCGAGTGGTCCACGGCTTGGGGGGGGGAGGGAGTTGCAGGGAGGAGAGGGAAGTGATATGGGGAGGGGGGGGGAAAGGAGTTGCAGGGAGGAGAGGGAAGTGATATGGGGACGAGGAGGAAAGGAGGAGGTAGTTGAGTATTGGAGGGTGTGTTAGAGAAAGGAAGAAGGATAGAGGAGGAGGAAAGGTAGGGATTGGTGGATGGAAGAGGGAATGGGAGGGAGTGATGGATGAGGGAGGGTGGTAGGGGAGAGGGAGGGTGATAGATATGGTGGTGAAGAAAGCAGGAAGGAATGGTAGATGGGAGAGAGGATTGGGTCGGGGGTGAGAGAGTAATGATGGATTGTGAAGTGTGAGTCAGGTTGATGGAAGAGAGGGAGGGAGTTGGGGGATGGACATTGGGCTGTGGGATAGGAGGGAGTGGGGGAGGGGGAAGGGAGTGGATTGGAGTGAAGTGGGTGGGAGGATGGATACTGTGGGGAGGGGAAGAGGGAGGGGAGTGGAATGGAGTGAGGTGGGTGGGAGGTTGGATACCAGTGTGAGGGTTAGGTTAGGGGAAGGGAAGGGGGAGGGGAATGGATATTGGGATTATAAGTATGGAGGGGGAGGGATAGTGGAGGGTGAGAGTGTGGAAGAGGGAGGGGGAGAGGAAGAGGGGGAATGAGAAGGCGATGGTAGCTGGAGGGATGTAAGATGTAGGATGATGGTAGGAGGAGTATGAATGAGAGGAGAGACTGTGAAGATAAGGTAAATGGGATGCGAGAGAGAGAGAGAGAGAGAGAGAGGAAATGGAAATGGTGGGAGAGTGTAGGGGATAATGGTGGGTCGGGGTAGTATTGAAGTGGGGGGGAAGGGAGGATGGTGATGCTGGTGGAGGGATGGGATGGTGGTAGGGATGTGGTGAAGGGGGATGAAATGGTAGTTTGGGGGGTGATGGAGGGATGAGGGGGAGGATGTTGGGGGTTGAGATGGGGGGAGGGGAGGATGGTAATAGTGGTGTAAATGGGTGGGGGAGAATATAGGTGGTGGGGGGATAGAGAGATGTTGGTGGGGGGAGTGGTGAAAAGGAGTGAATTGTAGGCTGAGAGTGGTGGGGAGATGAGGGGGAGAATGTCGGGGGTGAGGGGTGGGTAAGGGGGAGGGGGGAGGGGACACATTAAGGCAGTTTACACGAAGCGACAACAGTTTGGTTGGGAGGTCGTTTGGGGTCATGGTGAGAGAGAGAGAGAGAGAGAGAGAGAGAGAGAGAGAGAGAGAGAGAGGAGAGGAGAGGGGTCGGAGAGGGGAAATGAATTGTTGGAAGAGGTGGCAGAGGAAATGAAGGGAAGGGAGAGATGAAAGACAATATAGAGGGGAGAGTAGAAGTATGAGAGAGAGAGAGAGAGAGAGAGAGAGAGAGAGAGAGAGAGAGAGAGACCGTAATATATTGGAACGGACGGGAGAAAAGGGGATTGGAGGAAGATTGGAGAAGGAAATTGCTGAGAGGTAGAAGGGGAGTAAAGCTCTGAGAGAGAGAGAGAGAGAGAGAGAGAGAGAGATTATTATGGTGCATGCTGGCGTAATGAACAGGCCTTCGCACACAGGCACCTGCACCATTATCATAATCGCTTCATCTTGTTGTCACTCAGTCTTACGTCATTATTGCGTCATTATGGTTTACGTCATCATTGTCTTGTTTACATTGCCCCATTATTGCGTCAGTTGTTTTTATCTGACGTCATTGTTGCGTTCTCATTTTCACGCCTGCTTCCTTTATTATCGTGTTTAACTTGTGATTTTCTTTATTATATTCTGTTTACCTTATTAGTACGTCATTTTCTCTGTTTTCCTAATGTCCTTGATTTTTTTTTATTGGTTGGGGGGTCGTTATTGTCATTTTTTTTTATTGTTTTGTTGTCCTCTTTACTTATATTTTCTTATTTGTGTGATTATAGTCCCTTTTGTGTGTCTGTCTTTGTCAGGGTCACTTCACATTGTCTTCTTTGCTTTTCCCAACGTGATTTTTGTCCTGCATAGGTTTTTGTCATGTTTTCCTGGTAATTATTGTCCTTTTTTTTTTTACTCTACTTCACCCATGTCTCTCTGACGCCATTTTACGTCATGTGTCTTATTATTTCCTTCATAGCACGTCGATTACTGGGCTCTTGATTCGCCTCACTTCTTCCTGTTTTTCTGTCTTGTAATATTAAGTGTAAATATTTCCCTCATTTTTATAGTTTAGTGAAAAGTTTACAGTTATTTAGGATATTGTAAGTGAATTACTTATTATAGTGATGTTTAGAAGTATATGTAAATTATAGGATACATTTTAATTTTCGGTTAAATATTGTTAATAATTGAATTTTGCTACATATGTTCAGAATAAATTAGAACATCAAGGAGCCT
This sequence comes from Coenobita brevimanus, assembly GCF_032717465.1. Taxonomy (NCBI): domain Eukaryota; kingdom Metazoa; phylum Arthropoda; class Malacostraca; order Decapoda; family Coenobitidae; genus Coenobita; species Coenobita brevimanus. The sequence continues at coordinate 36,202,214 of NC_137048.1, forward strand.
CAATTTTTTTTTTATCAGTGTCAGCTCCAGGGCTAAGCAATTTCTCAAACCACCACCACCACCACCATCCTCCCTGCCCCTTCCCCCTTTCTCCCCCTTCCCATAGCCCCCCTTTCCCCTCCCCCTCATCCCCCTCCTTCCTTCACCCACCCCCTGCCGCCCCTTCCCATCCTCCTTCCCCCCTCCTAGATTTCTGCTTCCCCTACCCCTTCCCCTTCCTCTTGGTCTCTGCCTCTCCCTCCCGTTGTCCCTCTCCCTTAATCTGTCTGCCTATCCCTTCCCGTATTCCCTGTTTGTCCTTTACTACCCTCCCTTATCCTACCCATCTCAGTTACTCTTCTTCTTCCCTTTCCCCTTCCCTTTCCTCTTCCTCCTCCTCTTCCTCGTCCTCGTCCTCGTCCTCTTCCTCTTCCCCCTCTTCTTCCACAACCCCATGCCCTTTCACACCAACCAGCCGACTGTATCTGTTCGCTTACTACTGCTACTACTACTACAGCCAGACTCTATTTCCTCCTGTCACTCCCCCTTCCCCTTCCCCTTCTTCTTCCCCTTGCCCTGTCAGACTTTCCTCCCCCAACCCATCTTCTCACTCCCCCTTCCCTCCACGACCTACACGCTTTCCACTTCCCTTCCCCTCTATCAACCTCATCTTCCCATTTTTTCCTTTCGCCCCTTGTTTATTTTCTTTTTCCCCCATTGTTTCTTCATTCAGATTATAATTTCACTGTGTTCCCACCCACTCCCTTTCAGCTCTCTTCACCCCACCTGTTCCCACATCCCACAGCTCCTCATTTACTTTTTCCAGTTTTTCTTTTCCACACACCAACACCCACATTCGAGAGCTAAAATTAACTCTTCCACCTTGCCACCTCCCCTCCCAGAGTTCAATAACCAATCAGATGTCTCTTTTCACTTCCACAGCCACGTTTTCTCTCAGTTTACCCTTCCCCCCACAACAACAACCAACACATCAGTCACAGTTCACCTGATTTCTTTAGGTGTATCCTCTTCCTAAAGGTCATAATTTCTTTCATACCTACAGCCACCACCACCACCACCACTCCCCTCACTCCCATAACACCACAACTCCCTTTACTCATTCCCACAGCCGCTACAGCAACCCTTACACACTCCCACAGCCCCCCCCCCACTCACTCCCACAACCACCATAACAACCCTCATCCATTCCCACA
>NC_137048.1:36205906-36375906 GCF_032717465.1 Coenobita brevimanus
ACTTTGCCTTCTCCTCTCCCTCCTTCCTTCACTGTCTGCTTCCTACCTCCTTGTCTCCCTTCTTTCGTCTTCCCTCCAACTCTTTTCCTACCTTCCTCCTTCCCTCCCTTCCTCCCTCCCGCCTCCCCTCCCCTCCATGTTTCCTCCTTGCTACTTTGGTCCTCTCTTCCTCCCTGCTTCGTACCCACCACACCTGCCTCCTCCCTTCCTCCCTCCATCATTCTCCGTCCCTACCTCTGTCTCTTCTTCTTCCACGTCTGCATCCTCCTTTTCTCTCTCTCTTTCCTGTTTTCCTTCCTTTCTGTTATCATCCTTCCTTCTGCCTCCTTCCTTCCTATCATCCTTTCTCCCCCCCCCCTCCATTCTTCTGGCCTGTCATCCCTTCTCCCTCTCTTTCTCCTCTCCCCGTCCTTTCCTTCCTCTCCCTCCTTCCAAATCGTCTCTTTCTCCTTTCCCCCTTGTTCGTTCTCCACTCTTCCTCTCCTTCCTCCCACTCTCTCGCTTTCCTCCTGCCTCCTTCCTTCCTTCCTTCCTTCCTTCTTGTCTTTCTGTATCGTGACCCTCCCTCTTCTGTCTCTCTCTCTCTCTCTTCTCCCCCCCTCCATATCTCCCTCCACCACGTCTCTCTCTCACTTCTCCCCCTTGCATCTCTCCACCCTCCACGTCTCTCTCTTCTACCCCCTCCATCCCCCCCTCCCTTGACGTCTCTCTCCCTCTTCTCCCCACTGCCTCCATCCCTCCCTCTTTCCTTCGTCCTCCCCTCTTCCTTCCTCCTCTCTTCCCCGCCTCTCACAACATCCTCCACCTCGTGTTATGAGACTCCAAGCCTCGTGTTTTCACCGCTTCTTCTTTCTCTCTCATATTCTGTTCTTACTTTTATTTTTAAAGTTTTTATTCCTTTTTGTGGTCGTCTTGTGTGTGTGTGTGTGTGTGTGTGTGTGTGTGTGTGTGTGTGTGTGTGTGTGTGTGTGTGTTTGCTGTTCGTAGTAGTAGTGGTTGCTGTTTACTAGATTGTTATACGTCACCACCACCACCACCATCATCATCATCATCATCATCATCATCATCATCATCATCACCCAATCCCCACCTGCAGGCTTGGGTTAGGGAGATCAAAAGCAAGCCTCTTTGATCTCCGTAGGGTCAATAATCAAAGGATAAAAGTAGAGTAATCCCGGGTAGGCTACAGGGCTGTATCCAAGGTGACATAGGAGATCCGTAATGCCACTTCCATAGCGATTTAGTCTGCGTATTTCCCCTTAACTTTCTCCTGTGGGTAATTTAAATCGTTGTGGGTAATATATATCGTTTTAATATCGACTTAGTTTGCATCAGTAGAGTATCCATCAAAATATTCTCTGTAATAGTACCAGGGATCTTTTACTGAACTGGGAAGAATCGTCACTTGCAGGCAGAAGCAAAGTGAAGGTGACCTGGTGGCGAATATGATGTCGTTGGTGTGAATGGGTTTAATGTGATCAAGGGAGGTGTAATTACCCCAGACTGGCCTCTTTAAAAAGTTAGGTCCTGGGGAGAAGTTAGGCCAGTGCTGGGGAGACTTTTATAACCCTTCCTCCATCTGTTCCTCTCTCCCATCCCCCTATCCTTCCACTTTTTTTTTTTTACTTATATTCCTCTTTGCCCTCTGTTTCCCTCTTCCATCCCGTATTCCCCCCACTTTTTATAGTTTTATGCCATGTCCTTTATTCCTCACTCTTTCTGCTGTTATACCCAGCTTTCATCCATCCCCCTCTCTCATTCCCCTGTTCCCCTACTCTTTCTGCTTTTATAACCCCCGCGCCCATTTATTCCCCCTTCCATCCCCAACATTCTCCCCTCTATTCCCCCTCCCATCACCCTTCTTCTCCCCTCTGCTCCCCTCATCCATCCCCCAATTCCCCACATCTCTTAATTTCAAGCCCCCTCTCCCATCCCCTTACTTCCCCACCCTTTTTCTGCCAGTACCCTTTATCTCCCTACCCACCTTCCTCTCCACCCTGTCCCTCCCTCCCTGACCCACCTGATCCCTCCCTCACCATCTCCTGACCCGTATATTGTACTGAAGGGGTTAAAATAGCAATGGTGAAAGAGATAGAGGAAAAAAAATAACATTATGGGAAGAGGAATGCAGAACGAAGAAGGGAGACGAAAGAGGGGACGAAGAGACGATACGAAAGTGAAAATTAAAGCAGAGTAAGATGAAATTTGAGAGAGAGAGAGAGAGAGAGAGAGAGAGAGAGAGAGAGAGAGAGAGAGAGAGAACCACTAATACCACTCGTAAAACTGTGTGACAAATCTATCCCGTCCCAGCGCTTAATATTCTCCCTGCCTCCTCTGGGTTTTCATTAAGCAAAAATATACGGTAGAAAAGGTAATGCGTCGGTGGCTGCTGGGAAAATTAAAGAAAGTGAGATAGTGAGGGAGATAAAATATACGCCCGGACGAGTATATTATTGGATGCGATTATTTCGTGGAGGAGTTGGTGTGTGGGAGGGGTTATTTGTGTGTGTGTGTGTGTGTGTGTGTGTGTGTGTGTGTGATATTTAGGTAGGTAGGTAATATAGATACAGACATACATACATACATACATAATGAAGTACACTAACCCTTCGTATTACTGCTTATAGTAGTTAATATTAAATACAGATCTTTTTTAACCATAAATATACCATAATTGTTAATATCATCATCATCTTGCCTATACACTGCAAGACGAAGGGCTCACCATACATTCTTTTACACAAATTCTCCTCAACATGTCCCCATTAAATTCTATCCGTTTCTCTTCCAACAGCGTAAGAAGCAAGAATTGAATATAACTTTTCCAGCGTATAAACAGTGTCGGTGTACTGTGGAAGGTAAACATATTCGCCCATATATATTCATTAGAATCCCTGCCGCCGCCCCTGCGTCAGCGTATAAGAGGCCATATTGGATACAAACCTTTTCCCGCATAGAAATGTGGCTATAAATATCGACACAGTAGCAGCAGCTGGCCCAGGAGACGCCCCGCTCACTTTACACTTCCGTAGCTCAGGAAAGTGGTAGAGAGGGGCGCCTTCATGTGGTGGCATTGATGTAACCGAGCGATGGACCTGCCTGCTTTTTCAGACGTCCCTCCACTATTTCCATCTCTCTTAAATGGATGATGGTGGCCTGTAGACAAGGAGCGACAGTCGGCAGTCCACTGGGTTCATATTCAGACAAACCCGAGCAACAACTACTACTATTACGACTTATCTAGCCCGGGAAAATGACGCTGAGCCAATTGAAAAGAATTAGCTCGTTAGGAAAATGTAAATTTTAACTAGATTTTATTGTTCATGGGCGGAATAATTATGAACTATGATGAGATTGCAAATGATAGATTGTGTGTGTGTGTGTGTGTGTGTGTGTGTGTGTGTGTGTGTGTGTGTGTGTGTGTGTGTGTGTGTGTATGTGTGTGTGTGTGTTTGCGATGAGGCATTAATAGAAATTTGATAGTAGAAAATCATTATAGAAGAAAGAAAAAAAAAATGAAGGACGAGAGAAAAACAAAGATTTAGAGGTAGTCTTTTAAAGGGACAGGGAGGGAGGGAGGGAGGGAGACAGAGGGGAGGACAGAGAGAGAGAGAGAGAGAGAGAGAGAGAGAGAGAGAAATAATTGGTGTGCCTGACAGCTCTCACGTCACGTCGCACCAACTTTCGCAAACGATCATCTTCTGGAATTGAGCGAATCACAGCTCGCCCCTCTAAACCCCTCTCTCTCCGATCACACACACACACACACACACACACACACACACACACACACACACACACACACACACACACACACACACACACACACACACACAGAGAGAGAGAGAGAGAGAGAGAGCAGTTTCATGCATTATTCGTTCTTAAAACAGAGGATATCACACTCGATCCATTTGATCATTGTATACGAAGATGAAAATTGCCATAAACTCCGCGGCATTTACTCCCACGTTTCAGTTACTTGCCTCAAAATTCTGTTAAAATCCTGCAAACATTTACACTGACCTACAAGTGGACATAAAATGGAGAACAGATGAACAGCCAGACAGATAAATAGATAGGCAGACAGAAAGGCAAATAGATATACAGACAGACAGACAGATAGATAAATAGCTAGGTAGACACAGATAGACAGGCAACCATACAGAGACAGAAAATCGCAGTACCCAAGTTAATTACCATCTAGCGTGATCCCCGCCATCTGAGCTAAGTGACGAAATTGTGAGTGCGCAAATTAAGAGCATTGGGTAATTACTTTGCAAATAACCTCAGCCAGATCTCATTAACCCGCCCAAAAGCTGCCACATCAATACCCTCGCACCGTCAACCCCCATCTACTTCAACCTCTGCGACCCCTCACACCTCCCCCTCGCCGTCCCTCCTTTCCATCAATTTCCTCCTTCCCTCTCTCCCCACACTGTCCTATCCATCACCTCACTCCCTCCTCCATCACCCCACCTTTCCTTCCTTACCTACCTTCCCTCTAACTCTCCCTCCCTAGTGACTTCTCTCGACTACTTTACCCTCCTCCATTCTCATTCTCTTTCCTTTCCCTTCTCTTTCCTTTCTCTTCTCTCCTCACGCCTTCATTTAATTTTCTTTTTTTTTACTTCTCTCCGCATGTATCTTGTTTTCTTCGCTTTTTCTCCTCCCTTTTTTTCCTTCGCTTCGCTCGCTCGCATTCAGCCTCTCCTTCCTCTTCCAACCACCCTCCGACATCTCCATCACCTTCCTCTCCTCTCCTCCCTCCTTCCTTCTCTCCATCCCTACCTCATTCCTCCACACTTCCATTCCTCTCCTCCTCCGGGACCTCTCTCATCTCCTCTTGCACTGTACTTCTCTCTCTTATCCTCTCCCTCTTCTTTCTTTCCCCTCCTCCCCTTTGATTTTTCTCTCAGTCCTCATCCATAGTTTCCTCTCCCCTTTCTCTCCTCTCATCACGTTTCCTTTCTCCTCTCCTTTCCTCCCCTCTCCTCCTCTCGTCTCCTAATGCACTCTCTTGTTTCTTATTCCCCCTTTCATGTTGTTAATTCCATCGGTTTTTGTTAGTAAATCTTGATCACCTTATTATACCTTTTTACCTTTGCCTCCTTTCATCTTCCTCTTGGTTTTTACACTTTTACGTCCGTATTAAAAATCATTCTTTCTCTTTTATTTGCTTTTTCTTATTATTTGTTTATGGTATTCCTATCAGCCATTCACTTACTTTCATCATTCATCTCTCTCTCTCTCTCTCTCTCTCTCTCTCTCTCTCTCTCTCTCTCTCTCTCTCTCTTTTATCGTCTTCCGCCTTGCTTCTCCCTCTTCCTTCCTACCTGCCTTTCCTCTTACACCTTTTATTATTATTCTTCCTTATTCTCTTACTCTCATTCCCTTCCCGTCTTCCTGATCCTCCATTCCTCCTACTTCCATATTCTTCAGTTCTCATCCTTGCGTCTTCCTTCCTCCTCCTCCTCCTCCTCCTCCTCCTCCATTTTTTATCCCTCACAATTTCCATTTTTTCTCCCCATCGAGCTTGTGATTTTACATTTCCTGTGTGCCAACTTTATTGCTTCTCTCTCTCTCTCTCTCTCTCTCTCTCTCTCTCTCTCTCTCTCTCTCTCTCTCTCTCTCTCTCTTTTAACTAAGTCATTTTTTCCCATTCCCTTTGCTCCCTCTCCCCCTCCCCCTCCCCCCTATTCTCCCTCCCTCCCTCCCTCCCTCTCTTTCTCTCCCCTTTGCTCCCTCTCCCCCTCCCCCTCCCCCCTATTCTCCCTCCCTCCCTCCCTCTCTTTCTCTCCCCTCTTCTCCCTCCTCCCCGTTCACTCTCCCCCTTCCCATCCCCCCGTCTTCCTCAAACTTTACTCTCCACTTATTTTTTTGACAAATTCTTTTCCTTCCCGCCACTCCGGTTTTCCTTCCCTATCAATTTCCTCCCCCCTTCTCTCTCCCTCCTCCTTCCTCTATCCTTTATCCCTCCTGCCTTCTCCCTCCCCTCTCTCTCCCTCCTCTTCTCTCCCTATCCCTCCTCCTCCCTCCCTCCCTCTCTCTCCTCTTCTCCCCCGCTCCCTCCTCCTCGCCTCTCGCTTTTCCTACTGACTCCTGCTCCCCCCTCCCCGTTCATCCACCTCCTTCCATCCTTTTACTTTGCCTCTTCCTCTTTGCCTCTCCTGATATCTGTTCCCCTTTCTTCTTCCTCCCTGTCTTCCTTTCTTCCCTCCCTCCTTTCTTCGTTCATTGTTTCATTTATTTATTCATTCATTCATTTCTTCCTTGTTTTCTTCTCTCCTCAATCTTTCTGCATCCCCCCACTTTCCTTGGTCCCTCCCTCCCTCCTTCCCCGCCTCCTATCTCTCCTGACCAGTTCCTACCACAATACATCATCCCATCACCTCTCTTTCTTCTGAATCTTCTCGCCTCACCACACTTACCTCACCTCTCGTCTGAATTACTTGACTTGAATTCATTTACCCAACACATTTACCTCCACTTCACCTCACCATTGCCCTGACCCCACCTCACATCAAATCTCTCCTCTCCTCTCATCTCAGTCATCTCATCTCAACTCTAATCAGTTCTTATCAGCTCTACTTAATTCACCTCACCTCACCTCACTTCACTTCACCTCCCCTCACCTGAAGAAACGAGAAAAACAGCAACACTCCTTGATCCTGCCCTTGACCCGGGGTAGACACGGACTTAATGAATAATACCGCCATAACCCAGACACATCCCCTCTCACCCCACCATATTCCCTCTCACCCCACCCCACCCCACCCCAATCAAACCCACACACAGACGAACCATCACCATCCACAACAACAACTGCATCATCAACAACACTGACTGGCTTGTATTTTTCGGCCGCATGGTGTTCATTTCTAGGATTCAACAACAGCAAACCAACAACAACAACAACATATCCAGATTCGTATTTTTGGCCCCTCTGTTCTCACTCAGTTCCTACAAAAACAACAACAACAACAACAGCAACAAGTCCTGCTATGTATCTCTCTCTCTCTCTCTCTCTCTCTCTCTCCTGTTTCCCTCATGCTGACAGCTTTAGTGGAGAGTGTGTTGGTTGTCTTTGAGATGTTGTGGTGATGTTGGTCTGATTTAAAGATGTTACAGGAACGGGGTGAGAGAGAGAGAGAGAGAGAGAGAGAGAGAGAGGGAGGAGGGGAGGGGAGGAGAACTTATGATATTGAGAGAAAATCATTGAACTCCCATCGGAGGGACTTTAAAAGCTATCGAGGTAGCTTAAGGTAGAAGATGGACGAGAGAGAGAGAGAGGGAGGGAGAGAGAGAGAGAGAGAGAGTCTTGCTTATTCTGTCACTTTCCACCTATGCATAATTTTCTTAACCAGTACCAATGAATAATGTAAACTGCACCTTAAATCATCCTTTATTGCCCCCAGACCTTTTTCATAGGAATATAACCCATAAATAATATCGACACTGTTACTGTTTTGACTGTGGAGTGAAAATTGAATCTGTTGTATCGATAGGAGAGAGAGAGAGAGAGAGAGAGAGAGAGGTGAGAAAAATCGTCTCTCTCTCTCTCTCTCTCTCTCTCTCGGCTGGAACAAGAACAAAAGTTAACGTAGTGGTGTGAGATAAAGGGTTAATGAGTCACCTTACCCTCCCAACAACAGAAGTGAAGCTCCACAAATGAGCTCCTAATGATGAGTAGGAGTCTGTCTCATTTGCTCCCAGTAGGACTGACTCTCTCTCTCTCTCTCTCTCTCTCATCCCTACCTTCCTCCCTTTGTTCTCTCCCCTCTTTCACTCCTCGCCACCTCCTCCTTGTTTCTCTTCTTCCTTTACCTCCTTCTCCAGGGCCTTCGCTCCTTTGGGCATTCCTCTCCTCTCCTCTTCCCTCCCTCTTTCTGTCGCCACTCCTCTCGACCCTCACACCCCCCTTCTCTCCCCCTCCCCCCCCTCTGCTCCCCTCCCCTCTTTTTTTCCTTCCTTCCACAGACTCTCATACCATTCATCGCTCCCCGTCCATCCCCTCCCCACCCTTCTCTCTCCTTCCCTCCCTTCCTATCCCCTTCCCATCACTTTCGTCCCCTACCCTCTATGTTTCCTTCCATTAACCCTCACACACTCCTTCCCTCTCCCCTCCCCTCTTCCCTCTTTAGCCTGCCTTCCATTGACATCACCTCCCACCTCCTGTCTCTGTTCCCTGACTTCCATTGACTCTTAGGTTCCCCTCCCCGCCTCTCTCCTTCCCTCCCCTCCCCTCCTTTCCCCTCACCTTCTTTTCCCTCCCATTCCTCTCCTCTCCCCCTTCCGTTCCTCTCCCCTCGCTTCTTTTCCCTTCCCTCTGTTTCCCTTCTTCAACTGACCCTCACACATCCCTCCCCCCAGCCGCCCTCCACTCCACACCCCTCCCCACCCTTCCTTTCCTTTTTCCTTCCCTCGCTCCCCTCGCCACCTCTCTGTCGCCTTCCATCGCCCCTGACACCCCTCTCCCCTCTCCTCATTTACTCCCTTTCATCCTCTTCCCTCCATTCACCCATTCTCCCCCGGGAAACGCGTCTCCTTCGCCAGGTTTCTCTCTCAATATACGAATAGATTTTTATGTCGCCGTGTTTCACTGGGCGCTGCTTAGAGCTCTGATTTTGAGTTTTCCATTTCCATTAAATAGATCCAACGTACCTCATTTACCAGAGGGAAATAGTGTGTGATGATGGTGATGGTGGTAATGATGATGATGGTGGTGATGATGATGATGGTGATGCTGGTGTGGTTATAAGCTTATTTTTTGCCATGCTTTTTCTTTGTACATTTTAGATAAACCTCTTAACTTTGTGTGTTCCTTTATCTGAATGCTACTCACTCCAATAATTAATAGGAGGGATGATGATGATGATGATGTCGGTGGTGATGATGATGATGATGATGATGATGATGTCGGTGGTGATGATGATGATGATGATATTTTTCAGTCTTCTTTCCGTTTTTCTCCAGAGCAGCTTTGTCATCCACTACTGTTCTGACACTTCATTTCAACCATCCTTTCTACTATATATACACTTTTCCTTACATTTCTGAACCTTTTTCCTTGCTTGTCAAACTCCTGATATGCTCTCTCCTTTCCCCATTAAGTTATTTTTATCATTTACTCTTTTTTTCGCTGTCTTTCCTCCTGTCACTCTTCCACGAAATAATATTCTCTCCTTTCTGACCTCTATCTGATTTCCTTTTTTTTCCCTTTCACTCTCCCGGTCCTACCTCTCTGCCACTTCCTCCCCCCCCCCTCCACCCTACCTCTTCCTTCCACCCCTTGACAGTTTACTTTTCCTCCCTACCTCCCTCCCTCCGTCTCCTTTCTCCCTTCCACTCCTTCTCTCCTCCCTCTTTCTCCCTCCCTCACCCTCTCTCCTCCCCCTTTCTCCGCTTCCTTTTTCCCTCCCTCCCTTTCTTTCCCTTTCTCGTTTTCTCTTCATCCGTCCTTCACAATTTCCTTTCCCTCTCTCCCTCCTTTCTCCCTCGCTTTCTCCCACTCTCTCCCCCTCCCTCTTAGTTTCCTGTCCTTCCTCCTCGCTTTTTCTCCTCACACTTCCCCTCCCTCCCTCTCTCTCACTCCCTCCCTTCCTCCCGTTTCCTCCATCGTCTTCCTATCTGCCGTGGTCAGCCCTTTCCCTCAGGCACTTTCCCCTCATGTCACTCATCCACGTCGCCACCTCCACCTCCACCTCACCTCCCCCACCTTTATCTCTCTTCACCTCCACCTTTGGCTCCTTCCCCCATCTTTATCTCCTCTCCACCTCCCTTCCCACACCCCTTATCTTCTTCACGTATCTTCTCTACACATCTCTACTTTTCAGACTCTTCCCCTCACGTCACTCACCTACACCCCCTCTACACATTATCACCTCTTCATATGGGTACACCTTCCTACCTTCATTATGGGGGGTCATTTTATTTGCATTATTATTTTTTTTTTTTACTCTTCTCCTTGATTTCAGTATTTTCATTATATTTTTCCTCATTTCTCTCGTTTTTAGATTTTTTTTCATTGTCATTTCCTTTTTCCCATCCACATCGCCACCCTCATCTTCCACACTTTCATCATGTCTCTTTAGTTTGCGTCATTTGTACCTATACCTTGTCATTTTATTATCATTATTACTTTTTCTCATATCCACTGTTTTAATAATCTTTTGTCATGATCACTTTGTATCATTTCCTTTTTCCCATTAACCACATGGACACCTCACCTCCTAAAACCTCATCATCTCTCCTTCATTAGTTTCTTAATCCACACATTCAGTCATTTTTCTTCCCATTCTTGCCTTCCCTTCACTCTTGCTTTCAGTTTCAGCCATTGTCTTTCATGATTCTTCTTTAATCCACTTAAGGAGGCTATATTTAACCCCTCCACTTATGAAAATATCTCACCAGACAAGTAAAGTCATTTCAAGATAACTAGAAGAAAGTGAAAGTTGCTTAGTAGTAGTAGTAGTAGCTTCCCTGCCGTGTCCTATCAATGCCCTCACATGAAGGCTTCCTCTCAAGTACTAAAATTGCTTAATCGTGGCCAATGGACTAATCAGGCGTTGACCTCATTGATGCGGCCTTTGATGATCACCGTCGCCTGTCCATTGATGTTCCGGCGTGCCTAATTAGTTCGAGTTTTGCCCGACAGTTCAGTGAGTGTGGGGTACTCAGGCGCCGCGTGACTCCGCCTCACTAACCATACTCAGTGGTAAATATTGGGAATTGGTCATGTGCAAAGGATAATAATAATAATAATAATAATAATAATAATAATAATAATAAAAATGATGATGACTGATGAATTTAAGGCTTACACCGTAGTGCAATCAGTGTTAAATCTACGGTCAATAATCGCACCATTTCCCTAACCATAATGAATTTCTGATCAAGTAAGCGTAGGCAGACATTAGGATGGCAGGGGTAGTGGTTCAGCGGTAAAGGAGGGGACTACTGACCGTAAGATTGCGAAATGGATCCATGGCTGGGCAGGGATCAGTTTAATGGATTTTTAAGCTCCAGGATCCCGGGGGCTTAAATGGTGAGTGAGTGAGTGCCTGCTACATTTCGGTGGGAATTCGCTTGATAGTTTTCCGTCAGTCGTGCTTTCCCCTTCCTTGCCCATTGTACCCTGCCTCACCCTGTCCTGTGAGAGAGAGAGAGAGAGTCCAGGATGATGGTGTTGGTCCTCATATGTAAACCCATTGGACTTCAGGCTCAAACTAACCTTCTTCAGGCCACCATCCTCCTTGTGGGGGATAGGGAAGTAGTTGAGTGATGCTTCTATAACCAAGTAGTGGAGCCGCCTGGTTATATCAATGCCACCACTTGCAGGCGCCCCTCTCCAGCACCTGGGCCGCGTACAATGGTCTTTTCTAGCCTATGCCCGGAGTTGGATAAAAGAAAATATAAAAAATAATATATAGTGTGCTAAGAACAACATGAATATATGCATGGGTCTCTTCTTTGATCCTTTATTCCAACCTCAAACCCGAGTTACTGTCCTCCTAACATCCATTTGGGTCTGTCTTGCCCTGCACACCATCATCATCTGACTCCTATGACTCACTCAGCTGAATACTATCATCCTAGGTTAGCTGGAGTAGAAGACTAGAGTTGCTCCGACAATGAGTGGGTAAAATTCATATATTCCATCTAGTTTTATGGGTGTTTTCCTTCTCCATTTTCCTCATTTCATGTTACATCTGATCTTTTTGCCATTGCTTCCTCTGTTCATTCTTTTCTTTATTTTTTCCTGCTTTCTGCCCTCCGAAAGCTGGACCGTATGTTCATATTAACTTGGTGGGATTGTTGCCCCTTTGAAGCTTATTTCTCGTAGCTCACTGGCAGAAAGAGACAATGATAGGGCTCAGCATCCTTCCCATGGCACCTCTTCGTGACTAGCATGGGGTTCTAGTGAGTCTCTTGTTATGCCTCGAAACTTAAGAAGGGGAGATGGTAGTTTTGTTCCAAGTTAAAGTGAACAGGGTATAGTTGGTTCTCCTTACTGTCACCTTCTTCACTCTCTGCCCTTCTCCCTCGGGTCAGGTTATTTTGGCTTTCATTTTATCCCCCAATCAGGTCATTTTAAGCTTCATTTAGTTCTCATTTAATTCATTTGGCCCTTCCTTTAGCCCTCACGTTGGAGCTCATTATTTCCTCTTTTTTCCCTCCACCACATCTTTTCCTCGTGTCGCTCTTCCACGAAATAATATTCCCCGTCTCTCTCTCTGACCTCTATTAGATTTTCTCTTTCCTTCACCTCCCCTCCACTCTCATACTCGCTGCCCCATCCCTCAGTCCCCCTCCTTTCTACACCTAAACAGTTTCCCTTTCCATTCAGACGCCATCCCTCCCTCCTTCTCCTCCCCCTTTCCTTCTAGACTCCATTCCCTCTCGTATTTTCCTCTCTAACTCTGTTCCCTTCTTCTCACCCTTCTCTCCCTGTTTGCTCCCCCCCTCCCTTTCCTATCAGTTTCTACTCCCTCTCTCTCTCTCTCCCCTGAATCCTCCCCTTCTCTCTCCTCCTAAACTTCATTTCCTCCCTCCTTCTCTTTTTCCCTCCTTGCTTATTTCCCCTCTCTCCCCGTCATCTTAATCTCCATTCCTTCCCTGGCTTTATGATCCCTCTCTCTCTCTCATTCGCTTCCCCTTCCTTTCCTCTCTGCCTTCCTTCCGTCTTCAACCTCTCTCTCTTCAGTCTCTCTCCCTCTTTCTCTCTTACCTTCCTCACACGCTATTTCTTTCTGAGTTTCTTATATCTCGATCCCACCTCCTTGTATGTATGTATGTATATATAGATGGATGGATGAATGGGTGGATGGATGGGTGGATAGATGGATGGATTATAATACGGTAACTTTCACAGTGATGATGATGATGATGGTGATGATAAAGATGATGGTGATGATATAGGCAGAGATATTTAAGACGATAATAATAATAATAATAATAATAATAATAATAATAATAATAATCACTGGGCTGGGATAACGTGGGTATTAATTAACCAGTGAATAAACAGTGATAATGGATGATCGGCTGACGTCGGCTTCTCATTATGGAATATTTACACTGTGACTTTATTACTGATGCCTGTCTGTGTGTGTGTGTGTGTGTGTGTGTATTTTTTATAATTGTACTTACGTATGTATGTATGTACTCGTATGTATGTGTAAGTGTTGTGTATGCATGTATAAAAAGTATTTCAGCGAAGCTTGCTTTGTGATGAAGAGGAAAGGAGGGAGGGAGGAAAGAAGGAAGGAAGGGAAAGAGATTAGTCGAGAGGATAGAAAGGGAAGTAGGGAGGAAAATAATGGAGAGGGAAGTAATGAAACAAGACAGTTAAGATAGAGAGAGAGAGAGAGAGAGAGAGAGAGAGAGAGGGAGGGAGGAGGGTGCAAATACTGAGATACTGCAATACTTTGATGAAAAACAAAAACAAGATTGATATGCTACAGGTCTCCATATAACCTTCACGCGTACACCACTGTTAATGACCGTAATTGAATACCCTCTCTGGTGCAGTTCCTGATAGTAAAGATAGTTGCAACTCATATGTCATTTAAGGGGAAGAGAAAAATAGCTGGAATGAAGAGAAGCAGAAGAAGGCTTCATTCCAGCACCAGATGTGATGGAGATGTGATTGAGAGGCAGTAGAGAATAAAGAAACAGAATACAGACAGACGTGATGTGGAGGCAATGGAGCAAATGTGATGGAAGAGGGAAGAGCCATAGAGAGATAAGGGTAGGAGGGTGACGAAGGGGGGAGCGTAGAAGCAGAGATAAAAAGGGAGGTTGAGGGTAGATTCATGGGGAGGGAAGTAAGAAATGAGACCACAAGTCATTAAATATCTGTGTCCTCCCTTCCTCTACCCTACCCTGCCAGACAACAGATCTTTAGCTCTTTCTTTACCTGTCTTCCTGTCTCCTTCCTTCTTCCTCCTCTCCCTCCTTCTCCCTCTCCTCCCCCTTTTGTCTCCCTATTTCTTTTTCTGCCTACTTTTCTCCCTACCTTCCTCCTTACTTCCTCCCTCTCGTTACTCCCCCCTTCCCTCTCTTTTTCCAATTTCTTCTCCCCTGTGTCTCCCACTTTCTTTCCTTTTACCTCCTTCTCTGCCTTTCTCTCCTCTTCCCCATTTCTCTCTTCGCCCTCTCCTTTCATCGCTTTTCCTCCCTATTTATTCTTATTTTCCCCGTTCGCACTACTCTCCTCTTCTCTACTCCTTGCCTCTTCTCCACTCCCCGCATCTCCTCACTTCTTCATGCTTCTCCTTCCTGCCTTCGTCCTTTCCCTCCCTTCTTACAATCTTCTTTCCCCTTTCTTTACTTCCCTCCCACCCTTCCTCACCATTCTCCTCTCCCCTTATTCTTGCTTTCCCTTCTTTCCTCCCTCCATTCTTCCCAACCTCATGTTTCTGTTTTTTCCAATAAAATATCCACGACATTTTTTCAATACTGTAATACGTTCTCCCTCACTTTTTCTGCCGACTTGGACGTAGTGCTTTTTTATTTTTATTATTATTATTATTTTTTTAATGCTGTGCCTGTCTCTCTCTTCTCCTACCTCCTCTTGCGCCCTTGCTCTCTTCCTTCCTCCTGTTATTCACTTTCTCTCTCCTTCCCTCCTCTTCCTATCTTCTCTCTTTTTCTTGCTTTCTCACCCCCTTCTTCCCATCACTCCATCCTCTTCATATCTTCTTTCTCATTCTTTTCCTCCGTCTCTCATTCCCCTCTCTCCTCCCTTCTTCCCTCTTCTTTCCTCCTGTCTTCTGTCCAACAGGCCTACTGCAGTTTTCGGCCATTTATTCATCGATACTTCCCTGTCTCCCTTCTCCTCCATGTTTCCCCTGCCTTCGTCCTCCCTCCCTCTGTCCCTCCCTCCTCCCCCCTTCTTCCCTCCCTCCCTCCCTCCAGCGGGCCTACTGCAGAATTCATCCTTTTTTGTATTATCTAATGTTCTTGATATCTCTCAGTCTCCATTTCTCTCCTCTTTCTCTCCCTCATTCATTCATCTCTTTCCCTTTCTCCCTCTTTCTTTTCTCTCCCTACCTCGCTAGTTTTCTCTCCCTTCCACCCCTGCCTTATGCATATGATTTTTCCTGTTTCCCTCATCGTTCTTTTTATGCTCTCTCTTCATATTATTCATCCTCTTGCCCTTCTTCCCTCCTTTTCCTGTTTCCCTTTCTCCTTTTTCCTGTTTCCCTTTCGCCTTCTTTTCCTCCCTCCTCTTCGTGTTTCCTTATCACCCTCCTTCCCTTCTCCCTCTCTCCTTCCTCCTTCCTTTCTTGTTTCCTTCCCTTCCTCCATTTCTCTCAATATCCTTCCTTTTCCCTCGCCATTTCTCCCTGTTTCCTCCCTCTTCCCACTCTATCTTCACTCCTCCCGCATACATCTCTTCTTCCCTCTATCTTTCCCTCCCTGTTTCTATGTTTCTTCTCTAACCCCCCCTCTCTACCTCCCTTTTACTACTATGCCTACTCTCCCACTTTCCTTCCACCTCTCTTCCTCCCATTTTCCTCCATTTCTCCCTTCCACCCTTCTTCCTTTCGTCTCTCTCCCACCCTTCCTCTCCCGTCCTTCTTTATCTCCCTTCCTCCTTCCCCCCTCTTCCTCACTTCCTTACCAGCATCTCTCCTGCCCTATAAATATCCCTCTCTCCCTCTCTCTCTCATTCACTAACTCTAACTCTCCCTTTTCCTCCCGTCTCCCACCTCCCTCGTTTCCCTTCTCCCTCCCTCCCTCCCCCCTCCCCCGTCTCTCCTTCTTTCTCTCTCCCCCCTTCTCCTTCTCTCCTCTCCTCCCTCCCTCCCTCCTCTGCCAATAATATGATGACGTGCCCCTAAACTTTTTATCCCACACATATGTTCCTGCCCCGCTATCTTTTATTGCTCTCTCTCTCTCTCTCTCTCTCTCTCTCTCTCTCTCTCTCTCTCTCTCTCTCTCTCTCTCTCTCTCTCTTAACCATTCCTGTGCCTCTTTTTTTTTTGTATTGTTTTATTCAGTCTCCCTTTTTTTCCACTTCTTTTTGGCCCATTTTCATTTCCATTGGTTTGCACTGCTCACCCTCTTTCTCGTTTTTTATTTGCTCCATTTTCTTTTCACATTGGTTTCGGATTGAGTTGTACAGTTCCATATTTCATTTTCTGCTGAGTCTTGTTATTGTTTTCGTTCCTTTGGTATGTGCCTGTTTGTGTCTGTCGTCTTTTCTGTTTTTATGCTTATCTGTCTGCCTGTGTCTGTTTGCCCTTCAGGTTTTATGTTTGTCTGTCGGTCTGTGTCTGCTTGCTTTTATGTGTGAATATCCGTACACCTGAACTCATTAATAGGTGGGTCTAAAATCGTTACCTTGCATGGCGGGTGAGGCG
Source organism: Coenobita brevimanus (assembly GCF_032717465.1). NCBI lineage: Eukaryota > Metazoa > Arthropoda > Malacostraca > Decapoda > Coenobitidae > Coenobita > Coenobita brevimanus. The sequence goes on from NC_137048.1 coordinate 36,222,277, forward strand.
TGGGGGAACCGCCAGGGCCAAGAGGTGCAGAGACTGGGGATCGGGTACAGGGCGGGAGGGGTGGGGGCAGTGTTAGAAGTATGTGTGGGTCTTGGTGTGGGTGTGGATATCAGTCTTATATGGGGGGAATAGTGGTTGGAGAAGTAGTGAAATTAATTATGAAAGTGGGCGGTGAGGGGAGGAGAGGGGAGGGTAGTGGAGCCCATGAATGGGGGGAAGAATGGTGAGGGGAGAGATAGTGGTGAGGGGTGTGGTGGCCCTAGAGTGTATATCGGGCCACCTTCGCAATTAATACCTTCAAACGAGTGAGCTTTGCTGGGCTTTATAAACTATAACACATGTACATAAACTGAGAGAAAGCAAAGTGTTTTCTGCACAGTGTATATGAAGCAGTAATTTTTCACCTTTGTATTACCTGTGCCAATTAACATGGTGGCATTTTCCTTCGGCTGTCTCCTTTCTGCAAGTCTCCCACCGCCGTTTGTATCTCTCCTTCGTCCATCCCTCCCTCCCATGGAAATACACCACCCTAGCTTGACCCCCTTCACTTCTCCACCCTCACGACCGCCCCCTCCTCTCCATCCTCTCTTCTCCACCCCCACGACCTCCTCTCCCTCTTCCCCACCCTCTCACCACCACCCATCATTTCGTTTCCCCACCTCGCCAACCCCCTCTCCACACATTACTTTCAACCAGTCGTATGCTAAGGTGTTTAATATCCAGCCATGTGTCGCGTTGTTAATGGCATGAAAGCGAGAGAGAGAGAGAGAGAGAGAGAGAGAGAGAGAGAGAGAGAGAAATACACAAGATATAATAAAGCCTATCCCCAGAAAATATGCAAGACAGATATGGTGTGTGAGAGAGAAGCTTCCCCATGCGGACGTGAATGTAGGAGACAGTAAGAGGAGCGGGGTGCCTCTTGAGTGCCTCTTGCCTGTCTCTCGATCGTGAGAGAGAAAGAGAGAGAGAGGGAGAGAGAGAAAGAGAGGGGGGGGGAGATGCTTTGCTTTTATTGCGCGTGAATATTTATTTTATTATTTGTTCGTGCTAAGGTCCATATTGACGCTGTGTGTGTGTGTGTGTGTGTGTGTGTGTGTGTGTGTGTGTGTTCTTTATACATGTGTGTGCGGAGGCAACACTCTTAGAGGAAAAAATATTCTCCCGTGATATAATGCACGAAATTATTGCAAGAAAAATACACCAAGATGTGGAAAAGGAAACTTGGAGGGACAGAGGGAGGGTGAGGGTGTGGGTGAGCAGGGGGGCGAGATGCAGTTGAAGTGGGGGAAGGGGAGAGAGGGAGAAGTGGGAGTGGGGGGAGGAGAGGGATGTGAGGTGAGTGGAGAGAGACTATGGAGAAGGGGAGAGAGTGGAGTGGGGGTGGATGAGAGGGAGGTGAGGCGGGGTGAGAGGGGAGGGAAGATCGAGAACAGAAGAAACAGATCTATTGCCTCTTTCAAAGCCTGTTTGTTCTAGGGTTTGTCGTAACTAATGTAACTACTCTGAGCCAAAAACAAGGCTAGGAAAGCAGGATGGAGGTATTGTAAGGGGGAGGGGTATGATGGAAGGGGGAGATGAGTGGGGTAGGGGAATGGGTGACGGGGGAGATGACGGGAGAGGGGAAGTATTAGAGTGGACAGGAGCTGAAAGGGGTGAGGAAGGTTAGGGGAGAGAGAGAGATGATGGGGATAGTTGTGGGGGTGCTGGGGGATGAGGAGGAGGTAAAGTGGGTCGAGGTGGAAGGACAAAAGAGTAAGAGGTGGTTTGGAAGAGGGAGGGGGTGGGAGAGGCTAGATGAGATCACCATCAGCGAAGAGACGAGATAAATTGAATCACCACAACAGAAATATGTCGGGGAGGTGTTGGGATGGAATTACTGAGGAAGGGAGAGGGAGGGACGGGAAGGGTGGGAAGGTAAGGGAAGATAGGAAAGGAGTGTGAAGGGAAGGCAAACGATAGAAAGAAAGCTAAGTGGGCAAGGTGAGATGAAGGGAAGGAAAGAGAGAGAGGGGGGAAGGGAGGAGGGTGTGTGGGTGAGATGAAGATGACAAGATGATAAAACGAAATAAACAAGAAAAGATCACACTGAAGAACACAGAACAATAAACAAGGAAGAGTAATGAAGAAAAGAGAAAATAAATGAAGAATTATCGGACAGCAGCTCACAAAGAAAGGAATTAATGGAGGTGATAGATCTCATTTACTCTTATATTAGTCTTGATTTATTTGCGTGTGTGTCATTGTCGGATTGTCAGGTGTGAGTTAGGGCCGGAAGCTGATAGAGAGAAGGGGGGGGGGAGATGCTCTGCTATCATTGCGCGTGTATATTTATTTTATTATTTGTTCGTGCTGAGGTCCATGTTGACGTGTGTGTGTGTGTGTGTGTGTGTGTGTGTGTGTGTGTGTGTGTGTGTGTGTGTGTGTGTCGTTGAGTCATGGTTATATACTGTATACAAAGACGAAAAGCATAGTGGATGGATGGAATGACGAAAGAACGAATGCATGGATGAACAGATGAATGAACGAAGGGATGAATGAATGAACGTATAGCTGGATAGGCATATGAATGAGACGATAGACAGGTGAATGAATAAATAACTCGAGTGAATGAAATGAGTGAAGGTGGATGAATGACGAGCAACTGGACATAGCCGGTGGATGAGAGGGAGGGGTGGATGAGTGATAGGGTGGACCAGGGTGGGTGTTGACCGCTTTCCCCTATGATGGATGAACTGGCTGCTATGACCCCGATGGAAGCACTAATGGATGTCCGGATGATGCACTACCGCCAGAAGGGTAGTTGGTCGTAAAAAATGAAAATAAAAAAAAGATAAAGCCAGAAAATAAAACTACAAAATAAAACCCAAAAAAAAATTACGGAAAAAGCTACCGAAGTTCCAAAAGTATGCTAGAAAATAAACCTGTGAAAAAAAGCACCTGGTTTCAAAATCATACTGTAAAATGAAGCCACAAATACAGCTTCAAAATAAAGCTACCTAATAAAGCTCCTGAATAAAGCATCAAAAGCAAGCTACGAAGTAAAGCTAACAAATAAAGCTATGAAGTAAAGCGACCAAGTAAAGGTTAATATAGTGCAACACATCCCTCAGCATTTCTAATAAAGTAGTGGGGTAGGAATGAATCTCCTTGGTTACTTATCAAATTAACACTTCAGTCCCACTACACTAGGCCTTTGCTGAACTGGAAGGGGTTAAGGATCTTTGCCAGCTTGGAGTAACTGCACTGTATGCTTTATAACTGAGACGCAGGAGAGGAAGACAGACGATGAAGCGAGGGTAATTTGAGGCATGTTTGTCTTGGATATACGAGTCATTAACCTCTCTTGCCCTGATTATTCCATTATCTTTTTGTGGCCTAATTACAAAGTTATTTGTTATTATTAGTTATTATTATGTCGTCAGTTATTCTCACCTCCCTCTAATCTTCCTTAATAAACGCCTGTCTTTTGGTGCTACTTCCTGCTTGTTTTTTTAATTTGTGTTTGTGTTATGGGTTCACCTCATTTCCCTTCCCCCGTTTACTCCTCGTACCCCCTCTTCATATTTTCCCCTCCCTCTCACTTCGCCTTACTCTTCCCTCGCTCTTCTACCCTTCTTTCCCTCACTCCTCCCCTCTCCCTTACTCTTCCCCCTCCCTAACATTTCCCTCACATTCCCCATCCCCACTTCCACTTCTCTTTCCCTCACCTCTGTTTGTCCTTCTCTACTATTTACTGTATACAACTTTTCGTCCAGTTTTCTTCGTCTTTTGTCGTTCCATTTAACTATCTCGCGTGTAACTCATTTGTTTTACCTCTTCCGTGTGTCTTTCTTGTCTCCCTCCCCCCCCCTTTTCTTTTTCTCTCTCTCATCTCAATTAACCCCCCCTCAACTTTTCTCTCCATTCCTTTTTTCTTTACCTGTGTCGTTCCTTAAAGCAGGTCGGTTTAACTGCATCGTTTCAGCTTAGTTTTTCCATTTTCTGTCTTGCTGTGTATCTCGTCTCCCCTTTTTTCAGTCGTTTCAGTTTCTCTTTTACCTGTTTTATTGTGCTTGTTTATAGATAGATACTTAGATAGGTAGATAGATAGACAGATGGATGGATAGATATTCCCTACCTGTTGTTCTGTGTACCTGTCTTCACTGTTTTTTTAACCTCTTCGTTTGTGTCTGTCCCCCTCTCTTCTTCATTTTTCACTCCTTTCTCTGTGCCTCTCTGTTTTGCTGTGTTTCTCAGTTATTTAGTCCCCGTCTTTCATTCTGTGCCACTGCCTCTCTTTGTATTTGTTCCCTCTCCTGTCTCTGCCCCTCTGTTTCTCCCTCCCACATTTTTGCTTCCCGTCTCTGTTTTTTTGCGTCTGTATTTCTCTGTGCTCCTTTGTCTTGCTCTTGTTTTTCTCGCTCACTGCAAAGGTGGAAGAGGTTAGATTTCCACGTGTGTGTGTGTGTGTGTGTGTGTGTGTGTGTGAGAGAGAGAGAGAGAGAGAGAGAGAGAGAGAGAGAGAGAGAGAGAGAGAGAGAGAGAGAGAGAGAGAAGTGATGCAAACAAATGATGCAATTGATGGAAAAACAAATGATGCAACTTTGTCAGTTTCTGTGTATTAAAAGCCGTAGAAGAGGAAAGAAAAAAGCGTCATTTACTATAGGGTGATGGGGTAAGGGCTGGAGGTAATGGTGAGGGAAGAGGAGGGGAAGAGGGGGAGGGGAAAGTGGGGTGGTGAAGAGGGGTAATGTAGTGGTGAGGGGAAGGGTGGTTGTTGGTTTTGTGATGAGGGGAGAGGTAATAGTGAGGGAGGGAGGGTAAGGGATGAGGGAAGGGGTGATAGAGCGGTGATGAAGATGAAGTTGGTGGTGAATGTAGTGGTGACGACAGAAGGAATGATAAGAGGTGATGGTGAGAGTGGTGGTAGTGAGGGGAGGGGTAGTGGTGAGAGGAATGGTAAGGGTAGGGGTAGTGGTGAGGGGAATGGTAAGGGGAGGGGTAGTGGTGAGGGGAATGGTAAGGGGAGGGGTAGTGGTGAGGGGAATGGTAAGGGAAGGGGTAGTGGTGAGGGGAATGGTAAGGGGAGGGGTAGTGGTGAGGGGGAATGGTGGTAAATTAAGGGTGAGACGTGTAAAACTGTGGTGTCGGGAACTGTAACCCACACACATAAAGTGGATTGAACAGAGACGGAATTACATGCTTTACCCGCACTTAATGATATGAGAGAGAGAGAAAGAGAGAGAGAGAGACTGTGTGTGTGTGTGTGTGTGTGTGTGTGTGTGTGTGCGTGACAGCTCAGCGTCCACAGCTGATGTAGGTAAAATGTGCCCTCGAGTTGGAGTGAGTTGTGGTGGGTAAAGACGACGACAAGACGACTGACTGTCACCCACCTCTGTTGATGGGGGGGTACTGGGTGAGGAGGGGGTTAGGGGAGGGGGAGGGAGTGATGGGATAAGGGAGGGGGAAGGGGTAATTGGAGATGGAGGAGGATTGGGAGGAGGAGAGAGGTTGCAAGAATGGATTGGCAAGGGGCGGGGGAGGGGAGGGGGTCACTGTCCCTAATTCAGTTGCTTTGGGTAAAGGGGACAAGACAGGCTTCCCCCCGGCTCTGTGGTGAGGGGAGGGAAGGGGGGGGAGATGGATTATTAGAGGGGGAGGGAGGCAGAGGTGGGGTAAGGGAAGGAGAGCAAGGGAGGGAGGGGGCGTTAACGGGAAGGGGAGGAGGAGGGGGAGGGAGGGGTTCAGTGCCCCGAATTGAGTTGCGCTGAATGAGGGAGACAAGACGACTGACAGGGACCCCTTGTATTGGCGAGAGGGGGCAGTGAAAGAGGGTTAGAAAAGGGGAAGGTCAGTTGGGGGGGTGAGAGCGCTACCTGGAATGACCCAAAGCACCTACACATGACGTCAGGCCTGATACACTTCACTACACTCCCTCCCTCTTTCCCTTACTTTACCCTCACTCAACCCCTCACTCTTCCTTCCCTCACTCCCTCAGTCTGTCGTCCCACCCTTTCTCACTCCCTCACTCTACCCTCACTCCTTCCTTTACTCCCTCACTCTTATCTCCTCTCCCTCCCTCAATCTGTTTCATCGTCACCTTCCTACCCCTCACTCCCCCCTGCCTTCGTCACTCTTCCTCCCCTTCCTTCACTCCTTTTTCTTCTTCCTTTACTTTTCTCTTCTCCCTCTCCTTCACTTCTGTTTGTCTTTTCCGTCCCCATAATTATTCCTGTCCTCTCTCCATTTAATCATTTTTGCTCTCATTCTCTCCCTCTTCCCTTTTATCTCAGTCTACCTGTGTTTCTCTCATCATTAATTTAATCCTCTCCTCTCTCATCTTGTTCCTTTGTCTCCATATTCATCTTCGCTCACGCACAGTCTAAATCCCTTGCTCACTTTCTGTTTCCTTTCTCGCTCACTTTTTTTTTTTTACTCTACTCCTTTAGACTTCATTTCTTATTTAGTTCTCACTTTCTCTCATTCGTTTCTTAATCCCTTATTCACTTTCTCGTTCATTCAGATTCACTTTCTTTTTCTTGACTCATTTCCTTGTATATCTTATCGTTCTCATTTTTTCTCCCCTCACTCAGCTTGTTGTTCATTCATTCCCACTTTCTTCTCCCTAACTCACTCTTATCTTACATTCTCCCTTTACTCGCTTTCTCCCTCCCTCTTTTCCCCACCTCTTCCCCCACCTCTGCCTTCCCCCCTTCTTCCTTCTCTCTCTCTCTCTCTCTCTCTCTCTATCCCTCATCCCTCCCCACCTCCCTCTCTCAACCCTTCATCTCTCCCACTGACTCCCCGTCTCCTAACTTTTTCCTCCTTCCTTCTCTCCTCCCCCACATCTCTCTCGCTTTCTCTTCCCTGCCCACCTCTCTCCCTCTCTCCTGCCTCCCCACCTCCCTCTCTCCCTACATCCCACAGCCGCTCATTTCTCTCTCTCTCTCCTCTCTCCCCTACTCGCTCCCCCACACACCCTCAACTTCCCAGCTTTTTTCCACCTTTCCACAGCAATAAATCACTGAGCCCTTACCCCCGAGGACCTTTACTGTTTCTTTATTAATTCCACAGACAAGTTGAGCGGGAATGGACGGTGTTTTTTGATAGTTTTTTTTTCCAGGCGGGTGATATGGGCTATGAATTTATTGTGTTATTTTCTGTGAGTGTAAGACGGTGGTGTGGAGAAGAGGAGAGAATTGAATCTGGGAGTGTTTTAGGGAAGGAAGGAAGGAAGAAATGAAGAAAGGAGGCAAGGGAGGAAAGAGAGAGGAGAGAGTGTTAATATTAAGAAGTATAAGGTGGAAATGAGAATAAAAACCGTCTAAGAGGATAAGGAGGAGATACAAATGACTGGAAAGAAGAAAAAGTGTCTACGATATAAGGTGGAGGAAAGGAGGGGGACAGGCAGAGAAGAAAAGTGTCCATGAAACTGAGAAGGAAAAGAAGCGAAAAAATAAATAAATAAATGTAGAATGTAGGAAGGAAGGAGGGAGAGAAAGAGTAAGGTAAATGGTAGGAAAGATAGGAAAGGAGTAATGTAACAGGTAGGAAGGACGGAGGGAGAGGAGAGGTAATGTAACAGGTAGGAAGGCTGGAGGGAGAGGAGGAGTAATGCCTTGAGTATGAGAAGGAAAGGAGAGAATAAAAACTATTTAGGAAAGTCAGAAGGAAGTAAAGATATGGGATCAGTTGTATGGGCCGTAACCAGCGTAGGGGGAGGGGCGGAATGGGGGCAATTATTGGTGTAATGACCGAGACGAGGCTGTTAGGTCAGATAGAGTGGTAGAGGGCCATGCAGGATGCCTTCGGGGGGAGGGGAAGTATTGTTTTCATCTATAGGAGATTTCGTTGCACCTTTTCCTTACCGATTTATTTTGATTATTGGACCTTACTCTTCTCTTGTATGCTGTTTATATCGACATCTTTAGCAATGTTAAGGTAATTGATTCTAAGGCGTGATGAGCAGAATAAATCAGTAAGGGAGAGGTGCAACGAAATCATCCGTCACTTGCAGAGAGAGAGAGAGAGTGAGGTGGGGAGGGGGGGTCTTCGGGCTGAAAGGTTTAAATCCTCAAGAATACGTCAGAAAGTCACGCATTTGGGGGAGGGTCAGGAACGGGCTAGGGGGTGGGGGTAGAAGGGGAGATGGGGGATGCGGAGGGGGGGAGGGAGAGAGGAAGGAGAAGGTTGGGGTAGGTGAGAGAGGGGAGAGGGGAGGGGGTAAAGGGGGGTAGGAGGGAGGGATGTGGAAGAAGAGTGAGAGAGTGGGATGGGGGAGGGAGATAGGAGGGGAGGAGAATGTAAGATGGAAGGGAGAGGCAGGGTCATGGGGTGGGGGAGCTACGTGGGTGTGGGAGAAGTGGGAGTGGGGGAAGGAGTGGGGATGAGGTCTGAGAAAACCTTGATGGATGGGGATGATGGTGCAGGTGAGGTTTGAGTGGTGTTAAAGCTGACAGTTATGAGTAAATTCATCCTGGCTTTCCTCCCAGCTCACCTCAGCACACTCAGTCCCTGTCCACCTCATCTCACCTCTCTTCATCTTTTCCCTTGCCTTTCTCAGCCTTCCTTTCCCTTCCCTTTTGCTCCCTCCCATTCCTTTCCTTCTCTCTCCTTTCTTTCCCTTCCCTTCCGCTCCCTCCCCTTCCCTTTCCTTTCCCTTTTCTTCTTCACTTCGCTTCCATCAATTTATTTGCTCACCTAACTTTCAACACTATAAGCTCCGTGTGTGTGTGTGTGTGTGTGTGTGTGTGTGTGTGTGTGTGTGTGTGTGTGTGTGTGTGCGTGCGTGCGTGTGTGCTGAGCCAGAAACAAACACTCTAATTATCTCTTTTTTTTTTTTTCCTCTTCTCTCCAGCACCTTTCTCTTTTCGCTCTTCTGCTTCTTTCTGTCCTACTTTTTTTTTTCATTTTAACTCATTTTTCTTCTTTCCATTCTTGTGTGCTTTCTTGCGTTTTCTTCATTCATTTTTCTGCGTTCATTTCTTTCTTTATTCAGTCACTCAGGCAGTCAGTCCTTCTTTCATTCTTTTCTGTCTTTCCTTTTGTCTCAGTCTTCTTTTCCATTCTTTTCTTCCCACTTCCTTCTCTCTCTCTACTGCCTTTCATCCTCTGCTGCCCCCCCCCTCCTCCTTCCCACCCCCTTCTATCTTCTTTCCATTCCTATTCCCTCCACACCACTAATCTTCTCACTCCTATTGCTTTGTTTTCTATTTCGTCTTCATTAATTAATTTTCTTCCGTCTCCTCCCTTTCCATTCTTCCTGCTTCCTCCTCCGCCAACTTTGCTTCCCTCCTCCATCTTCCTCCCCCTCCTCACTCCTTTACTTTTTCCTCTCTCCTGCCCTTCTTCTTCCTTTCCATCCCTACTCCCTCCATCCCACCTCTCTCCTTCATTCCTTCCGTCCGTCTGTACCTTCATTCTATCCTTTCCCTTCTCTTCTTCATTCTATCCTTTCCCTTTTCGTCTTCATTCTCCCTTTTCTTGCGCTCTTCTTTCACCCCCCACCTCATAATTTCAGCTCCCTCCTCCTCCTTCTCCTCCTCCTCCTCCTCCTCCTCCTCCTCCTCCTCCTTTCTCTCTCACTCTCTCCTTCCCTCTCTCCCCTCCATTCATAAATATGAGTTTAGACTATTGGTGTGAAAGTGGAGAGGCAGTAAAGAAACACCCAGCATCATATGACTTCCTCCAGCCTCTCCTTTATTGAATCCTGCTTTATTTACTTTGTTATGTGATTTCTTATGTGTGTTTATTTGCGTATTCGTGGAACTGATTTACCGAGACTGGCCTGACAAGAACTCTCCCCGCATTGTATATATTTAATTCTATTGTTTATTTATGTAATTGTTTGGATATATTTGTACGTACTTTATTTCCTTCTCTCTGGTATGCGTCTTTGCCGTCTTTTTGTCTTTTTTTGTCTTTCTTCTCATGTCTTCTTATAGTTTACATTTTTATTCATTTTATTATCCAAAAATTTTCTTTAATTTTTGAGAAGGCAAGGGGAAGAGGGAGAAGAGGGGAGGGGAGAGGTTGGGGTGGTGAGGGGGATTCTGTCAGGGAACAAACATTTGTCACTAAAGTCAACAGAGTTCGTACGAGCCCCCCCCCCATCTTCCCCCCCCCTCCCTCTCGCCCTTTCACGCCCTTCTTTCCCAGCTGGGTTTTTTTTCCCTCTTCCCCCACTCCACCACTCCCTTCTCCCTGTTCCTCTCCTGCTTCCCTCTTCCGTCTTCTGCTGACATCTTTCCTGCTTTTTCCTACTCACCTCTCTCCGTCATCTCTCTCCCTCTCTCTCTCTCATTCTTTTCGTTTTCTTCTCCCTTAGTTCACACCTTCTCCCACTTCCATAACTCTCAACCCCTCCCACCTTCTTTCTCCCTCTCTCCCTTTTCTCTCCCCTTCCCCTCCCCCTTCCCCTTCCCCTCCCCTCGAACCGATAGCCAATCACCCTTTGCTGACAAATGGCTTAATATTCACGTGCAGAGGCTAGATCAAGAGAGAAGAAGAGGAAGAGGAGGAGGAGGAGGAGGAGGAAGAAGAAGAAGAAGAAGAAGAGAAGAAGAAGAAATTGGTAGTGGAAGGAGGGTAAATGAGAAAAGTCGATAATGGTTGGAAGAAGAGGAATGGGAAATAGAGTGTATATTGGAGAGAGAGTGGAGTGATGACGAAGCGAAAAAGTTTGGTTAAGAGGAGAGAGAGAGAGAGAGAGAGAGAGAGAGAGAGAATTTTTTTTTATGCGAGGAAGAAGGAACCAAAGGCCATGAGAGGTGTTAAAAAAAAAAGGAAGGAAGGAAGGAGGATGAAACTAGAAAAGCTAACAAAGAAAGAAGAAGGTTTAAAGGGGGGAGAGAGAGAGAGAGAGAGAGAGAGAGAGGATGGGGGATGAGAATGTAAACGAAAGCAAGAATGAAAGGTAAAGAAAAGAGGAAGAAGGGGAGAGGGGAAGAAAGTATCAGAGATAATGGAAAAATAAAGGAAGAAGAGATGAAGGGAAAAGAGGGAAGAAAGTAAAGGAGACACGTAGAATAAAACCTTGAATAACAGATTAAGAACTAAGTTAAAAAAAAAAAAAAGAGGAAGGAGATAAGGAAGAAGGAAGAGAGGGAGAAAAAGAGATAAAACAATCGAGAAAGAAAAGAACAGGAAATATGGAGAAAGTGAAGAAAGAAAAGAATAAGGAAAAGGATGTTTAAAGAGGATAGAAGGCAGGGAAGAGAAAGAGAGAGGGATAAAGATAGGAGGAAGGAAAGAAAGCAAGAAGAATAAAAAAGGGAAACAAGAAGAAACGAAGAATAAAGGAAGGAAGAAGCGGAGGTTGGGAGGAGAGAAGGAATGAAAGTGAGGAAGCGAAAGGAGAGACGAAGATAAAAGTTAATGAAGAGAGAAAGGAAGAAAATAGAGAAGGGAAGAAGGGAGACGTTAATGAAGAAAAAAGAATAAACAAGAAGACAGAGGGAGGAAGAAGGGAGAAGTTAAGAAAGAATTGATCAGTCCTTAATGTTTCCTAGTGGACGCGATATTGGGTTTAATAAAAGGAGGGCGGGAATAAAGGGGCGAGACTCGACATATTGTACACCCACTGACGAGAGAGAGAGAGAGAGAGAGAGAGAGAGAGAGAGAGTGAGTCAAAGATAAAGCTAGGTGAAAGGTAAAATTAAACTGATAATACTGATAAAATAGTTGGTGCAAAGGCGAGTGAAAAAGAAGACAGAGTGTGCAGATATTTCAGGTTAGGGGCATAAGTCTTGCCACCTGACTCATGTAATGGATGAGCCTTGAGTTAGCATAAAATTCAACTGGTATAAATTTGACCTGCCACTTTACCACCCACCCGCCACGTCCCTAACCTGACCTGGCCTCCCTTGACCTGACCTAAACTAAACTAAACTAAATTAACATGGTCTTACCTAACCCATCCTAACCTAAACTAAGCTAATCTAGGATAACATTATCTGGCCTAACATAACTTGACGTGACCTAAACTAACTTAAACTACATCCAGGATAACATCGTCTGACCCCTCCTAACCTGACCTGACCTGACCTGATTGCATAGCCTAACCAAACCTAGTCAAATTTTGTGTAACCTAACCTAAGCAAAACTAACCTAACGTAAGCAGTCATAACCAAATATCGGCTAATTTAATCCAATCAAGGGCAACATTCGACCAAATCCGTCCAAAACCAACCCAAACTCAACCCAGTCAAACCATACCAAACCAAAACCCACCACCTTCACAGCAGCTTACCTGAGTGGAGGCTGATGATGATGACTGTGAGGGAAGTAGCCAGCACCCTTGTTGACCTGACCTGACTCTGACACCCCGACAGTGCCACCCGGGGCAGTGCCGGGGAGGGGAGTAAGTGCCAACCCATCCTCCTCTCACCTCTTGATTCTCCCGTCACAGTCCACCAGTATAGTTTGACACTACATATACTTTTTTTCTTTTTTTGTCACTTAATTTTATCTTCAATGTAGTAAAATCACTTTTCTGTTTTTCACGTGAACTTTCTTCGTACCACTTTCTGTGGGACTGGCTCCTCTCAGCCGGCGAGAATAATTAAACATTTAACAGAATATATTTTTAAGTGCGATTCAGCCACAGATGTAACCCCTTCACTTCAATGCGCCTTTATATTTTTATTCCTACTTCGACCAGATGAGTTTGTTAATCTTAGGAAGGACTTTCGTAGTGAAGGAGTAAACTGAGAGAGGATTATTCCTTGTTACTACAAGTTCCCGTAGCCTAATGAAAGCCTGGTGTTAGCTAGAATAAAATACGTGTCACTCAGTTACTTAAAAAAAAAAAAAAAACTCATCACATTTCACCAGTAGATAAATATCATCATTAAAGCAGCGTATTATACCACCTCTTGCTAATAGTATAATTGACACAAATTCCACAGGAACGTTTTTAGGCTCACGTTACAGTCTTCATGTTTTGTTCACATTAATCACTTTTCTCCGTGTGTACACAGAAAACATTATGAAGCAGAGTCGTGAAGATATGCGGTGTGTTGACAGTAACCAGCGGCGGAAAAAGAAAAAAATAGAAAAAAAATGTATTAGTACCGCACGATTGCAGTGCGTTTTTTCAGGGAAGAAAATGAATAATAGCGATGGCTTAAGTATTTCGGGTTGTTTTTGCAATGACAAAAATTGTTTAGTATTTGCACGTTGGTAGAGTCCCCAGTACCGAGTAAAATCCTTTGCCTTTAGTATACCAGGTCGTCAGATGAAGCGGTACTGTGATTACTTTTTTAAAATTATTTTTTATGGTACTTTTAGACGGCTTTACTCAAATGACGTGAGACTTTCTAAATGGAGGAATTAAATACAGCCTCCGTCAACTCCTTCACTACGAGAAACCTTTCCACATGTAACGCGACATCACCTTCCCTATTTTGTTGTTTGATAATTTCTGGCGCTGTTTACGAGAGATATTTCGAACTGGAAAAATTAGACATTGGCCCCATTAACCCCTTCAGTACTAGAAGTTTTTCCACAGATGAATGAAATGTATAAAAGTATCTGGGGGTTGAAATTCAGGGCACTCTCACAAGACCTATATTAGAGGACTTTTTTTGCAACTTGAGAGATTTTATACAAGTTTTCTTTAATCCCTTCGGCAAGAGAGGGAACATGTTTGCAGTGGGAAGGATTTTGTGTAAGTCTGGCAGTAGCTTGGGATTAAAATTCGGGACACTGCCATAATTCGAGAGGATTTTCCTTGAGTAAAATCGTCTGGATGTAGCAAAGAGTTAGAATTCACTGCACAAGCACAAGGCCCAGTGGCGGACGTGGGTAGGTGTATCGGAGTGGTCGTACCCAGCAGCACCATCCCCGGGCTGCCACTGCACCCCACTGACCACACCACGCACTACTCCAACACGCGCCACCTCTCTGCCTGCACGCGCCTCCCCTCACGAGCCTCTTACACGCCCACACGCACCTCTTCTCACGCGCGCCTCCTCACGCGCACTGCTCTTAACACGCCCGGATTCGTCTCGTCTCACGCGCTGCCTCCAACACGTCTGCACGTGTTTTTCTTCACGCGCCTTCCTCATGCGCACCTCCTACACACCACCCACGCCTCCTCGTACGAACTGTCCTATATATTCGTGCACGCGCCTTCTCTCACGCTCCTTCACTCACGCACCTTACACGTCCCTGCAAGTGCCTCCCCTCACGCGCCTCCTACACGCCCACACACGCCATCCACGGGCTGCCTCCTACACGCCCACACGCGCCCTCCCTCCCCGATCACTTCTATTCACAGGCCTACCCTTACCTACTATCTCATACACGCCCACACGCACCACCCACCCTCTCCCACTCCCCTACCCATCCGCGCGTCCATTCAACACTCGTACGTTATATTGGGACGCTTGCACTCTCTCACACGCTCCCTATATCATCCGTATTTTGATAGTAAAGCCTGCCCCCCCCCTCTCTCTCTCTCTCTCTCTCTCTCTCTCTCTTCATAGAGTAAGGGCTTGCCCATACATTTGCATTCTTAAGTTTTTGATAATATAGATCTACGACTCTTACTCAGAATAACCAGACACACCAAAACCTGAGAGAGAGAGAGAGAGAGAGAGAGAGAGAGAGAGACAGAGGGGGGGACGCTCACACCCAATATTATCAAGTCTATGGAGGGGATTTTTTTTTTTTATGGGGCGAGGAATATACAAGATGAAATTCCCAGGGTTAGGTATGAATTTTCCCCCCCTCGATTTTACCTACACCATATAGGATTCAGGAACTTAAGCCAGCAGGCATAGAGGAAATTGTATGGTGGCAGCCAGAATAACGTTAATATATATAATGCCAAAAAGTGTGGAAATGATGTAATAGAAGCATGAATAAATTTTTAAAAAGAAATCATAGTGGTAGAAAACAAAAGATAATAAGAACTACGAAATTTGTCAAGGTAACAATGATATTACTAAAGAAAAAATCCTATAAATATCTGAAAATCATCTTGAGTCAGTAGAGATAAGTAAAAAAAAAAATCTTACTACGAGCTGTAAAAATCGTCTGTCAGGGGCAAAAATACCGTAAGAACAAAATCGTCTTCATACTAAAAGAAACAGACTGTGAAACATAAGGGTGGGAATTGTTGCGAAGTGTGCCGGATCTAGTATGCAACAATAGTGTGAGTTATAGGTGTTAATAATGCACCGCGGGGACGACTGCCACGCTAAATTACACACACACACGCTTACATCCCGCTTTATTACACACACACACACACACACACACACACACACACACACACACACACACCTGGAATGACAGCGTACATGGATTTAGTCACATACATGAACATACTCTACACTTTAATGCATACACACACCTACAAACGCCTGCAAACACACGTACAGGGACGAATATCGGACTAAATTATAGACACACACGCGTACATAGAGCTCCATTGTACCCACATACGTCTGAAATTACACACACACACACACACACACACACACACACACACACACACACACACACACACACACACACACACACACACACACACACAGAGCAACACAAAACCACACACGAGTCTCAAACTGCCCCACATAACACCACACCCACACACACACATCCATCAACCATCAGTCGTTTCAGCTTTCACACACAATGATTAAGGGTCATAAAGCCTTTGAATTTCCACAGGTAATTCCGTATTATTACCATTTTCCTGGAGACCTTTTATATTATACAGCTTCGGTCAATATACATCATACATCGCGTGGAAGGTTTTGTTAGGACCTAGTAAGATATTAAAGTATGCCAGATATTAAAGTTTGTCAGCATATCTCAAGGAAATGTAGGTTGGTCTTTACTCAGGTATAGTACACTGACGTAATGCTGTACAAGTTGTCGTGAGAATTGAAGAACGTACAAGAACATGGAATACCAAAGTTGGTGGTAATATTGTTTTAATTTTGATCCCATAAAATTCTGTAAAAGACTGAATGCAAAATGAAAAAATAATAATAATATTAATTCGGTGGCCATTGTTCCAAGTTTGAAGCCAAGACATAATTACGTGAAGGAATGGAACCAAAGTGACTAGTGTTTAGGTGAAGTAGATTAGGATAGTACATTAAGTCTCCACAGTACGGCGTGGAGACCTAAATATTCAATCGGTCTGGAGTCTCTCTTCATCGTAGGTAAAGAAAGTCTGTGTTACCTTACTAACATTTTCTTTGAGCATTCATTTTGTACAATCACGGTAAATAATTCGTTCTCACCGTCCCCACGCTTTTGTCAGAACTCGGTGCGATCGTGCTAAATTAACCTATACATTATTCAGGCAGGTTGGAAAGGATGGAATTGGTTTCATTTGTTCGTAAAGCGTCCCTGTGTTGCTAGCATTTTCTGGAGAACTTTAATTTTGTACAGTCGCGGGAAATAATTAATTATCTTCTGCCGTCTCGGAGCTGCTGTGAGAACCCATTAACCAGTTACGGTGAAGTGGGGTGGAAGACTCTGAATCTCGCTCCATTAGTTTGTGTGAAAGGATATTTTTGCTCTGACTGTACCTTTACATAGAGAGTTATATTCTGTGTAACTTTGGGGTCTCGTAGCACTTCTTTAACAATTTATTCTCCACTTGTCTGTAATACGTCTTCATTTCCGATGCATTTTACACATTATATCTCAGTATCTTTTATGTAATTGTTAAAAACTATAGCAATATTTAAATGACAGGAATACCATAGAAGAAAAAATAAAGTTTAATATGCCACTTAAGGTACGGCCCTGAGATTAAACATGGTAAATCTGTAGTGACTTGAGAAGTGCATATTTTTATCTGTTTTCTAAGGAACTTTATGGTGGCTGTCGTGGTCGGGTCAACTCTAGTGTTCTGAACTTGCTATCAGAGACGATATTAGTCAGCTAAGATTGGGTCATAGGAGCCTGAAAGTTTTAGTAGAGAGTGTATGAGAGTGAGGTGATGGAGAGATGGAAAGGTAGAGTGTGGGCAAGGTAGAGAGCATGCGAGAGCTGGATGGAGGGAAGTAGGTTTTTGGCAAGGATGGGGGGAGGATCGTTTTGGGTAGGAAGAATAGGGGATCACATTGTTGAAGCCAACCCTCACAGGATCCGCCGTCCAGCAGTAGACAGACAGACAGACAGACAATAAGACAGACGGATAGGCATACAGGCATACAAGCAGGCGGACAGACAGACATAGATGACATTTCTTGTTTATTCTGTCCTCTGTTATTTTATTTTTTTTTTACGCTTTGGGAAGAATCTGTCGTATTAAGGGAGTTTAGAATGAGTAAATCCTTTGTCCTGTAATCTAAGAGCAGTGTAGGATCGCTTTTATTCGAATTCCTGTTTCACTTTGACTCCCGAAACATCCCCACGGCTCTCATCCGCCACCACCACCACTGCCACCCTTGCTTTAATCCCTCTCTCCCTTTCTCTGACCTGCCTCACTCGCTCACTTTATACTCTGTTTCACTCACTCACTCACTCACTGTATATTCTCCCTTTACGCTACTCACTCACTCTGCATTCTCCCTTCATTCTCACACACTTACTTTATATTCTCATTTTATATTCCCATTCCCTCACTCACCTTATATTCTCCCTTTCACTCATTCACTTTACGTTCTTTTCATTCCCTTTGTAATCTCCCTTTATTTTCTCATTCACTCACGTTATATTCTCCCTTTCCCGTACGCTGTATTCTCCCAGTCTCGCTTGTACATTCACTTTATTACCCCCGCCGGCAAGGGCAATGGTCATAGGTTATATTATCACTGCTATCAGTCTGTCTCTATGTGCCTGCCTGTCGCTGTGTGTATGTATGTCTACTTGCGCAGAAGCAATGTGTGCATCTGTCTGTCTCCCTTTCTTCCTGTCTGTCTGTCTGTCTTTACCTGTACCTACCTGTCTGCTTGCCTGCCTTTCTGTCTGTCTGTCTGTCTTTCTGTCTGTCTGTCTGTCAGCTTCATTGCACAGAAATCTCTTGTTAGGATCAATATGAGAGTTTCTGGGCTGGTATCTGCTGAATGAAGGAATAATTTATTATAGTTTGGTGAAAGTACATAGAGGACAAGGCACATATATAACCTTATCTGAAAATAGCTTAGCATAGCGGGGGGGGAGGGGTACGGGCTCTGTTGAATACTCTTCCTTGCACACACGGTTCTCTCATATCCTCTGTGTACTCTCTTTTCGCCTCATGCTGTATTTACGTTCATTTACAAGGCACTACATGTTTCAGTTAATACAGTATATAGTAACAAGTGTGAATACTTCAGAAACACTCCCGTTATCTTCCCAGAACTGAACTTTTTAATTCCCAGGCGGTGTATAATTATTTTTAGTCACGGTGCTGTGGTATTCTTTGCATTACATCGGATGGTACAATAGGAGCATTTGGCTTTAGCATCTTGGCGTCATTACCACTGGTCCTTAGCCAAATATACGGTAACAGCCAGACAGGTTACGGCGAGGTCTTTCTGTGAAGTACTTTTTGCTACTGCCATATAATATCCTCAAAAGAGTGGCCCCATAGTGAAGGAATTAATGAATGCTGTATCTAGGCTTTCCAGTTTAAGAATATCTACCATCAGCTGACTACACCCGACTGAGGAGAGCATGAATACACTAAACAAGGCGTCTTGAGACTGAGTGGGTTAAACATCAAGCCAATAACCAGCCAAGATGCATAGCTTTACCGCAGCAATAACTGAAGCTGTATCTTTGTGTGTGTCCGATGGTTGGTTAGAACGTCGTGTGTGGGGGCAATACCGGGCCTCTGGTAGCGTCTTGGGTCCCGGCAATAGGTCGTCCTACTGTCCACCCTAACTGCCTGTTCCGGGTGATTAGCCCAATAATTGCCTCTAGCTGCTCTCTCCCCCGCCCTCAATGCTCCCCTTAAAACTGACCCGGCCTCCTTCATTGTCATCCTTCGGTCATTCTTTTCCTCCCCCTCCATCCTTTTCCCTTCCTTCCATCTTTCCCTCCATTTAATGCATTTTTTCCTCCATCCTTTTCCCATTTTCCTTTTCTTTCCCCCCAAACTTGCTTTTTCGGCATTCCCTCCTCGTCGTTCCCTCCCTGCTTTCCCTCTGCCTTCCTTTCCCTCTTCCTATCGTTCTCCCGTCTTATCGTTCTCTCTTTCTTTACCTCTCCCAACCTTCCCCTCTTTCCTAACTCTCCCTTACTTTCCTCCCCGCCCCCACCCACAACCCCACTTCCCCTTTCCTCTCCCATCATCTCTTATCCTCCTCTATTCCTTCTCTCTCTCTTCTCTCTTCCTCCTCTATTCCTTCTCTCTCTCTTCTCTCTTCCTATAAACGGTACACCCTTCTATCCTCTATTGTGCTGTCTGCTCCTTTTTTCCCTCTTCTCCTGCCTCCTCTCTCTTCTCATTTCCTGCTTTCCTGCTCCCTTCCTCCCCTCCCATACCCCCTCTTCCCCCTCCCGTTCCCCCACCCCCCTCCTATCACCCCTCTCCTCGATCTCACTGTCCAATTGTGTCTCCATTAAAGAAGGGAATTAGTTGTTGGACGTCCAGGGCCTTATCAATTCACCCCCTCCCCCCGTCGCCAGCTTATTGCAGAGAGAGAGAGAGAGAGAGAGAGAGAGAGTTGAAAAAATGCTCCCCCCACCCCTCCTCCCTCACCCCCTTCGACATAAGCCCCATCTTTTTTTCTTTTCCTTCATCTCCCCAATATGACACTCTGCTCTAATGACTCTATTAACCTTACCTGCCTTCCTCCCTCTCCCCCTCCCCCTCCCTCTCCCTCTACCTCTCCCTCCTGTCTACCCCCTTTTTGCACTTCTTCTTCCCTCTTCCCTTTCCTCCTATTTCTTCTCTTCCCCTTCCACTTCCGTCTCTCCTTCCCTCTCTTTCCTTTATCCTCTCCCATTCACTCACGCTTTCCTCCTCTCTTCCTCTCTCCTTTCTCTCTCTGTCCTTCCCTTTCTCCTTCCGTCCTTCTGTGTCCGCTTCCTCTTTCCCTCCCACCATCCCTCCCTCCTTCCTTTCTCTCCCCTCACTCCCTCTCCCTCCCTTCCTCCCCCCCTCTCTCTCCCCTCCCTCCCTCGTGTCAGCTGGCCCATCAGACTCCATCAGTCTTCCCTCTGACCTCTGCCGCCCCAACCAGCCCAGGCTTCTCCTCCATTCAGCCTAGGTTGGGTTGGCCTGGGTTAGAAGGGAGCTGAATAGAGATGTTTAATAAGTTGAATTAGACTGAATTAGGTTAACCCATTAAAACCGGGGATGTCTTTTTAATTTGCCCTTCCCATTTCCAAAATTTTTATCAACCTAAGCTACATTTTCGAATTGGGCGAGTTAGATACATACCTGTTAAACCCTTTCAGTATGAGAGGCCATTCCAGAGTTGATATTATCGCCTGAGAGCAGCAATAAAAACAAAAAGGGATGTCACACGGAATTAAGTGAGTGACAGACATCATTGAAAGGACCAGAGGATTTGGTTTGTAAAAAATAAATTATGATTGGATAGAAATGTTAGCCAGGTTAGATTACGCCAAGTTACGTTCGGTTCAGGTAGACAGACAGACATAGACAGACTGACAGAGGACAGAGAGAGACAGAAGGGACAGAGTGAGACAGAGGGTGGAGTCAGATGCAGTGACCCGGCAGGAGGCGATAAAACACCATCTCATTTCCTGCACTACAACACACTGGTCCGGAAGATGTAACCCCCCCCCCCGTCTCTCTCTCTCTCTCTCTCTCTCTCTCTCTCTCTCTCTCTCTCTCTCTCTCACAGTTAGGTTAAGTGACACTAAAAAAAATATATAAAAGAAAACGAACATTACCACCACCATTTTCGCCACTAATATCAACCAATCAGAGGTAAGGGGGCGGGACATCCTTGCCAGAAATATTTAACCGGACTATAGAAGACCAACTGAGCTCCCTTCGACAAAAATATCCGACAGAAGAAAATTAGGAAGGAGAGACGCATGGAACAAGTGAAAATTTCATCTGCAGTCAGTCTTAAATTGACAGAGAAAGAGACAGGTGTAATGGGTGTGTGAGAGAGAGAGAGAGAGAGAGAGAGAGAGAGAGAGAGTCAGATAAGGAACGGGCTCGGTGGGTAGATATAGACAGATAGAGGGGGGATAGGTAGACAGACAGACAGATAGATGGATAGATACCGTAGATGGATAAAAAGTGAGAGTAGAATCAGGAACAAAAAATTCAGAAAGTTCTTAGATACTGAAATACATTAGTGAAGCAAATAGATAGATAGAAGATCCATAGATAGATATAAACAGATAGATGGAGATTTAGTCAACTATCAGAAATGGAAATAAAATTGGTAGCAGTGTAGTAAGGGGAGGGTGAGACAGAATTCTTGCTCGCGACTGTACAAAAAGAAAAATATATAAAAAAAAGGGGAGCTGTACTTGGGGGGGCGGCACTCCCTGATTTATTGCACTGGATGGCGAAAAAAGAGACGGAAAAGCTGGTGGGGAGAGAGAGAAAGAGAGAGAGAGAGAGAGAGGGGGGGGGGGAAAACTAGCTACAACTAAGTGATGAGAAAATACAGGCAAGTTAAAAAAAAAAAAAAATCTCAGACCAGCACGAGAAAAAAAATAATGACACTGCGAAAGGCAAAAATATGTGAAAAAATAATGTGTAAAAAAGGGAGACAAGCTGTGGAACGGAGACAGACAAAAAAAAAAGGAATTCTGAAAAGGAAGGAAGAGAAAGAAGACGATGGGGTTGACAGCCAAGGAAGTAAAAGTTGAAAGAGAGAGAGAGAGAGAGAGAGAGAGAGAGAGAGAAAGGAGGGGAGGGGGGAGGAAGAGACTGAGAACACCGAGAGGAGACAGTGATGGAAGGGGAGAGGAGGGAGGAGGGGGGTCAATAGCCGCCGGGGGGGGGGGGAGAGGGGGAATGGAGGGGGGCGGCGCCAGCTGGACTGACCTGAGGCATACCAGCCCTGACGCCAGCTGGATCCCACTTCCCCCCCCCCTCCCCCTCCATACCATCTGCCCCTACCCTCACCACCATCCCTCTCCTCCCACTGTCCTCATCCCATGCATCTGATACTTCCTTCTTCGCCATTTCCTTTCTTCCTCCTCCTCTCCCTTCTTCCTTGTCTGAGTTCCCCCCCCCTTCTCTCTCTCTCTCTCTCATTCGAATAATGGAAGAACACTCAACTATGGGTGATCTAGAACATAAAAGGTGAAGCGATAACAGTACAAGAAGCAGAACCGAATATATAATTATCTGTTATGAGTTGTGATGGAAGGGATTGAAGTGGTGATAGAGACGCTTGGAGTGGTGGTCAGTGATGATATAGAGGCTTGGAGTGGTGATGAGTGGTGATATAGAGGCTTGGAGTGGTGATGAGTGGTGATAGAGAGGCTTGGAGTGGTGATGAGTGGTGATAGAGAGGCTTGGAGTGGTGATAGAGAGGCTTAGAGTGGTGATAGAGAGGCTTGAAGTGGTGATAGAGGGGCTTGGAGTGGTGATGAGTGATGATATAGAGGCTTGGAGTGGTGATAGAGGGGCTTGGATTGGTGATAGAGTGGTGATAGGGAAGCCAACAGAATGAACTGTGGTTATTGAATTTCTGAGGTTAAAAAAAAACAGAGATTCCCCCTTTCCCTTTGGTCTCAGAAAAGGGTCCGTTTCTCTATGGACCTATTGCCACCCCGGGAAGCCTATTGTCATTAACTGCCGGAGAGAGAGAGAGAGAGAGAGAGAGAGAGAGAGAGAGGGAGGGAGAGAGATTTTTGAGGCCTAATCTAACTCCCTCCAGTTAGAAAAGTCATTCCTGAATAAAAGTTCCAGAGATGATAATAATAATAATAATCATAACAATAATAATAATAAATAATAATAATAATAATAATGATGATGATGATGACGACGATAATAATAATAATAACAGTAAAGACCGTCCTCATCCGTAAGGCATTAAGAAGCTGTCTGTCCAGCTTTCTGACAGCCAACGCCAAGTCCAACCTCGTACCAAGGAAAGTTAGGGAGTGGAAGGCAGGGATGAAGTGGAGGGAAGTGGAGAAGAAGTGGAGGGAAAGAGGGGGAGGGGGATGATAGAAGTGGAGAGAGAACGAGGAAGTAAATAGTTGATGGAGGGGAGAGGCGAACAAATAAAGGCAAAGAAAGGAGGGAATGGGGGAAATGGACGAGGAAGAAGGAAGTGGAAGAAAAGAAAAGGAGGTGGTGGGGGAAAGAGGGGAAGGAAGGCAGGGAAGGGAAGGTGGGAGGGGGATGTCGCCTCGAAGGTGGGAGAGGAAAGAAAAGGAGACGGAGAGGGGAAGAAAACAGGGAAGACAGGGATGGGAAAGAGGGAGAGGGGGGGCGCCTCTCCCCTTCCTCTCGGCGCAGCTCCGTCCACTGAGTCGTTTTGTCTTTTCTCTAACCAAGTAAAACTGGGCACATTTCTTACACCAGCCAGATGACGCAGTACCCCCCCCCCTTCTTTCTCTCTCTCTCTCTCTCTCTCTCTCTCTCCATGCTGTCTCTGGCGCAATGGCTGCCTTGATAGGTAGACGGATGATGAAGGGACGCCATTTCAGTCTCTAGTCTTTCATATTCCTTCCCTCCTCATACTACTTTTCTCTCCCTTTCTTCTCCCTCACCCTCTTCTTATCATCCTACTCCTCTCCACCCTCTTTCCCTCTCCTGCTGTTCATCCTCCTCCTCCCCACTCTCTACCCCAAGCTGCTTCTCCTCCTATTTCTCCCCACCTTCCTTCCACCCCATCCCATTCTTCACCATTTTCCTTCCATCCCTTCATTATTTTCCTCACCTTCCTCTTTATCCCAATTCTTTACACCATTTATCCTCCCCATCCAGCTTCTCCCCACTTCGTTTCTTCCCGATCCTTTCTCTTTCCACTCTCATTTCCTCCTCATGCTACTCTTCCCCCCCTTTTCTCCCCATCCTACTCATCCCCACCTTCCCTCCTTTATATCCTACTCATCCCTCTTCTTTTTCTTCATTGGTACCGTATTTTCTTGTTTCATATTCCTTCTCATCCCGTTCATGGTGGGTGGAATTACGGTGATGGTGATGATGATGATGATGATGATGATGATATTTGTAGTCCTCTTTCCTCTTATGATGCTGATGGTGATGATGATGATGATGATGATGATGGTAGTAATAGTAATAGTTCTCTTCCCTCTGTCTTTTCCTGTATTGAGTTCCCAGCCCCTCCTTTTCTCTTTAGGGGGAAAACTGAGTTGGGATGATGCTGATTAAATTCTTGGGCCTGAGCGAGAAGGATGACGGTCAGGCCTCGGTAAACAGGGAAAGGATAGGGAAGGAATAGACAGGTGAGAGAGAGAGAGAGAGAGAGAGAGAGTACAGACGGGGAGACAGAAAATGGAGATTAGAGCAGGATAATAGCAGGGAAGAGACGGAAATTTAGATGGTAAGAAAACGGTGAGGTCACAGACTAGGAGAGAGAGAGAGAGAGAGAGAGAGAGGAGGGGGGGTAGGAGAAAGGATGATGATAGGGAATGCAGGGGGGGGGGAGATAAACGATGTACAAATATGAATACAAAAGTAGAGGAAACAGTAAACAAGGAATCATAAAGAAGGTTGATTAGAGGGAAGAAGGAAAATGACTGCGTGATAATAACTGATGACTTTGTAATTATGCTTGATAAGATAAGGGGAATAATTAGGCGAGAGAGAGAGAGAGAGAGAGAGAATGGCAGTGAAGGTGATTATAGTGGTAGCGATGATAATAATAATAATAATAATAATAATAATAATAATGCTACCGATAAAGATAACGTTACTTTCTCTAAAACACGGAAACAGGCGAATCATCCAAGCATCCATCCATTAATCCATTCATTGAGGCAGCCAGATCATCCATCACGAGGAAGAAAGGAGAACTCGCAGCTTCTACACACACACACACACACACACACACACACACACACACACACAATCAATCAGTCATCCATCCATCCATCATCCTAGTTACTTCCTGTTTTGACTATCCTTCTAGACTTTGCTTCTTAGAAATCTGAAGTCTGTATGTATCTCTTGTTCAGTCCTTCCACCCTTTTCGTTTCCCTCTTCCTCCTCCGCATTCTTACTGCAGCATCCCCTTCCATAACCTTCCCCTCCTTGCCCTTTACTGCCCTTCCTTAACCTTCTCCTCCCTTCCCTTTACTGCCCGTCACTATCCTCCCTTCCTCTTCTCTTTTCGTATCTTCGTCATTATCTTCTTTTCTCTAAATTTCTTCACGCTTCTTTTCTTATGTTTTCTTTTGCCTGTCTCCCTTTTTCATATACTTTCCAATCCTTTTCGTTCCTTTCCTCTCCTTTCCTCTCATGTCTTCAGTTTTCTTTTCCCTATTTGTACCGCATCCCTTTCTCCTCCCCTCCCCTCCCCTCCCACTTACCCCCTCACCCCCACCGTAATCCCATCCCAACACCTCCTCGACATATTTCTGTTGTGGTGATTCAATTTATCTCGTCTCTTCGCTCCTGGTGATCTCATCTTGCCTCCCCTGTCCCCCCCTCCCAATCCCTCTCTCACCCTCTTACCTCTCACCCCCACCCCTTCTCTCCGCTTACCTCCACCCCCTTACCCCTCTAACCCCCCACTCACTCTCACCCCTAACCTAACTTCCTTGCCCATTCAACCTCTTAACTTCCTTGCCCTCACCTCCTCCTCCAACTTCCTTGCCCTCACCCCCCTCACCTAACTTCCTGGCCTTTACCCCCTCTTAACTTCCTTGCCCTCACCCCCACCTAATTTCCTTGCCCTCACCCCCCCCCACCTCCGTGTCACCCCGCCCCTCTTGAGGTGCATATTACCATCATCAGTATCAAACCAAGAGGAATTTTTTAGTGACATAGAAAAGAAGAACCGTATCCCCCACCCCACCCCCATGTCACCCCTCCTTTCTTCCCTTGCAATACCCTTCCCCCACTCACTATTCACCGTCCCACTGCTCCCATCCCCACCTTTAACTCGCCTCTCCCCTCTCCCTGCCTCCTCACGTCACCTCCTCTCCCCTCTTCCCATAATCTTCCTTGGCACATACAACTTCACCTTAGCTCATCACCCCCTCCCCATTCCCTATCTCTTCCCCTCACCTTACCTCATTTCCCTCCTCATCCCCCATTCGTCTCCCCTAACTCTACCCTTACCCCAACCGCCTCCCTCCCCTCTTCTGTCACACTCCTCCCTCCTCTTCACTTCCTCCCTTGTCCCTTCTTTTCCTCCCCATCTCCTTAATAGGTTTTCTTGCAATAATTTCTTTCACTGAATCGCTTAGGGAATATTCTTTTTCGTATTGGAGTTCATTAGATTTATCTCCCCCCTCCTCCACCTTCCCTTCTCTTTCCTCTCCCCCTTCCCCTCCCGCCTCCCTCTCCCCCATATTGCTCCACCCATCTCCATTCCACTCCACTCCACCCTCATCCTCATCCCACCTTCATCAGTTCTCTCACCAACCGACCTGGAGAAAGGAGGATTGGAGCAAGAAGAAAGACATGGGAAGAGGAAAGAGGAAGAAATGAGAGAAAGGGACCGAAGACAAGAGGAATAAGAGAGAGAAAAGAAAAAGAGAGAAGATAAGGGTAGAAGACAGGCTAAGGAGAGTTGATAAAAAGAGGAAAGGGAAAGAAATAAGAAGGAAGAAAGAATGAGAGGAATGTAGGAAGACAGGAAGAAGGAAAAGAAAATGGGGGTGGAAATAAGCGGACTGTCTCTAACCCTTTACACCAAATATGGGAAAAATCAGATAAAAACTGCTTGAATTATCTCACTTCTGAAATGTCTTCCTTTCATTCAATTCTCAAGGTCATTTTATCCTCTTTTTATGCTGTTGTTCATTGTCACATTCTTCATCTCGGGTAGGACATGAATAGGGCATGGAAATGAAGTGGGGGGGACATGGGGCGGGAGGAGGGGGCGCACAAAGGTATAGAGGAAAAGCAGGGG
This sequence comes from Coenobita brevimanus, assembly GCF_032717465.1. Taxonomy (NCBI): domain Eukaryota; kingdom Metazoa; phylum Arthropoda; class Malacostraca; order Decapoda; family Coenobitidae; genus Coenobita; species Coenobita brevimanus. The sequence continues at coordinate 36,249,216 of NC_137048.1, forward strand.
GCGGAGGGGAGGGGGACGGGGGTATAGAAGAGGGACAGAGGGGTGTTGGGGCAGGGGGGGTTAAGGCGATGCGGTGGCGGGACTGTGATGATGAAATATGAAGCGGTTGTCAGAATGAACTACCTTCCCTGCCGCCCCCCACCCCCTGCCAGGCTACGCACACACTGGCAGGGGAAGGGGGCAGGGAGATGAGGAAGGAGCAGAAAGCATGGAGGAACGGCAAGAGGAAGGAGGGGAGAGGAGGATGGAAAAGTGAAGAAATGTGGGCAGAGGAAGTAAGGAACAGTCAAAGAAACGACTAATCTGCCCAGTTCCGTCTCAAGAAAATTTACAGCTGGCGAAATACAGTGAAATCCCTATATTTATCGGTGTGTGTTTCAGATGGTTCGATTTTTCCGCTATGTATTCGTCAGACTTTGGGAAGATACGTGTCTCTGTCTCTGCACATAAAATCAAAAGACACAACACCATAGAACTTAGAGCTGTTGTAGATCTGTATATACACAGTGTACTCGTGGCTCCCGGACTGAAAGAGCAGTTTGGCCGCGTTGTAATGTGTGTAATCAGTGTAATGGGCCGAGTGAGTACAGAAACTGCCTGTAATGCGTAGTAATGTCGTACGTTGTCACCTAATGCTTCGTAATGGCCCCGGTTCCCTTGTACTGTTATGCGTAGGGTACATTTACGCGCTGTGTTGTTGTTGTTGTTGATGGTGGTGGTGACGGTGGTGGTGGTGATTGTGGTGGTGACGATGGTGGTGGTGGTGGTGGTGGTGACGGCGGTGGTGCTTCCGGGTTTAGTTGGTGTAAATTTTGTGGACTGTAAATATATAGCCACTTTAACAGTGCGCTCCCAGAGTTTTGTTTTTTTTTTTTTTTTTTTCTTCTCACCCTTTCTGTCTCTTTCAGTGAGAGAGAGAGAGAGAGAGAGAGAGAGAGAAGGGGAGCAGTTAGACAGACAGACGGACAGAGACAGACAAACAGCAGAAATCTACTTCCTCGACCTCCTTCTCCAGGGAAATCACGTTCATTATTACTGCTGTCTTGTCGAATCGTATGGGAAAACTACTACTAATAATATCCTCTTATTTTCGTGCTTTCCTGCCTCTTATTTCTGAGTCTTTTCCATCCCAAATAATAATATCAATTGTGGGTAGGATGATGATGATGATGATGATGATGATGATGATGATGATGCCCTACTGCTCATCCTTCCCCCCCCTTCACCTCACTCTTCCCCCCCCATCTCCTATTCTCTCTCTCTCTCTACTGTACCCTCTCCTTTCCTCCTTCCCTCCCCTCTCTTCCTGCTTGTCCATCACCCCCTCCCTGCCCACCCCCTCCCCCCAAAGTAGTCGGTAGGTAAAGTTTGGTAAGTCGTGCTCAAGTTACGAGAGAGAGAGAGAGAGAGAGAGAGAGAGAGAGAGAGAATTATGAAAGCCAAAAAAAAAATAGTAAAGATTTAGACAGATACAGATTGACAGATAGCCAGAAAAATAGGCAGATCTACAAAACCAATTTACAGAATACATATAAACAAAACAAAAATGAGGTAAACAGACACAGAGAGACACAGACAAACGAAAGAAAAACACAGGAAGACATAAAGATAGGTAAGCGAATGGCAGAAAAACACAGACACACAGACAGGCGGGTCTAGAGAAGCAACAGACAGACAGAAACAGGCACATGGACAGAAACAGACAGACAGACATACGCTGACATGAAAGCTAGACAAACGGACATAGACAAGCAAAAGACAGAAACAAACACAGATAGACATAGACATAGAAACAAGCAAAAGATTGAAACAGAATCATAGACAGGCAGAGACAAGCAAAAGATAGAACAGACAGAAAAGGAAGAGGAAGACATAGATAATCAGGCGACAGATGCGGAGAGGCAGACAGATAGCCAGATCACACTGGCAGACAGACATAAGAGACGGAAATAGACAAAAACACAAGAGAGACAATTACAAGACACAAACAGACGGGCACATGAATAGGCCATGCAAGCAGAGACAGACAGACAGACAAGCAAAAGATAAAATACAGGCAGGCAGACAGATGTAGGCAAGAAAAGAACCGAACCAAGACAAATACTGAGACGATTAAATAAGAAAAAATAAATAAAAACAGACAGAAAAGACAAACAGTCGTGATAAAACAGAACATCAGAGACACAGGCAACAGTCAGCAAGGTAAGAGGCAAAGAGAAGATTAAACAGGCAAACAGACAGACGGACAGATAGAGAGACAGACAGACAGACAGAGAGACAGCAGCAGCCTCTATAACAACATGATGAAGCCTTAATAACGTTGGGGAGACGCCGCTCCATTGAAGAGAGAGGCGCCGAGGAGGAGGGGAGAGAGAGAGAGAGAGAGAGAGAGAGAGAGGAGAGTGGGAAGAAAGTTAAAAATGTGAGACGGATATAAGAGAGGGGGCGGGTGTGGAAGAGGAGAAAAGACGGGATTGAAAGTGCAAAAGGAGAAGGAAGGGAGTGTGGAAGGGGAAGGGAGGAAAGAGGAAAGAAGGGAAGCGTAAGAGGAGGAGGAAAAAAAAAAAAGAAAATGGGAAGGAAGGAGGAAAGGAAGTAGGAAATGATAAAACGACGGAAAGGAAGTAGGAAATGATAAAACGACGACAAGAAGAAAACAGAAGAAATTTAGAGCGAATGTGGGGAGGACAATACTGTAGGAGGGAAGGAGGGAGGGAGAAGAAGAGGGGGAGGAAGGAGGGAGGGAGAAGAGGAGGAGGAAGGAAGGAAGGAGGAATCTTAAGGAGACAGGGAACGATAGAAATGAGGAGGGAGGAAAGGAGAAGTGAACAATAGTACGAAGGAAGGAAGAGGGAAGAGGAGATGAGATGAAGAGAAAGGAAGGACGAACAAAGGAGGAAGGGAAGGAGGGAGAAAATGGGAGAAGAGAGGAAAGACAAGAATAACATATTACTTAAGTTTTCCCTGATAAAATAAATATGATAAGAACAAATAGGGAACAGAGAATGAGAATATTGAAGGAAATACTGACAAAGGAAAGGTGAAAGATGGAATAGGTGAGAGAGAGAGAGAGAGAGAGAGAGAGAGAGAGAGAGAGAGAGAGAGAGAGAGAGAGAGGAAAAGAAAAGCTTGAATGGGAAATGGTTGTACTGAAGGGAGAGTGCAAAGGCGTGCATGGTGAAATAAAATAGAGAGAGAGAGAGAGAGAGAGAGAGAGAGAGAGATGAAAATAAAGAAAAGTTGAATGAGAAATGGTTGTACCGAAGAGAGAGAGTGCAAGGACGTGCGTGGTGAAATAAAAGAGAGAGAGAGAGAGAGAGAGAGAGAGAGAGAGAGAGAGAGGGGGGGGGGATAGCAAGTGGAGGCGACCCGGGCAGTGAAGACGAAATAATTGTATTGAGAAGCGAGGGGGAGCAGTTTATGGTCTCTCTCTCTCTCTCTCTCTCTCTCTCTCTCTCTCTCTCGACCTATTTCCCTATTAACCTTGCCTCATCAACCAACCTACCTACTTCCTTGCCTCCTGCTGCACCTTTATTTACACACACACACACACACACACACACACACACACACACACACACACACACACACACACACACACACACACACACACACACTTTGGGGGGCACAACAGGAAGCCAATGAACAGAGAAAGAGAGAGAGAGAGAGAGAAAAAAAAAAAAAAAACTTTTGGAGGGCAGAACAGGAAGCCAATGAAAAAATAGGAGGGTGTGGGTTTGAGGAAGAAAAATATATATATCGAACAATAGAGCCAGAGAGAAAAGTGAGAAAATAAATAGTGCCAAAAAATGAGAGAATTTAAAACATGCCAGAAAAGCGAAATAAAGAAAAATGAAAATTAAATACAAGGCCAGAAATGTGAGAGGAATTTTGAGGAAAGATAAAATGAGAGAGAGAAAATGAGCCATATAATAAGAAAAATAAAAGGTGAATGGGTTATGAAAATACAGAAAAGTGAAAGAAAGTGAGAAAATCATAAGAAAAAAAAAAAGATGAGAATGGTGTTAATTAGAATATGACTGAGAATGATAAGTAGCAGTGAAATATACAAGAATTTAGGCAGGAATATTGAAAGTTTATGTCTAAAAACAATAGCAAGACGTATTTAATAAGAGGAAAGGAAGGAAATAATGATATATGAGCAATAAAAAGAGACGAACACAAATAATAATAATAATAATAATAATGATACAAAATATTAAAAGTATATAAAGACAGAAACAAAAAGAAAAACAACAAAGAAATTATACAATCTTTTAATAATAGAATCGAGAAAATAAGCTTAATAGAGAGAGGGAGGGAAGAAAAGGAAAAGAGAAATGTGCGATAAAAAAGAGCAATAATAATAATAACAATAATAATAAAGATCCCAAAGAAATGTATCAGAGAATCCGGGCAGAGATGAGGTCATAAAGGGCTTAGTGACGGGCTGTATGACGGAGAGAGAGAGAGAGAGAGAGAGGGGGGGGGGAAGCAAACAGAAGGAATATAATGAGGTAAGAGAGTAGTAGAAGGGAAGGAAGAAGAAAATTTGATGAGGGATTGGAGGGGAGGAAGAGAGAGAGAGGGAGAGAGAGAATTCGGCCTAATGGCATGTTCTCAGTCAAGGTAGTGAAGGAAGGAAAAGAGGGGGGTAGGAGGGAGGGAGGGAGGGATGGGGAAAGGGAGAAGGAAAGATGGGAAGGGAGGGAGGGAGAGAAGGCGCTCATTGATTAGTGGTCTCTCTCCTCCCTCTATCTTCCCTTCTTTCCTCCCCTTCCATCACCCTACGTCCCTTATCTCTCCCCTCTTTCCCTCCCTCTTTCATCACATCTGTCCCATTTCTCTTCCAGTATAGTGTCTGCTAAAAAGAAAGCAACCTCGTCCCATCTTCTTTTTATCTCCCTCACCCCATTTTCTGTTTGTCACATACCTTATCATATTTTCTATTGCTGTTTCGTCATTTCCCAGCTTTTTTTTCCAACTCATTCTACTTTCTGTCATCCTTACGCCATCCTCCTTATGGGGGATAGGGAGGGAACGGAGGGATATTTGTATAACCGAACAGCTCCACCGCCCTGTCCTATCAGTGCCACCACATGAAGGCGTCCCTCTCCAGTGGTGTATATGAGAAGCAGTAAACAAAAAAGAACAATAAAGTGCCTTGTAAGCATAATAATACTGTCTCTCTCATGATATTCTCCCGTCCCTTCGTTCATCAGTCCTTCCTCTGTTTACACTCTCTCCCCTGCTTCCTCCTCCTCCTCCCTTCTTCCCTTCTTCATTATCTCCCACTCCTACTTCATTATAGCTCTCCCTCCCTACCTCTGTCCTCTCCATTTATCTCGTCCCCTTCTCTCCTACCTTCCTTCCTTCCATCCTCACTGCGAATGCTTCACTAGAATACGAATTTAAACTTAATTTCGCACATGCCTTTACACACACACACACACACACACACACACACACACACACACACACACACACAGGCATCAGTAATAAAGTCGCAGTGTAAATATTCCATAATGAGAAGCCGACGTCAGCCGATCATCCATTATCACTGTTTATTCACTGGTTAATTAATACCCACGTTAGCCCAGCCCAGTGATTATTATTATTATTATTATTATTATTATTATTATTTCGTCATTATTATTTTTATTATTGTCATGATGATTTTTACCATCATTATGAAAACTTGTAATGATAACAATAAGAATATTATTTCAGTAATGATGCTGACAGAGACGATGACGGTGACAAATATGATGATGATGATGATGATCCTATACTTTTTACAGGTAGGTGATGACTGATGATGAAAGCGTGAGAGTACGATTCCCTTATGAGGTGCAGCTTTCTTTTTTCTTTCTTTCTTTTCTTTTCTTTGCCAGTCCACTAGAGGGGCATCTGATGAATTTCTGTAGTTTTATTTATTTATTTATTTATTTTTAGGATTTTGGTGAGGTTTAAGGGCCAAGCGACTTCAGTTTTGTTAATCTGTCGAAGTGAGGTGGTAGGATTAGGTAAAGGCTGAGAGAGAGAGAGAGAGAGAGAGAGAGAGAGAGAGAGAGAGAGAGAGAGTATAAAAATGCCATAAAGTAAGCGTCATAAATTTGAAAGGAGAGGAAGAGGATTTGAGGAGTTAGAAGAGGACAATAAAGAGAAGTGGGAAGAGGAGAAGGAAGAGGATGGCAGAGGAATGAAAGAAGAAAGGATGGAAGAGTGAGACAAGGAAGAAAGTGGAGGAGATGGATGAGATGAGGAGCAGAATGGAGGAGTTGGAAAAGGGAGAGAACTGAGGAAGAAGATGCTGGAGGGAAGGTACGGGAAGAAGGATCAAGAATGGAAGTGAATGAAGGAATAAGGAAATAAGAATAGTGCGAGAGGGTATATAGGAGAAGAAGCAAGGGAGAAGGGAATAGAGGAGAAATATGAAGAAGAAGAAGGAAGTAGAGATTAAGAGAGGATGAAAAAGAGAATGAAAGATTAAGGAGAAATGATAAAAATTGTAAGAGGGAAGGAAGGAAGGGGAAGAAGCCAGGCGGAAGAGGGTATAAGAGGGTGAATATGTAATGACAAACTGAGACCAACTGCTTCAAGGAGGAAGGTTTGTAAAGGAGAGAAGAAGATGATGGATGAAGAGAAAAGAGAATGAATTGGGAAGAGATTTATGAAGTTAAATGAAGAGGAAGATTAGCGGAGAAAGATATCATTGGGTAGGGTAGGTAGAGTTTAGGTCAGGTAGATAGGGTCGGGTTGAGTCGTGGATCCGGATAGGGTGAAGCAGAAGGGAAGGGTAGGGAAGGGAAAGGTAGGGTAAGGTGAGGTAGAAGGGTGGGAAGAGTTGAGCATGGCAAAGTAAATTAAGGAGGGATAGAGCTGCGTAGGGAGGTAGGAGAGAAGCGAGGAGACGAAAACACGAAAGAAACAGAAAGAAGGTAAGACGAATGCCAAGAAAAAGCTGAGAACGAAGATGGATGACGGGAGAGCAGAATAAATTAGTGAAGGAGGGGAAGAGGACTGCAAAAAACGACAAAACTGAAAATTAACCTCGGCCGTGCAATGACCTCTATGTCTTTACTTTAATCTTGGTCTCTACAGACGATTTCCTTCAGATTTGGGTAGACCTGTCATAGGGAAGGGGTTGATGGAGGCTCTGTCTAACCCTTCTAGTTGAATAAAATCGTCTGGAGGTCGGAAGTACAAACCAGGTCCCGGGGCTGAGTGGGTTAAGCCTCTTACTGGAAGGAGTGTCTGCTAAATCAAATCGTCATAGAGAAAATACAGCATCTTAGTAAATCCATGGCAGATAAAAGATTAACCCATTCACTTTGGTAATGGTTGATATGCGTTGTTGTTCTCATCTCCAGACGGTTTTGTTCAGCTGAGGAAAGTCGTTTTGTGCCGAGGGGGTTTATGAATGCTGTATCTGATGCCGCCAGTTTATAAGACCTCCAAAGATGATGTGATTCTTTGGTGACAGCGAGAATGTTTTTTTGCTAGAATTACTTACGTGCGGTATAGATAGATAAATAGATAGATAGATAGATAGACACATAGATAGATTGGTAAACATATAGATAGATATATAGATAGATAAATATAGATAGTGATGGAGAGACAGAGAGGTAGATGAAGATATTGGATTCTTCGGAGTTGTCCACGCACGAGTGTGTAAATAAGGAGGCGATACGGAGGAACTGGAGTAAAGAAATAAAAAAAGAATAAGTTGGCCAAAGGAAAAAGTCGAGGAATAAGAAAAGAAAAAGGAGGAAAAAAAATAAATGAGATGACAAGCTAAAAAAAAAAAAAAAAAGAGAAGAGAGAAGAGGAGAGAAGTGGAGAAAAGAGGAGAGAAAATTAGCTGATCTAGCTCTCTAGGGAGGTAGGTGAAAGAGGGAAGGTGAGGTGAGGGGGCGATGAAAATAAGTGAGAGAGGGATGGGAGGAGGGAGGGAGAAGGAGAGGTTGAACGAGACAGGGCGACGGAGCGAGGATATTGAGAGAAAGGAGAGGAGAAGGGAGAAGAGAAGAGAGGAGGGGAAAGGAGAGGAGAGGGGAGAAGAGAAGAGAGGAGTGGAGAGGAGAGGAGAGAGGTGTGGAGAGGAGAGAAAAAGATGAAGAAGAGCGGAGAAAAAGTAAGAGAAGAAGAAAATAGTTGAGTGGAAGTCTCCAGGGAGGGAGAAAGTAGGGTAAGGGGAGAGAGGTGATGGAGATGAGGGAAGGAGAGGGGAAGTGAGGGGAGGGAGGTGATAGTGGAAGGAAGGAAGAAAGGCAGGAAGGAACGAACGAAGGGAAGAAGGGAGGGAGGGAGGTATTGGAGATGAGGGAAGCTGGTGGAAGGGAGGAAAAGGAGAAGAAAAGAGGGGAGGGAGGGTGCGGGGAAGGAGGTGTGAGGGGTCATAGAAGTTGAGATAGAGGCGAATTGACGGTGCGATGGTAGTGATGTGGCAGCTTTGGTGGGTAAATGAGATGTGGCTGAGGTTATTAGCAGTGTAATTACCTCTGACTCTTTAATTCTCTCTCTCTCTCTCTCTCTCTCTCTCTCTCTCTCTGTCTCGTCTCTCTCTCTCTCGTGTCTCTCTCTCTCTCTCTCTCTCTCTCTCTCTCTCTCTCTCTCTCCCATCCTTATTCTGTACTCCTTCACCCAGTTTCCTGCTTACTAACTTCTCACCCAATATACTCTCTTTCTCTCTTCCTTCCCCAACTCCCTGCACTGTCTGTTTTTCTTTTTTCATTTTTTTTTACTTCATCTTCTTGCTGCACTTATCCACGCCTTCCAATCTCACATCATCATCATCATCTCCTACCATCATTACCATCATTCATTTCCCTGTCCTTGTACCAAACTCGCTTCTTCCACGACATCTTTCTCCACTTCCTCTCCATATTACTTCCCTCACTCTCTTCACTCACTTTCATCACTCGTTTTCTCATTCATCATCTATTTCATTAATTCTGTTCATCGTAGTAACTTTCTTGGTATTGTTTTTATTCCTGCTTTGGTCTTATTCAGGGTAAATTTTCTCACTCATGTCACTGCTGTTTTTTCATGATAATCTGAAGGATCTGTTTCATGTACAGTCCTTCATGGCTGTCATACTGTAGGATTTACCCCTTCACTCCAACGATGCTTTTCCAGTTCATGCTTGCTTTCTCCAGACCATATTAAGATTATGGAAGGCTTCTTGCTGCTGGGATTAATGGATTTTTATCTTTAATTTTTCAGTATCAGATAGCTCCACCTCTTAAGGAAATAACATGAGGTAAAATATAAAATGCCTTATTAGATTGAAGATTAAGGGGTTGCGTTCAAGTCCAACTGTTGCAGATTTTTTTAGAAATGGAGAACACCTCTAATCTGATGTATGGATTATTTTTTTTATTTAATCTGTTTTTCCTTCCTCTGTTCATCTCTTTAAAAAATAGCAGTGTTTGTTTTGCCATCTATCGAAGCTATTTTTTTTCGTGTAGTGTAGTGTAAGTGTAAAGTTTGTCTTGCTGTCTATCAAGGCTGTTTATTCAATGCCGTGTAGTGTAAGTGTAAAGTTTGTCTTGCTAACTATCAAGGTTATTTTTTCCGTGTAGTGTGAGTATAAAGTAAACATGGCTTCTCTTGAGCCAGCTGCTGCTACTGTGTCAATATTTATGGCGCCATTTTACGCCAGAAAAGGTTTGTATTCTATATGGCCTATTTTGCCCTGTCAGAGGAGAGGCGGGAAGGTGTAATGTTTATGTATGGGGCGAATAGGGTGAAAAATATTTGTATTGGGAGTTCAAAGTGTGGATTTTATTTATGTATTTATGTATTTTACCATTTATTGTATTTATATATTTATTTGTTTTCTGTACTTTTCTGTGCATGGAGGGTTAATGTTCAATAATACATGGATTGTTGGGGATTTTTTTCACATGGAGGAAGTGATGAAAAATATGCATGGGTAATTGACTGTGTGTGTGTGTGTGTGTGTGTGTGTGTGTGTGTGTGTGTGTGTGTGTGTGTGTGTGTGTGTGTCAGGAGGTATTATTTTGAAAGATTTCATTCGGAAGCTGATTTCTTTTTTTACAGAGAGAGGCATAATTTTCTGTCTTCGTTCCTTCCCCAACTCACTTTTTTCCCTATCAGTATATCTTTCTGTGTCTCCCTGTCATTCTTTCATTCTTTCCTTCCTTTATTTTTATTTTACATCTTTATCATCCCTCCTCCATTCCCAGATCCTTTTCTAATAATCTCAAACTTTTTTTTTTTGGTCTGTTTATCAGTGACGTATTATTTGCCATTTGCCATTCCTTTATTTGTCTCATTTTCAATACTTCACAATTATTATCCTATCCTGTCCTTGCTGTCTTTAACTTTCTTTCCTCCTCCTCCTCCTCCTCCTCCTCCTCAGTATATTTTGCTTTCCTCCTCAGTTCCCCCCTCTCCTATGCTCTTCTTCCCCCTCCCCTCCCCTCCCTTCCCCCCTCCCTCAGGTGGCTATTGACTTTCCCTCAATATTATCACTCCGTCTTCCTTCCCTTTTCTCCTCCTCCTCCTCCTTCACCTCCTCCTCCTCCGTTTATTGCTCCGTTCTTCTCATTCCCTCGTTTTTTCTTCTTATCACCGGTTTTCACCAATCCTCCTCCTCTTTTTTACATGTCTATAACTCTCTCTCTCTCTCTCTCTCTCTCTCTCTCTCTCTCTCTCTCTCTCTCTCTCTCTCTGTTGCTCCAGTGTCAAGTAATAATAATAATAATAATAATAATAGTAATAATAATAATAATAATAATAACAATGTCGTATGATGGGAAGGTACAGTAATGGTGATGGTGATGGTAGTTGTGACAGGCAGTGATGTAATAAAATGGTGATGGTGATGGTGGTGAGATGGACAGAATGTAATACAATGTAATGTAATGTAATGAGGGAGGGTGACGTCTGGAGCTGCCGTCATCACATTACTGACACTGAGGGGAATGAAGAGGGGAGGGAGAGGTGAGGAACAGGGGTAGGGGAGAGGAGGGGTGAGGGACAGGGCTAGGGAAGGGAGAGAGAAACAGAGGAAAGGTGAAGGGATGGGAAGGGAGGGGTTGTGGGGAGGAGAGGAGTAGTGGGCTGAGGCTAGACCCACCGAGAGAGAGAGAGAGAGAGACTTTTTCGCTATGACATCGCGGAATCGTGACGTCAGCAGCGATAGAAGTTTAGGACGACCTGGGGCGACCACAATTGCTTGGTGGAGTTCAGAGTGGGTCACGTTTAGGTTGGGTCACGGAGAATTTGGAGAAAAACTGGGAATTTTTTGTGAACTTTCGAAATACAGTGCCTTAATATGCGGTGCCGTACATTTGTGGAGTGACAGATTGCAAAGGAAATTACAAAACGGAGTCCAAAGTTAACATATTTTTCCTTCCCCAAAGATGAACGCGTTGCAAAGTGTGAGTCAACGCCTTAAAGAGAGACAGTTTTACACCAAACCAGAATAGCAGAGTGAGTACCAAAAAAGGGCAGAAGAGTGAAAAGAAGTGGAGGAAAGCCTTAAAAAAAATAATGTTGGTGTATTTATAATTCTTACGCGAATATATGTAGATACATTTATTACACAAATTATTTCCCTGTATTATTAAATGGGAAGTTTACCATATAATTAATGCTACCCGTATAATTAAGATGCAAGGTTACGGAATAATAAATAAACTGAATTTAAAAGATGTAAGAGGAATAAATAACACTAATGAAACGGTTATCGCGTAATTAATGTATGATACACACACACAGAAAAATGAAAGTCTTGTAATTAAGGCTGAAAAAATGTATAAAAAGAGAGAGTTTGGGAAAGAGGGAGATAAAAACTGATATGAGACGAGAGAGGAAAAAGAGGAGGGGCAAAAATAGGATGAGGTGTTTCATAACATGAGGGAGAGTGGTCGGTCTGGGAGGAAGGATGGAGGGAGGGAATAGAGGGAGGGGGAAAAGGAAGGAGGGAGAGAGGGAGGGAGGAAGGAAAAGGAGGAAGGGTGAGTGGGAATAAGGAAGGAAGGAAAGAAAAGTTACGACATTTGGGAGGAATTCATGAAGTATAAAGAGGAGATAAAGGTGGAAGAGAAAGTGGTGAATTTCGGGAGGGAGGAAAGAAAAGAAGAGGTGGGGGAGGAAAAGAGGAAGGAGGGAAATATGACTGTTTCGTAACACGAGGGAGGGTGGTGGATCTTGGGAGGAAGGAGGGAAAGGAGGAAGGGAAGAAGAGAAGGCCGGAACTAGGTAAGGATGGATGAATGAATGGAAGTTTGGAAGAAGGAGAGAGAGAGAGAGAGGAGGTAATGAGGAAAGAGGGAAGGGGAGGAAGGGGGATGAGGGGGAGGGGGCGCGGCTCCCCTTAAGGCCACAACCACACGACGTAATCACACACACTAACCCAATTTGACCCAACCTTAATGACCTCATGATCCCGCATCCTCTTTTACACGCCAGGTGATTTTCCTCATTTAAGTTTTCTCATAGTTTTTCTTATCAGCCCTTTGTGTGTTAGGATCTCTCTCTCTCTCTCTCTCTCTCTCTCTCTCTCTCTCTCTCTCTCTCTCTCTCTCTCTCTCTCTCTCCCTCCTACTTTTCCTACCTTCTATCATTTTTCTCTCCATCTAAAAACATTTCCTCCTCCGTTCCTCCATGTCTTGCCAGTCAACCTGTCTTCCTCTTCCCTCCCTCTCAACTTTCATATTCGGTTTTCTCTCTCTCTCTCTCTCTCTCTCTCTCTCTCTCTCTCTCTATATATATATATATATATATATATATATATATATCATATAGATAGATAGATATGTGTAAGAAAAGGAAAGTCAGACGGAGGTTATGGAGTAAAGAGGGAGGAAAGATTAAAGAGGAAATGAGAGTTGGGAGGAAAAGGAGGGACAGGGAGAGATGAGGTGAGGGAGGGGAGGGAGGAAAGATCAAAGAGGGAAGTTGACTTGGGAGGAAACGGAGGGTCAGGGAGAGATGAGGAAGGGAGACGCAAAGGGAGAATGTATATATAAGATTCCTTCCTTCTGTCCTTCCTTCCTCGCCTCTCCATCTTTCTCTTTCCTTCTTTCCTTCCTCTCTCTCCTTCGAACTCATCTTCACTTTATTTTCTCAGTTTCCCTTTTTCCTCTCTCCTTCCCTCTTTGATCTTTCCTCCCTCTCTCCTCCCTCACTTCTCCCTGACCTGCCTTCTCTCACCCATTAATCTTCTCTCCACCCCTTCCTTCCTTCCTCTCGTCTCAGCTCTCTCACTTCCCTCTCTCCTTTGATTCACTCCTTTCAGAATTTCCAAACATTCCCTGTTTTCTGTTTTTTCCTGGGTATTCGGTATATTATTATTATTATTTTATTATTATTATATATCAGGGTGTTATAGGGCAGTTCATATTACTTTAACAATAAAACGGAAAAATACATAGGAATAGCAGCCTCATACACACATACACACATATATACAGGTACATATATGCAAATTTAGAAGTATAGTTAGCTAGATTAGGAAGTTTGATAGACATAGGCACGAGTATATGTGTTTTATAGATAGACAGCGCGATAGACACAGCTTCTTCCTCACACTTCTGTCCACTTGCCCCTTCTTTCCATATTCCTTCAAGCATCCTTCTCCCTCCTTCCCTCCTGCTCTTCCTTTCTTCCACTCCCTCCTTCCCTCCGGTCTCCACTCTACCATCTCCTCTCAGACAGGTTTCTTACACCAGGAGACACGGGTAAGAGGTGAGGGGAGGGGGGAGTGATGGAGGGGGAGTTGGGGGAGGGAGAGAGGGGGAAAGTGGACACACAACCCAGAGAACTTTTCGTGTAAATTTCACCGAAAAGAGAATCTGTGTGTGTGTGTGTGTGTGTGTGTGTGAGAGAGAGAGAGAGAGAGAGAGAGAGAGAGAGGGGGGGGGCAGCGAAGGAGGAAGAGGCAAATCGAAGGAATTTTTGCTTACCTTCGTATGTGAATGAGTGTGAGTGTGCCTAAGTGCCTGTGTGTGTGTGTGTGTGTGTGTGTGTGTGTGTGTGTGAGAAAGAGAGAGAGAGAGAGGGGGGGGGTGAAGTCTAAGATCGTATAATAAAAACAATGGTTAAAAAATGTATGAATGAAGTGGTTCGCGATTGAAGAAATATGTGACCGAGTGCATCGGTCAGGAGTAAGTCAGTAAATGAGAGAGGAAGATCAGATGAGGCCGGAGAGTTTAATAAAAACGTAAATAAATAAATAAATAAAAATAAGCATTGTTTGGGAGGGTGAGTTTGTGAATGAAGAAATGTGTGAGTGAGTTCGTGAAAAAAATAAGTTTATAGGTGAGGAAGCGAGTTAATTATTTTACAAACGGTTGGAAAAGTCGAGAAAGGTGATTTGATTTTGTAAAAGAGTTCAAAGTGAAGGACTGTGTGAATGAGTAAGCTGTGTCAGTGAATGAAGGTATGAATGAGGTGACGTGGATTCGACAAATGAAGTGAAATAGAAAATGATAAAAAGAATGGTTAGAGGTGAAGATATTTGTGGCGCGAGAGGTGAGAGTTTTTCCACAACTTTTAAAGGCGACCATTGTTGAGACACTTCAGGCGGAGGTTGGGGGGGAGAGGCCAGTTTTGGAGTTGTGGGAGTGTGTGGGGGAGGTGTGGAGTTGTGGGTGTGTGTGTGGAGGGTGTAGCGGAGTTTTGGGAGTATGTGGGGAGTTTTGGGAGTGCGTGTGAAGTTATGGGAGTTAATGGAGTCTGAAGTTGTAGAGTTATATAAAGTTGTAGTGGTTGTGGGAATGACGTGGGGTTATGTGTGTTATGCTGGTTGTGGAAGGGAGTCAGGGCATTTGTGTTGATGGAGTGGGGAGTTACATGGGATGGAGATGGAGGATGAGGTGAAGAGGTATAAGAGAGAGGTGGATGTGATTTTGGAGAGGTGGTAGCCTGATGGTCGGGGACAAAGTGACATGGAGGCAGTTCGTTTGTGGCCAACCCATTCATGGATTATTGCAGCTGGCCATAGATAGATGGATATAGGTAGGTAGGTAGATAGATAAGTAGGTAGGTAGGTAGATCGATAGACAGAAAGATAAGTTAACCCCTTCATTACCACCAATCCAGAGCTGAATAAAATCGTCTCAGGCCGGATGGGTTTAAATGCATCATCGTGCTGAAGGGGTGAGTCGGCCTTTTTCCCACACCTGTCATCGCTTTCCATTCCATTTCACTCATTTTTTATCACTTCCGTTTTTCTTTTCCCCTAACATCGCTGCCATCCCGGATTTTTACTTTTTCCCTACCTGTCACTCTTCCGCCTCACTTCTCCCCACTTCCCTCCCCTTTTCACTCCTTCCCCCTTTCCCACCTTCTCCCGGTCCTTCTTTCTTCTTCTTTCCTTCCTCCATCTACCTCCTCTCCCGTTTTACCTAGTTCTTCTTTCTCTGTCTTTCATTTTCCTCTCCCACTTCCCCTTCCCTTACCCCTTCTCCCCCACTAACTCTTTTCTTTTTCGCCCTTCCATCCCTAATCCTCCCTATTTCCCCTCTCCCTCCTCTCCTGCCCCATTTCCGCCAATTCCCCCATCCCCCTGTCATTTCCGCCTCTCCATATCATTTCCCCGTCCGTCATTACCCCTTCTGGCTTTGCTATCCTTATCTTCATCTCATAGAATTAGATATCATAGTCAGTCTTCTCTACAACAAACAGGACCGAAAGGACCATTAGTTCTGTTGCTCTCCTTTGTATTCCTTTGTACTCCCCGTCTCCCCCTTCCCCTTCTCTCCCAATCTCTCCCCTTCCTTTCCCTACCTCCCCCTACCTTTCCTCCTCTTCCCTTACACCACACGACCTCTAAGGACCAAACTGCCCCGTCCAAACTGTTGTCGCTACGTGGAAACTGTCTTAATGTGACCACACACACACACACACACACACACACACACACACACACACACACACACACACACACACACACACACACACACACACACACACACACACACACACACACACACACACACACACACACACACACACACACACACACACACACACACACACACACACACACACACACTTCATAATTTTCTTTTCTTGATCCCTTCTCCAAGCCTCCCTCACCCCATCTCTCCTCTCTGTACCTCCTCCCCTTCTCCCATTTATCCTTCTTCCACTCCTTCCCTCATCCCCGTCTTTTTTCCCTTTAATTTTCCCACTCATTCCCTCTTCCTCTTTCCCTCATCCACTCCTTCGCTTACCCCATCTTTCTCCCATTCACTTTCTCTCTCGCCCCCTCTGGATCTCTCCTTCCCCCACACCTTTTCCCCTCTTATGCACCCCCTCCCTCGCCTTCCTCTCCTTCTCCATCCCCTTCCCTCTCTCCCTCCCTATCCCTCACGTCTCCTTTCCTCCCCACTCTACCCACCCCTCTCCTGGTTATGGTCCATTCGCACACTCTCAGCCAACTCACCCTATCGCCATTCCTCCCTCGCACCACCAACCAGACCACTTACGCGTGCACGCGCGCGAGCACACACACACACACACACACACACACACACACACACACACACACACACACACACACACACACACACACACACACACATTTTTGTCTTATGTCTCCTCCTTCCCTCTCCCTGTCTTCCATCCTCCTCGCAGTCCTCTTTTTCTCCTTGCCTTTCCATTTCACACTCCGCTGTCCCTCTCGCTCACTCCCTCCTCCGTCTGTCTCTCCCGCTCCTTCCCTCCGTCTCTCCATCTCTTTCCTCATCTTCTCCCATTGCCAACTTTTCCCCTTCTCCTTTTCCTCCTTCCGTCAGCATTTTGCTATCCATCCTCTCATCCGTCTTGTCTCCTTCTTACAGCCTCACCCTCTCCTCCTTCTCCTGTATACCCCCTTTCCTCTTCTTCCTTCCTTCTCTCTTTTTACATCGCTTCTTCACTCTCTCCATCTCTGCCATCCTCCTTCCTTCCTTCCTGCCTTCCTTCTTTCCCTCCCACTCTCGCGTTTTCTCCAGTTCACCGTTCCATCAGCTCCTGCCAACATTCTTCTCTCTTCCTTCTCCTCCCCCCTGCCTTCCTCCATATATATATATATATATATATATATATATATATATATATATATATATATATATATATATATATATATATATATATATATATATCCCTCTCCTTCCCTCCCTGCCTCCCTCTCTCACTTTTTCCTCCCTCCTCCCTCCTGCCACCATTCTTTCCCGGTCTGACGCCTCGATACCACCAATTTTTGTCCCACTCGCTCCCCTCCCTCATCCACCCCCACCTCTTCTCTCCCCTTACCCCATCTCTTCTCCCTTACCCCTTTTCTTCCCCCGTACTCCCTCTCCCCTTAACTACTCCACACACCCCTCTTTTCCTCTCTTTTTCCCCTCTTAATCCACATAGTCACCGCTCTCTCGTTTGCCCATTCTTTCCCCCCCTTCTTCCTTCTCTCATCCATCCCCCTCTCTCATATTCCCTCCCCCCTCACTAACCATCTCTGTCATATCCAAGTCACTCAAAGTAACCCTCCCTCTCCCTTACCCACTTCTCCCCTCCTCCCTCTCTCCCTGTCGATACCTTTATTTCCTCCTCCCAATTCTCCCATCTACCCCTCTTCCCTCCCTGCCAAAACCTGTCTTTCTTCCCTGCCGACTTCCAAATACCTTCTCACCCTCCTCGTCACTCGCTTTCGCCTTACCCTCCTCTCCATTCCCCCTCCGTCTGTCATTCCCTTCCTCCATCCTCCACCCTATTTTTCCTCTATCCCTCTCCCCCTCCCTCCTTCATTCCCTCCCATTCGTCTTCTCTCATTCACTCTCTGCCTTCCACTCTACATCCATCCTCTTTTTTCGGCTAACACTCCTGTCTTCTTCCCCCTCCTTTCATCCTCATCCCCTGTCCTCTCCCCCTCTCTCCTCCGTCCCTCCCTCCTCCTCGTATTGCTCCCTCCCTCCTTCCTCTCCTCCCTCCCTCCCTCCCTCCCTCTTGTCTCTGTCACGGCTTTCCTTTCTTATCCCCTCTCTTTTTCGCGGCCACTCAATATTGTTTCATGTCTCCCCCCCCCATCTCTCACACACACACACACACACACACACACACACACACACACACACACACACACACACACCACAGCAAACTCTCATTTTACGGTATTACCCGAGAACTTTTTTTTTTACTTCATCTTTTCCCCGGCGGATTTTACTCAACCTAGGAGAGATCCCTCGAGAGGATGAGCTTTTGTCAGAGGAAAGGTTAAGAATTTATTGAAGGTCGTTGGAAGGAAGTTTGCGTCTGTTTTTGAAGTTATTCTGTTAGTAGTAGTAGTAGTAGTAATAATAACTAATAATAATAATAATATCATCATCATCATCATCATCATCATCATCTCTTTTGCTTACGGTTAGATCAAGGCAAATAAGCCTCAGAGTGACACGTAACAACGGTGAGAGAGAGAGAGAGAGAGAGAGAGAGAGAGTTTTACCTGCATGCATATATGTCAAGTGTTTTGCGTCAGACCAACTTCTTTTCTTTTAATCTGTTGCTGGTTCATTCTCCATTACTGAGTCTAAGTTACACGTATGAAAAAACGAAATCTGGCTGTGTAAGTCATGTAATAATAAAACACACACACACACACACACACACACACACACACACACACACACACACACACACACACACACACACACACACACACCACCTAGTTCATCCCAGTTTTTTGTTTTCATTCCTCACGGGGCTTTTAATATTTTCACTCTCCATTCCGGACTAACGATGCATATTCTCCCTTTTTCTTTTTTATCCCACAATATTTCTTTTTTATCTTCACCCATTAGTGCCACAGTGGACATTACTTGGACCATTAACCCCGGCCAGTCAACTACCCCTCACTCCCACCCTCCCCTTATCCCTCTCCTCCTCCCCTCTTCCTGTTCCCCTTCCCCTACCTCCACTTTTTCTCTCCTACCTATAGTCACTACTCCCTCTTCCAGTACCCTTCTCTCGCTTCCGTTTTTCCCTGGACCTTGTGTCACTACCCTTCCCCCTTCACTCTCCTCCCCCCGTCTCGTCCCTACCATCTCCCTTTTCACCTCTCCCCTTTCACCTATCCCTTACCATCTCCCATTTCCTATCACCCCTTACCCTTCCTCCCACCCCCGTCCCCCTTTAATATCCTTTCTCGTCACTACCTCTGCCTTCCTACTTTCCTATCTTTATTTTTGCCCTACAGAATAGTCTCGATGTTGTACTTCATCCCATAAAATGTACCCTTGAAAGGACGAATGGAACTGGTGCTGCTTGCATTCCTTTGTTCAGTATCCCCTCTCTTATTTTTTCGTCACTACCCTCAGTTTTCCCGTCTCTTCTTTCCTCTTTTTCTCCCCTTCCTCTTCCCTCACCATCCCTCTTTCTCATCGCTACCCTCTTCCCTTCCTTCACCCCTTCCCTTATTCCCGCCTCTCCCTCTGAAGGCTCTAGCATCCTTATTTATGTCTTACAACGATGCAGATTTGTACTGAATTTCATAGTTTAAAACACACACACACACACACACACACACACACACACACACACACACACACACACACACACACACAGACTAGATAAAAAAATTAATGATGCATGTCCCAGAGGGTGCAAAAAATCCCCAATTAAACCTTTCCTCGCGAGAGACATTTTTGGCTACAGCCACTAACGATTTTCATGCCCCCCACCCCTTTTCCGACCCCCCTTCTCACCTTCCCTTTTTCTCCCCCCTTTTCACCACCCCCTTTTTCTCCCCTTCCATATCTTCCCCCTTTTCATCCTCTTCTTTCACCCCCTCCTCCTCCTCCTCCACCTCACAAAAACGTACCAACATCCCATTATCACCCTCCATAAGACGTGTATTTTCCCTCTCCTTCATTATTGATTTTTAGTGGTGTGACAGCCGCTTCCTTAACCCCTTGACATTAGATAGGCCTCCTTCCCCCTCCCGCGCTCTCTCTCTCTCTCTCTCTCTCTCTCTCCATCAAGCTATCTTCAGACAGTATTATTGTGCTTAGGGGAGACTTTTGAATTAGAAGGATTGGATAAGAGCCATCATTGACCCTGACCTACTTGAGTCCTTCCCGAGGTGGTGCCACTCTAATTAACACTTAGGTGTCATAAACTACCTCTTACCTGAATAAAATAATCGGACGGTAAAGGTGACACTAATGGCATTCAGGCCTCTATAATTCACCCATTAGTAAATATAATCGTCTGTTGTTTGTTAGATTACAGTACTCGAGTTGTCAATCCCTTCAAACCTTGGACGAATTTTTAATATCTGTTCTTATCACTTCAAACCAATTTTACTAACTTTAAAGGAGATTTTTTGTGACTGAGAGAAGGCTGTATGTAACCCTCTCCAGTTCGAAAAACTATTCAAAGCTGGGGAATAATTTTAGTTGGTGAATGAGAGTAAAATTAGATATATTCTTAATGATAAAAGACGTCTTCAGGCTGCAGTGCTTAATTCTATCTTCATCCACTTTTTCTTCCCCATCTCCCTCCAGTTCACAATCTCTGCCTCTCGTTGGACACTGGAACTTGGCCGGTATATTAGCGTGTATGAGAAAAGTTGGTGTTTTATGCAGCTTGTTGCTTGTTCCCTGGCGAAGTTAATCCAGGGTTAAGGAGCTGGCCTGGAACCCTGCCTTCCCCTGCTGTCGTGTTTGGTTTTGCATATCTGTTCTTCTCGTGTTTTTTTCGTTCCTTATTTTCTCTTGTCTTTGTCTTATTTTATCGTTTTCTTATTATTTTCCTCATATTGTCTTTCTGTTTTGTGTTGTCTTGACCGAATGTGACCTCTCTTGTCTTATACCATCCTTTCTTCTCCCCTCAAATCTTGTGTTGACGTGTCATGTGTTGAACTGCGCTCTTGCCTTGCCCTTTCTTGCTTTACTATTCCCTCCCCTGCCCTGCCCTGCCCTGCCCTGCCCTGCCCTGCCTTGATCTTTTAATGATGATAGATACCTTAAATATTAAAATTCGAGGAGCCGCCAGAGGATGTTATTCAGGTTTGGAGTGACCTTTTAGAAAGAGAGAGAGAGAGAGAGAGAGAGAGAAGCAGCAGCAGAAATAAGGGTAGGTCAGAAAAGAAATACTGAGTGTGGGAGACAGAAATGGAGGGAAAGAAGTGATGGAAGAAAAAGAAATAATGAGAGAAGAAGATATAATGAAGGAAAATCGGGAGAAAATGAAAGTTGAGGAAAGAAGTAACAGGGAAAAAAAATGAATGATGTGTAAAAGATAATGGAGGAATGATGAACAGAAACGAAATAATGAAAGAAAAATTAAGGAGGAAGGAAATAATGAAGGAAAAATGAAAAAGAACGGAATATTTGGGGATAAGTGAGTAGTGGAAGGAAAACTGAGTAATGAAAAAATAGCGAGAAAGAAAATATAGAAGAAAACGGTGGAGAAAAATGAATCCGAGGAAATATTAAATGGGGGAAGGGAGTGAGGGGGGATGGAGGGGGGATGGTGAGGGGGAGGGAGAGGAAGGGGGGTTAAAGGGGATTGGAGGGAGGATGGTAAGGGGAAGGGAGAGAGGAGGGAGGTGAGGGACCCAGCTGGTAATTCTGAAAATTTTATGCTGATATTTTTCTTGATACTGGATGCTGCCAAAGATGGAGAGAGAGAGAGAGAGAGAGAGAGCTCCTGTGTGCGCGTGCTCGTGCTCGCTAAGATGCAGATACGTTAAGTACTCGTATTCATATCTAAATATATGAAAATCTAGTATGAAAGCTTGTTTATATATTATGTGTGTTATGCATATTAGCAGACCTTCATCCCTTGCATAATATGTTTGTTGTGTATTGTGTGTCTTTATATAATGTTTGTTTCTGTGTTTGTTTATGTATGTATATATGTTTATGTGTTTGTACCGATACCGTATAGATATTTATCATAATTATGTATGGCATCCCTCTTGTAATTATCCATTTCTGCTGGTACGTTCTTTTTTGTAAGTAGTCTTTTCCAATCATCCCCTCGGCTTATTTTTTCCCTTTAGGAAAAAACAGCAATTGTTGCACAAAATAATAATATAGATTTATCCTTTACATTCTTTATTTTTTCCCCATAGCGTGACAGCTGGCCCCTCGATCCCATAATATTAAATGGTGATCCCTCGGTCATTATTCATCCTCTCTCTCTCTCTCTCTCTCTCTCTCTCTCTCTCTCTCTCTCTCTCTCTCTCTCTCTCTCTCTCTCTTACACACACACACATGTATATAGACAGATATATATGTCTATATCTATTTGACTATCTTTATCTGGTCATCTGTCTGTCTGCCCATCTGTGTCTGTCTGTTCCTATATCTGTCTATCAGTGTCTCTGTGTATCTGTCTATCGATATGCACGTAGCAGTTAGTCAGTCTGTTTGTCCCATTCCATAAATACGGGATAGGGTAAAGCAGGGCAGGCCGGGCAGGCAGAATAGAACAAGGCAAGGCAGGGTAGAGCAGAGCAGAGCAGGGCAAGTCAGGGCAGGGCAGGGCAGGGCAGGGCAGAGCAGAGCAAGAATAGGTGTTGGCATGGGAGGACAAGGCCACTACAACCCAACCCTCCGGGGCGGGGAGGTGAGGTGGTAACTTAAGGAACACTCCAGCAACACGCAGCATAAAACAGCAACTTTTGTCCTGACACAAACGTATGATGCAAGTTGCGTTGTTGCACGAGAGGTGGAGATGGCGGTGGTGGGGAGTGGTGAGTTGTGGTTGGAGGAGTGGTGAGTGGCGGAAAGACTGCTGGTTAGTGGGTGGTGGTGGTGAAGTTGTGAGCTTTGGTTAGAGTAGTGGTGAGTGGAAGTGGTGTGGTGACAAAAGGTTAACGTGGTGAGATGTGGTGCGTGGATGCAAGTGTGATGGTTAGAGGTGAAAAAGGTAATGAGAGGGAGAGTTGATTGAGTTGTGGTGAGAGTGATGACGTGGGGGGGGGGAGGAGTGGGGAAGTTTATAATGGGCTGCATAGTTGAACATGAAAGCGCTCAAAATAAATATGCATAGGAAGAGTAGATTCCCTTGTCTCTTTTTTCCTCTTCCGTTAAATCTACCTCATTACCTTTCATTTTTCCTCAACCTTATCTTCTCACCTTTCTCGCTTTCCCCTTCATCTTCTTTCCCTCTACCTCCACTCTTCCCCTTCCCTACTTCTTTTCTGCTCCTACCTCTCCTTTTCCTCCGTCGTCCTTTTCTTTTTTTCCTTGCCTCTCCTCCTCTTCTCTCTCTCTTCTTCCTACCTTCCCTCTCTGCCTCCTTCTCACCTTTCTCTACTCTCACCAATTCCCCTCCTCTATACTCTTTTTCTATCTCCTCCCTCCTTATTCTTCTCCCCTTCTCCTCTTCCTTCTTCTTCACTTCTTCCCCTGCCGCGCCTCTCCTCCTTCCTGTCTTCTTCCTCCCCTCTCCTCCACCCCTCCTCTCCCCTGTCTCTCTCCCCCCTCCCTCCTCCTCATCTACCTAAAAGCGGGCCATTTTTACGTTAAGCGGAGGCACAATTTCCTAGGGACCTTCAGATTATCACCTTAACAGCGTCACTGGTGGGTGGAGGTGGGTTCTGTGCCTTTGTCTGTGTCTGTTTGCCTTCCTGAGAGCATGTCCTTGTCTGTGTCTGTGTGTGTGTTTGTGTCTGCGTGTCTTGGGAAAGTTGGGGTCTGTTCCTTTGTCTGTCTGTCTGTGTGGCTGTGTGTATATGTCTGTTTGGCTTTCTTTGGGTTTTTGTGTGTGTCTGAGTCTGTATTTGTGTCTGGGTCTGTGCTTTGTGTCATTGTCTCCATGTCTGTACCTATGTCTAAGTTTTTCTGTGTCGAAGGGTGTGTTTGAGTCTTTGAGTCTGGATATATTGTCTGTATGTGTGTCTGCGTTTTTTGGTCTGTGTCTGTACGAGTCTGTATCTGTATCTGCTTCTATGTCTAAATTAGAGCTTGAGTCTGTGTGTCTGCGTCTGCTTGTATGAATCTAAGTCTGCGTCTGCGTCTATTTCTTTGAGTCTGTGTTTGTGTCTACGTCTGTCTGTGAATTTGGGTTTGTGTCTGTGTCTCTGTCTCGACGTCTGCATCTGTCTAAGTCTGTGTATGTGTATGCGTCTGTATCTGTGTCTCTCTGTCTGTCTGTCTTTCAACCCTACCCATTACTTATGGTCATCTGCCGTAGTAGTGGTCGTAGATGCATTCCCAGGCTTATGTGGACGCGAACCCGATGGACTGAATCCTGTAGTTGTCCCTTTCCTGTTTCCTGAAGTCCACCATCCTCCTTTCGTAGATTAAGGACTTATTTACGCCACCATTTGAAGGCCTCTTTCCAACATCACAGCTGACCTAGTCTTGACATGTGACGTAGGTTGGATGATACATGGTTTGGCTCGAACAACTTGCATGTCAGCCCCTTGACCGGCAGAATGCAGGACCAGCCCCCAACCCCAACCCCGCTGGGAGGGAAATCCTGTAATTCCAAGTTATGGAACCGATAAATCCAGGGTAAAACAGCCAGGTGGGAGCTGTGGGGGTGGGGGCCAAGGGGCGATTACTGTGATGTGGTACGTCATTACACACCATCACCTCACTCATTAAACCGACAAGATACGACACATACTTCCTTCTCTGTTTCTTCATTCTGGCATGTTCCCTCTTTAATCCATCAGTTCATCACTATTTGCCAACACATAAGCCTATTGTATTACTATAATATGGCAGGTCATTACACAGTTAACCTACTCATTACACCAGCGAGTTATGACACACACACGCCTCCTGTTTCTTTTATTATATCCTGTCTGCAGTCCGTCAGTATGTAAACTTGTAAATGTATCTCTGCTTGGTCTTGCAATATTACTGTGATACGGTACGTCGCTACACACCACGACCACCACACTTATTATGCTGACAGGTTGTGGCATTGAGCTGTGTTCTCTGTTTCTGCATTGTCTTAATTATTGTCTCTGGAATCCATCAGTACCCCGCTATTTCCCTACACGGTCAGTCAGTCAGCCAGTTAGTTATTTAGCCAGTTTTTTTTAGTGAGTCAGCAGTCAGTCAGTCTGTTATCTAGCCAAATTTTCAGCCAGTCCAGTCAGTCAGTCATTTATCCAGCAAGTTTCTCAGTCAATCCGTCAGTTTTTTCAACCGTAATCTTGAGCCGCGGTCAGAAAAGCGCGACAGAAGAAGCCAGCGAAAAAAAAAAAAATAGAAAAGAACAGTACAGAAAAAGCGAGCGAGAAATGGGGAGAAAAATGCGAGGACGAATGTGAGTGAAAGAAACGCGAGTGAATCTGGGAAAACGAGGAAGCCGAGGGGAGGAAAAGAATCAGGGGAAGTGAGAGGGAAGGTGGGTGTGGGGAAAGGTGGGGGAGTTGAAAGGGGAAGGTGGGTGTGGGGGGAGGTGAGAGGGGAAGGTGGGTGTGGGGGAAGGTGGAAGAGGAAGGTAGGGGAAGGGAGAAAGGGAATTCGTGGCGAAAGTGTGATGGTTAGGGTGTTGGTCAAAGAGGTGTGGGGATGAGAGTGTGTGTTGTGTGGGTGTTGAGAGTATTTGGGGGGGAGATGTATGTGGAGCAGAGGGAGTGTGTGGAAGTCCGGGGGAGGAGTATGATGGAGAGGAGGTGTGGGGTGACAGAGAGGAAGTATGAGGAAGGGGTGTATATGTGTGTGTGGGGGGTTAAGGCGACTGAGTATGTGTAAGAGAAACTCAGTGTTCGAGTGTGTGTTGGTGTGAGGAAATACTGAAAGGAGAGTGGAGGCAGTGTGAGGGATTGTGAAAGGAAAAGTAAAGGGGCATGGAGAATAGGGTGTTAGGGAGAGAGTAGGTTGGTGTGTGTGTGTGTGTGTAAGAGAGAGAGAGAGAGAGAGAGTGGGGGGAAGTAAGGTCAAATGTCATACCATTCCATATCCCAGCTAGACAACGTATGGACTCTGGAATTCATTTGGGGAAAATCTTTTAATCCATAAACTTTGGGAACTTGATGAAAGGACGAAGGAAGAGAAAAACGAATGGGAAGAGGAGAGCGAGGATGAACAGTAGCAGTGAAGGAGACAAAAATATGGAGAGAGAGAGAGAGAGAAGGGGGGGGGAAGAGGGGGGAGGGACATGAGAGGGACCTTCCACTTAGGCTAATGTTGGGTCGGGTAACAGTCCTTCCCCTCTTCCTCCTCTCCCCTCACTTCCCTTCATCCCCATCTCTCCCCTCTTCTCCTCCTCTCCCGTCATCTCTTCCTCTTCTCTCTCGTGATCCCTTCCTCTCTTCAGTTTCCTTCCCCTTCCCCTCCCATCCCCTCACCTGACCTCACTACTCGTCTTTACTCCCCTCTCGTCTCACGTCTCAGTTCCTCCCCGCACTTTCTCTACTCCCCGCACTTCCAGTCTCCCTCCCCGTCTCTCCCCTCACGTCCTCTCTCTTCCTTCCCTCACCCTCTCTCCATCTCAGTTCCTCAGTCGATTTCAACCTCCCCTCACTTCCTGTTTCTCCCTCTCGTTTCCTCCATCCTCTCTCCCTACCCATCTCTCCCTTCTCACCATCTCCACTCTCTCTCCCTATCCCTCTCTCCTCTCTCGTTTTCTCCTCTTCCTCCCGCGCCTTCTCTCCTCTTCCTTCCTCTCTTTTTTTACATACCATAAAAGTTTACTTTTTATAAAACGTCCCCTTTGCAGCTTCCAACGGCCGCAATCCTTTTGTGTGTGTGTGTGTGTGTGTGTGTGTGTGTGTGTCAGAGAGAGAGAGAGAGAGAGATTTCTCCCTTCCACTCCGTTATCTCTCCCTCTATTCCACTCCTCTCTACACGTCTCTCACTCTCTTAATTCCTCCATCTCTAGTTCTTCCTTCCATCTTCCCCTCCTCCCCTCCCCCATACGCCTAACGCGGAGTCCTGTGAGTGTCAGCTAATATGAGACATGATAGCCACGTCAGCTCTTCTCGTAGTCCCACTCCCCCGCCTCACCCTGCGCCTCCCTGTCTCACCCTGCCTCCTTGCTGTCACACTATCTCACCCTGTCTCTCCTGCCTCTCCTTTCCTTCATACTGCCTCACCCTGCCTCTCTTCTACCTAATTTTATGTAACTAGGGCCCCCACCTATCTCACCCTGTCTCTCCTGCCTCTCCTTTCCTTCATACTGCCTCACCCTGCCTCTCTTCTACCTAATTTTATGTAACTAGGGCCCCCACCTTGCCTTACCCTACCTTACCCTGCCTCCCCTTGCCTTCCTACAACCTCACCCTGGTTCACTGCATCCTTGCCCTTCTGCTTAACCCTGTTTCTTTTTCCTTTCTTTTTTTTCGTATATTTGAGCCAGCTACTGCCTTCTCTGTCTCACTCTGCGGGATTGGAGGTGGATGGGATGATGGGTGGGGTGTGGGAGGGTAGTGAGGTAGGGTAGAGCAGGGCGAACTGGGCTGCGCTGGGGTTTTGTGGGGTGAGGTGTTGTTGAATGGGGTGGGTGGGGTGGGGTGTAATGGGATGTAGTGGGGTGGGGTGGGGTGGGGTGGGGTGGGGTGTAGTTGGGTGGGGTGTAGTGGGGTGGGGTGCGGTGGGAGAGGATTGGTTAGTAGGATCTTCGGCGATTATTGAAGCTCAGACCTGAAATGAAAGCAATTTGTTGGTGTGTAGTACGTGTTTGGGGGAGAAGAGGGGCAGACAACAGGATGATGGGGTAGTAAGCAGGCTGGCAGATAGGCAGGTTGGTACGGTGGAAGGGAGAAATGAAGGCAGGAAGTCAGTTTGGAAGGAAGGCAGGAGGTAAAGCTAAAAGGCAGACGAGAATGCAGGAAGGCAGGTCGACAGTCAGACAGGACAAGACAGAAAAAAAAAGGAAAAGACAAGACAGGACAAAAAAGAAGTAGACTGGATATGACAAAGCAGGACTAGGGCAAGACAGGACACGACAGGACAAGCGAGACAAGACAAGACGAAATAGGGAAGGCAGGGCAGAGCAGCAGACGAGATGAGCACTGCACCAGGCTGCTGGGGAGGGGAGGGGGGGAGTCACTGCGGAACACAACACACTCATCCACAAATCCCAGCTGCTCACACCAACCATGCCACTCTTCCCCCACACTCATACCATACCTCCCCCACACTCATACCACACACACCCGCTCCTTCTGGTACTCCTCACTCCTTTCCTATGCCATGCTTTCCCTCGTCACATTTCCCCAACCCTTTCACACAGCATCATTAGTACCGTGTCGATATCATGTAAAAGTAATGAAACTGATAATATTTTGCGAGAGAATTAACAGTAACCAAATTCGTAGCTGGTTTTGCGTTGCCCACAAGTCTGCCATGATCGGGACAACTCTTGTATTCCATGCCTCAAAATGTAAATACTGTTAACTTTTACACTCGGAAAACTGTAGTGTCGTATTCCAGTTACTGTCAGACGATTTTATTCAGTCTAGGGTAAGGCATATAGTTGCAGTGTTAATACTGTCACCGATTAACCCCTTCATAGTCGAAATAAATCTGACCCAAACCTGAATGATAATATTGATAACATTCCGGAGAGAGAGAGAGAGAGAGAGAGTACACACTGCGTTGCTCCCCAGTAATTACATTTGGCGTTGAACTTGATAACGTATAACAGGAAGTGTAATTGGCCATCTTGGGTTGTTAATCTGGGTGAGGCCCTTGTTGCCTGCAGGGTGTGTGTGTGTGTGTGTGTGTGTGTGTGTGTGTGTGTGTGTGTGTGTGTGTGTGCGTGTGAGAGAGAGAGAGAGAGAGAGAGAGAGATCTTCAGGCTCCAGTCTTTTCACTGATCAAGTCCTGCACGTGTTCAGTCAAGTGAGGGAAGAGAGAGATTATCCTCTCTCTCTCTCTTTCTCTCTCTCTCTCTCACTCCAGGATGGATTTAAAAGCATATCCAAATTCCTTCCTCCTCTTCCTCCTCCTCCTCCTCCTCCCTCTTTTCCCTGCTGCCTCTTAAAACGACCCGGCGTATAAAGAGGAAAGACGGACGGGAGGCATACGAGAGAGAGAGAGAGAGAGAGGGGGGGGGGATTAGAAGTTAGGAGGATTAGGAGAAGGGTTGTTAGCAGACTCTGAAAGGGGGATGTGTGTACTGTAAACTTCACTAGGGAAATTCCAACAGGATTTGCAGGCAGTACTGAGAGAGAGAGAGAGAGAGAGAGAGTGAGTGAGTTAATTTCATCTATCCTTCCTTTTAAAAGTTAAATTTGATTGAGATGAACAGATCCGTATATTGTTTGATATTTATAGATAGATAGATAGATAGGTGGTAGGTAGGTAGACATATAGATAAACTGATAGATAAGTAGATATCTAAGTAGACAGACAGGTACACAGATGAACAGGTAGGCAGAGAGAAAGAAAGAATGATAAAGAAAAAGTGAGGTAGCTTAGATGTATAGCGGTCCTTCCTTCAATAAGATAAAGTTGTGTGACAAATTGGCTCCCTTTTCCTGGCCGCTTTGGGAGAGAAGGTCGGCTGCTCCCTGTTATAAAGTTAGGGAGGGGGTCGCCGCTCCCCCTCCCAACCCCCTTCTCCCCTCTGCTCTTCCCCTCACCCTTCTTCTCTTTCCGTCTTCCGTTCTTTTCTCTTTCCCTCTCGTATTCCTCTCGTCACTTCTTCCTCTCCCTTTTTCACTTCCCTCTCCATTTCCCCTGTGATCTCTCCTTTTTCCTTCTTGCCTCTTCTTCCCTCTCCTTTCCTCCCTTATCCTCCCTCCCCTCTCCTTTTCCCCTCCCCTTCCCCTTTTCCATTTTCCCCTCTTCTTATCTCTTCCCCTCTCCCCTCTTCTTATCTCTTCCCCTCTCCCCTCGTCTTTTTCCTCGTCCCTTCCTTCCACCCTTACCCTCCTCTCTTTATCCTCTTCTACTCCCCTTTCCCCATTTCCTCTATCCTTTACTCCTTTTCCCTTCTTCTCTTCCCCTCTCCCCTCCTGTCTTTCCCTTTCCCCTCCCCTATCCCCACAGAGGATATAGATAGGTAGATAGATAAAGGGAGAGACAGACAGACAGAGAGACAGACAGACAGAGAAGGGGGAGCTCGAATGGGCTGAGGAAATGATGGGGGAGATCTGAATGGGGTGGGGAAATGATGGGGAGAAGGGAGAGGCAAAGACAATGGCATCACTGGGTAAATAGGAAGAAGAGGAGGAAATGAGGTTTGAGGGTGAGTAAAAAAAATATGAATAACTCAAAAAATAAAAAGAAAGAAAAGTAAATTATGGCTTATGATAAAAGGAGAAAGTGGAGAGAGAGAGAGAGAGAGAGAGAGAGAGAGAGAGAGAGAGAGAGAGAGAGAGATTAAGGTGAGCAGAAATATTCGACTTACAAGGGAATTAAAGTGACTAAGTTAACGTAAGAAGACATAGGTTAGAGAATAAAATAATGTTGGAAAGTCTAAAGGGAAGAGAGAGGGTAAGGGGAAGGAGTGAGAGAGACGAGAATATCTTATAGGACAAGCGAGACGAGTGTAAGTTGTGTGTGTGTGTGTGTGTGTGTGTGTGTGTGTGTGTGTGAGAGAGAGAGAGAGAGAGAGGGTAAAAATAGTGAGACAGAGTGTAGCGGGAAAGGAACAGAAGAGTAAAATATGTGATTTGGGATGTGAATGAAATATAGTGGAAAAGATGGTGCAAGAGAAGAGCGAAATGCATATTGAGTGGCAAAAATAAATTAATAAATATAATCTGGAGAATGAAGGGCTGAAATATCGAATAAGGGACACTGAATATGAAAGAAAATTGTGATAAAGAGGGGAATGAAGAGGGTTGAGAGTGAGATAAAATGAACTCGGGCACACTGATCGAAATGAAATACGGAACAGAAATGAAATGATTGGGAAGGAAGGGGATAAAGAAGATGGAAGGCGAGAATAAAATAAGGGAAAGACAGAAAGAAAAATAAGAGTGGGATAGAGAAAGATATAAAAAAGAACAATCAGCAAGTAAGGCGACAGGGAAAATACAGGTGTGAGAAAAAAGCAAGGAAAATAAAGAAGATAGAAAGTGAAATAAAGAAAATATAAAGAAAGGAAATAGTAAAACAACACAAACATCAAGAAAAGGGATAGGGAGGAGAAAGGAAATAGGTAACGATAAAGGTGATATGGCAAGGTAGAGAGATAAAAATAAAGGTATCAAGTAAGGAAGAATTTAATAGGCAAAGATAGTCCAGTAAGAGGGTGATAAAGAAAAGGGAATTAGATAAAGATAAGGAGGGTGACATAAGAGATAAGATAAATGTGATCTTGGAAGGGAGATGGGTTTAAGGAGGAGCTTTGTGAGGAGGAGAGGAAGGCAGGGAAATTAAATTTAAACCCGACTTGAGCTACAATGGTCCAGAGGAAAAGATGGAGTGGAGACTTATTTGAGAGAGAGAGAGAGAGAGAGAGAGAGAGAGAGAGAGAGAGAGAGAGAGAGAGAGAGAGAGAGAGAGAGAGAGAGAGAGAGTTCTATAGATAAGACGTGGGAAAAGAGGCCTCTGTCACAGCAGGAAGGGAAATGAGAGAGAGAGGGAGGGAAAAAAAGTCTATGTAGAGAGGAAATGAAGTTTGAGAGAGAGTCGTTGTGCAGATAAAAAGAGAAATGAGAGTGATGAGTAACCAAGGCGTTTTTTTTTAGTAGATCCGATTTGCAGGTGGAAGGTGGGCAGTAGGGCAGAAAATACATAGACAGTATGATAGTAAATAATAGTATGAGGAAATTTTAGCGGATAGTAGGAGTAGTTGCTAAATAGAGAGGAAGATGTGGTAGATAGTATGAGAGAGAGAACAGTTAGTAGTAGATAGAGAGGAAAATAGATAGTAAATACATGGATGATGCTGGAAGTATATAGAGGAACAGATGGAAGGTAGAGAGGGAAGGTGATAATATTTTTAGCATTTTACTGTCTTCATCGCTGGCTTTTTATGCTGATTTGGTAACTCTCTCTCTCTCTCTCTCTCTCTCTCTCTCTCTCTCTCTCTCTCTCTCTCTCTCTCTACTACACACACACACACACACACACACACACACACACACACACACACACACACACACACACACACACACACACACACACACACACACACACACATCACGTTTCAGGTCATGCACTCCATTTCGATAACATTTCCTTCAAGTTTATATGAAGTTTATCTGCGAGCGTGTGAAGGAGGAGATGGGGAGGGGAAGGAGAAGGGGAGAAGGAACATCAAAGAAGGAATTGGAAGGAAGGAAGGAAGGGAAGGGTGGAGGAGGGAAGGAAAGGAAAGGCACAGAATTGTGGGAAGGACACTGGAATGGCAGGAAGGTAGGAAGGTAGGAAGGAAGGAAGAAGCGAACGAACGAAAGAAAGGAGAGATATGAATAGATAGATAGATAAGCAGATAGATAGATAAATAACAGGGCGAGAGAGAGGGGGGAGGGTAAGCACGTAGGCTACAGGGAGGTGCAACAATTATCTTCGAGTCATTAACTTAATTACACCCGCAGTGGTTTTACACACACACACACACACACACACACACACACACACACACACACACACACACACACACACACACCACCTTACGAGAGAGAGAGAGAGAGAGAGAGAGAGAGAGAGAGATGAAAGGAAGACGCAGAGTGAGAGATAAATTGGGCATGGAATGGTGACAGGGGATGAGGTGTTCGGTCTAGGAAGAATATATACTACTATTTAATCCCATTTTACCTATTCTGGCTAACATTCCTGAGCTCATCGATGATTCTCTCTCTGACGTATTGCCCTTTCTGCTTATTTTCCTATGCTAATATTCCTGGGATGAGAGAGATTTGGTCTATTTCTCAGTCCATAGATTGTTGGTACATTGAGCGACTAAGGTGTATGTAGACTAGGTTTGTGATGTATGAAAGGGTGAAGTGTAATATGGTGTGGTGTGGTGTATGAAATGGTGCTGTGCTGTGGTGTGGTATGTGTGGTGTATGACAAGAGGGTGAAATGTGAGTATAGTGTAATGTGGTGTGGCATGATGTGGTATGGGTTGGCATGAGAGAAATGGGTATGGTGTGTGGGGGAGAGAGTGAAAGAAGAGTGAGATGTGAGAGTGGAAGGGTGATGGAAAAGTGCGAGAAAAGTGTGAGGTGTGGTGTTGTGTGCGAGACGAGTTAATTAGTGATGTGGCGGCGGTGGTGGTGGTGGTGAACGAGGTGTAGCCACAGAAAACACTCTCTCTCTCTCTTTCTCTCACACACACACACACACACACACACACACACACACAGGCCACAAAAACAGGAGAGTGAGGAAGACCAGTAATATTGCTCCTCACTCTGTCTTTCCCTTCTATTTACTCTCTCCACCTTTATTGCCTTATCTCCTAATTACTAACGCGGAGGTAAAATGTCTGTGTGATCTCAGGTAACAGATGAAGCAGGTAAAATAACAAGTGACATTAGCCTTATGATTATTTCTAGATTAATCGTGCCTTGATATGGGAACTCTTTTTTTTCTTATTTGTATTTTTCGAACAAGACGTTCTGTTTTTCTTTCTTGCTGTCTTCATGCGGTTTTACTCTGTTTACAATTTTTTGTTGCCGAATCTCAACTTTAAGACGTGTGGAAGCAGTAATGTGGGTGTTTGAGTGGAGTAACCGGGTACATGAGTGGAAGGGGTGGAGTGCTAAATTTTGGTGAGGTGATTCCCACATCGGTATGGTTGTGTGATTGGGTGCTGATGTGTGTACAGTGGAGTGTTCAGTGTGTGTGTGTGTGTGTGTGTGTGTGTGTGTGTGTTTATAGTGTGTGGTGTGACATGCTAAATACTCACTCATATGGTGCGTCATTTATTTCCTTACTCTCTTCTTCATCATGCACTCACTGGCTTGTTTACGCTCACCGTTTGACCGTAATTCACACACCTGCCCGTCCCTCATTCAATTACTTGCTCTCTCACTCAGTCACTCCATTCGTCCATTCACACCTACCGTCCCGTAGTCATTCATTCACTTCCTCCCATACGCCTACATTCACTCCATTCTTCACTCATTCACATACTGTACTCCCTCTTGCACTCAGTCACTCACCCACCCACGACAGTATCAGTAATAGAGGTGGTAGTGGCTCGTGATGGTACACATAACCAGCCCAATACTGTACTGTCATTAACCTCCCCCACGCCCCAGATCATGTTGGTAATTGCAGGATTGGCACTCTGATAGCACATTTGTCTAGGTATACATGTGGTAACCAATACTTAGTTATACATGTAATGACCGGTATTTACAAGGGAAAACTGGATTGTTATTACCACCAGCTTTAGCCAGGTATACATATGATGGCTGGTATATTGGAAAAGCGAGTTGCCGCTAATACCGTGTTTGTCTGGGTATAGGTGTGATAACTGGTGCATTGTAAAGGTGAGGAAGTGAACGCTTAGCTACGAAATCCTTTAATCAGTGACGTCTCTTACCTGTGTTTCTCATTTAGCCTTGTGTCTATCTTCACAAGGTGTACTTCTCTCGTCATGCACCACCTTCAACTACTTATCCAGCTCATTCCACTCAGCCTGCCATTTCCAGGCCTGAAATCCCAGATATTCCAATAAAATCCCTCCAAACATGTCTTAGTAACGATCTGTATTAATCAAGAAGACCTGATAGGACCTGACAGGCCCTGAAAGACCTAAAGTATCGTATTTGGGAAAACCACACACACACACACACACACACACACACACACACACACACACACACACACACACACACACACACGTAGATAGATAAGTAGATACACCTGCCTCACACCTGCGCTCGCTAATGGAACACCTAGCCCCGCCACCTCCCACCCCTGCAAGATTACTTCACAAAAAAAAAAAAAAAAAAAAAAAGCAGCCTCAGCCCGTTTTTAGCTCCCACCCTTCCATTTACAGACGCTGCGAGAATATTCCCGTGGGTTTCCAGGTGTGAAGAAGATTTTTAGAGACACGACAGAGCTGTGGCGTTGAAATGTGCAGTTGCGGTCATTAGCCTTCACATGGTCGGAGCAGATCTGGTATTCTGTTCGAGCTTACGCCAGACGATTTTACTCGGATAGAAGTCATAGGAGCCTGAGAGTGTTAGTGGTAACACAGACGATTTTATTCAGCGGAGAGTATGGGAGGCGGAGATAGTTATTTTGCTTTTGAGCAGTGAGCAGTCCAGGTTACAACTATTCATCTCACTAAACTTGTATAAAATATATACTTTAATTATTTCCTGGTTGTGGTATAGACTTGGCAGCCAGTTCCCTGAAGTGTGACAGCCGTTCTTTATGCCACCCGTAATCCTATATCACCGCTTCACCACTAATACCCACTGTCCATATTCAATACCTGTTCTAGGGCTGTCTTATTCAGGACGTGTGACGGTATTAGCGGGGCTGTTTTTCTGACCTACCCTTGGGTCTTGTTGAGATCAATAGTCTCTCTCTTAGTGGTTTCTGAAATATCAAACTGCATCCTACCCCAGCCAGGGATCGGTCTCCAGTTCTTCCGGACAGAAGGATGCTGCTCTAACCACATGACCACCAGTTCCCTCAAAGTGCAATCAGCAGCGCATTAAGGAACAATAAATATTCATGCAAATATCAGTGGACAAATACAGGTGCAATCTACACTGCATTAGGGAAGGTAAATATGCAGGCAATACCCAGCCAACGCAAGTACCGTCTCCCACGCACGCACACACGCACGTATTCCAGGTATCTGAGCCATGTTGCTTTATGTTTCACTGTGTCTGGCAGTTGAACGACCAATATTTCATGTATTAACACTTTCAGGCTCCTGTACTTACCCAGCTGAATGAAATCGTCTGGTATCAGTTGGAATTTAGTACGAGAGTTATCCCGACCATGCAAGGTTTACGGCGACATATTTTATCAGGCTCCTATGGCTCACTTTCAACATAAATAAATCGTTTGACCAGAGTTTTCCCGCGCCTGAGAGGATTTGTGTGTGTGTGTGTGTGTGTGTGTGTGTGTGTGTGTGTGTGTGTGTGTATTTCTGTAATGCATAAGGAGACACAGCAATAATTTCTCGGAACCCGTTATATATCACAGCGTTCGTTGTATATTTCAGTCTACATAACTACTGTACTGGAGCTGTCACCTACACTGTCTGTCTGTCATTCCACCTGCTTTACATTTGGCACTGAGGATATTTACCGGAGCTGTCACCTGCCCATCTTAACCAACTGCTCTTATCATTTTACGAGGTTCTACGGAGGACCTTTTCTAAGCGGTACTGGAAGCTTGGTAACACAATTTTCTCTGTTATTTGTTTTATTTCTTATGCATATTCTCTTGCTGTTAATACATTTCTGGTATCAGTGTAGTTTGTCAGGGCGTAGGGGAAAATAAACGGAGATAACACGCAAAATAAATCGCTGAGAAAGAGGTGCTCGTGAACACTTATCTGTCTGTCACATACTCTTTTTACCTCCTCTGTCAGTCGCTCCATGTATTCCCTTTCATTCCTTTAATAGAACAGTAGCCTTCGTTTGATTAAAGGTTAGTTACATTGAGAACTTTCTTCATTACTGTCGATACTGCCTGAGGATTTTAGATAGATATAGAGATAGGCTTCTGGGAGTGGAGTTCCTGTCCTATTCAGTTTGTGCCTGAGCCGTTCCTCGTCATTAATTCAAAGGCTGGGGTTTAGTTTCACAGTCTGGTAGGCAGGTAAAGTTTGTGTGTGTGTGTGTGTGTGTGTGTGTGTGAGAGAGAGAGAGAGAGAGAGAGAGAGAGAGAGAGAGAGAGAGAGGAATGTAAGAGTGAGAGATATACGAGCAATAATCCAGCATACAGATAAGTGCATCACAGTTTATATCCTCTCTCTCTCTCTCTCTTACACACACACACACACACACACACACACACACACACACACACACACACACACCATCATCGACACGCCACGCACACAAATACCTACACACTTAACAAAACACACACAACGACACATGCAACTCATATCTTGTCTATCTGACACACTAACACACTGACTACCCCCTCACACACACACACACACACACACACACACACATTGTGATATAAATGAGCGTCCTGTGTCCTGTCCACAATAATATGACATAGCATTTCTGCTTTAAATGTTGTAATTTTGGAGAGAGAGAGAGAGAGAGAGAGAGAGAGAGAGAGAGAGAGTCCATCAAAAGAATGTATATATGCAATAAATAATGTTCACTTTAGACAGGCATCGGTATATGTGTTATGTTGCAGGATGTAATGTTGCAGTGTTGTGTTGCAGGGTGTTATGTTGCAGGGTTATGTTACAGGGTGTTATGTTACAGGGTGTTATGTTGCAGGGGTGTGTTAGGTTGCAAGGATTTAATTTGCAAAGCGCTATGTTGCAGGGTATGTTTTGTTGTAAGGTGTTTGTTATAGGGTATGTAATGTTGGATGTTAGTAATAAGAAAGAGAAGAACAGTAGTAGTAGTAGTAGTAGTAGTTTCGATTGTGATGATGTAAGATATAATGATGGTATTAATTTATTACTATTATTATCATTATTGTCATTATTATTATTATAGCGCTCCCAATGAACCAAAATAATTAAGGGTAGATCCAATTTGCACTACAATGGCATCAAATCAATATGCACATCAAGTATTATAATCTAATGTGCTAATGGCCTAATTTACCCACCAAAGTTTAATTAGGGATCTGAATTAATCTCTTATAGCGCCTCGTAAAACAATGGGAAAGATAATAAGGGAAGTTGTACGAGAAGTGAAGGAACGGTGGACGGTAAGGAGAGGTTGAGCGAATTGTAAAGAGAACGAGGATGATTAGAGAACGAAAGTAAAGAAAGAAAATGGAAACTGAACAGGAATCGCGACGAACCGAAACTAAGGTAAATATAAACGAAAATCAAAGGAAGGCCAAAAGTTTAAGAATTATAAACGAAAATTGTAAAAATATGAATAACACATGGACGAAATGCAGTGAAAAGATGTACGAAAAATAAAGAAAATTAATGTGAGGGAAAAATACAGATGATTGAAAAATAAAATAGTGGATAATATATACAAGGTTTAAAAAAAAAAAACATGAAAATTTAAGCAGAATTACAAAAAATTTAAAAATTCAAAAGGTGAACGAGATGATGATGATGATGATGATGCACAAAATAAATGATGATAGCGATGACGATGATGATGAATGTTAATGATGGTGATGATGATGATGATGTCTAAAAGGGTAAACTAAAACCAGTGAAAAATGCGAGCGAAAAAACTCATAAACTAAACACAACTGATTGCAAATTAGCCAGTGACAGTTCATTCGCCTTTTTAAATGAGGTATTTGGTTAATTATGAGCGGCTTTGTCTGCTTAGCCACGGTATTACCAGCTGTGTGTGTGTGTGTGTGTGTGTGTGTGTGTGTGAGAGAGAGAGAGGGAGAGAGAGGGAGTTCCCTTTACCTATCTTGTTACACTTCTAACTTCTGCCACCTTTGACGCTACCCCTTCACCCACGCTGTCTGTTACCTCTCTCTCTCTCTCTCTCTCTCTCTCTCTCTCTCTCTCTCTCTCTCTCTCTCTTCTCCCCTACTTCTCATCTGCAGCTTACGTCCTCTCCTCTGCTTCCCTTTCCCTCTTCCCACCCTCTTCACCTCTCAGCCATTCCTCGCTTTCCCTCTCTCCCCTTGCCCCTCACTATCTCCCCTCTCCCCTCATTATCTCCCCTCACTATCAGCATCTCCCCTCTCCCCTCTGGACCCTCGCCTCGTCTCCCCTCTACCTAAATGTTTCTCTGTTGACTCTGCAATCTGGTCTTGGTAGGAATTCAGCATCTTCTCTTTATTGTTTTATTGGCTTTTGTTTTGTATCTATTAGCGTCAATAAGCAGGTGACGTATTTTCTATCTATTCTTCCTATTTTCAGACGATTTTGATTCTGATTTTTTAGATTGAGATTCCCATTTTTTTTTTCTTCTCTCTACTTTCATATGATTTTTATGTATTTATTTACTTGTATTTAGCTTAGAATTTTTCCCCAGGCTGTGTAGGAGTTATTGAAAGCTATATATACCTTCAGTTTCCTTTTTTTGTTCTTCAATTCTTGGAAGTCAGTAAAAGAGGCAAGATGGGGGGAGTGGGAGAGGGGAAAAAGAATGGGAAGGAGGAGGAGGAGGAGGAAGAGGAGCAGGAGGGAAGTGGGGAGTTACGTTATCAGGGGTAAGGTGGAGGGAGAGAGACAGAACGGAAGGAGGAAGGGGAGAGAAAAAAAATGGGAGGGAAGGAAGAGGAGAGGAGAGGGAGAGGAAAGGTAAATAAGAGGGGAGATGAGAGAGAAAAGAGGGAAATGAGGAGCAAGGGGGAAGGGAATGGTGATAGGAGAGGAGAGAGGGAGAGGACAGGAGAGGAGGAAGGGAGTACAAGGGGGAGGGGGGTTAGAGGAGTGAGAGGGAGAATAGAGATCGGGGGAGGGGGGGATTTGAGCGAGAGGTAATTATTAGGGAACATATATCATGGTTTCTCGGTGTTGCGTGCGGCTTCTACCTGAGGCTATATATTACACATCATGGTCACTATCACGACCTAGATCACCACACACACACACACACACACACACACACACACACACACACACACACACACACGTCGTTAGCGTAGGAGGCCTTTTGACATTCTTCCATACCAAGTTTATTGTTGCGTATTACGATCGGACGGGTTAACTGCAGGGTTATACGAATGTCCTTCCGCTCCCCTCGTATCCCCCGAAAAGAGGATGGTGAACTGCCAGAGAAGAGCAACTTTGAACCAGCACTCCATCAGGTTCACGTTTCAGATGAACCTGGGGCCACAGATACTGCATCTGTTGCCTGTTAATCTCATATATGCTATTCCGGTTCTTTTTTATCACGATAGACTGCATAAGTATCATACGAAAATGCGTTAAGGTACCAGAGATAGAAATAAACCACTGAGGAAGAGGCTTTACTGAGCTTCCCCAGTCGACGATAACGGGAGCATTACTGTTCACTTATAACTTTCTCGTCCACAAGCTAATAAAAGCTTCCCCTTATTCCCTAACTTCATCCCCACCCAGACATTAATTTCCCTCAACCCAGCCCTTATCCCTGGAGATGGGGGCTAAAGAGTACAGGATGCTTCGTAAATTGCACCTCAGGCCTAGTTGTGTCTTGTGTCTTGCGGGGACGGCTCTGTGGGTTATTTTGGCTGCCTGGATTTCTATAGTCACCTTCATTTGATCTAACTTCATCGGGCCTCACTCACAACTTGAATACTAAGCCGTGTTTGTATGAAAATCGGTGAGTCTTACGAGGTAGGAATGAGTCTCCTTGGTTGCTAGTCAATGTGCTGTTATTTTTAGCAGCCTCATAACATTACATTAGTTATTTTTTTTTCATCTGACGGAACTAGGCATCTGCCGCAGCCTGAATACCGAGTCGCTACCTGAAATTTGATCATATTTATGAGTCAGGAATAAGTCTCCTTGGTTACTAGTCAAATCTACCCTCTCCTCTGACTACACTTGGCCATCAACTGAACTGAGTAAGGAATCTTTTTGAGGTTAGATCAGACGCACTGTAATCATTGTGTTGCAGGGTAATGTTGAGCAAGCCGTCGTTGTAACATAAGAGAATTCGTCAGCGGAGACAAAACGGGACTCAGTATGTGAACAGCCATGTATTATACCATCTTACTGTTGTGCCAGTGTGGTAGCAACATTATGGTAGCAGTGTACCTTGATAATGTGGTAGACTATAGCGTTGTGGTGTCTCAGTGTGATGGCCAGGTATATAATGGTAGCAACGTTACGATATATACTTTTGTGGAAGGCTATACTCTTGATGCTATCCCTCTGTGGTAGGAACATTGTGGTAGCAGTGTAACCTGATGTTTTAGCGTGGTGATGTCTAAGTATGGTAGGAATATAATGGTAGCAGTGTGTGTGGGGGCTAGACTCGTGATGTTGGTCTAGTGTGGCAGGAGCATTGTGGTAGGAACACTGTGGTAGGAGTTTGCATATGTTGGCGGTGTTTGTCATTGTCACGGTTAAAATATATTAGGGCGGCCCAGCACTGAACGCAACACAACTTCCGATTTAATGCTTCTGTCGTGATAAAACACTTTTATGGCTTTAGCTCGTGAATGGGGAGGAGAGGCATCAGCAGTGAACATACATCATCATCATCATCATCATCAACATCGTCGTCGTCATCATCTTGATCATTATCATCATCATCGTCGTCATCATTTTTCTGTCATTTATTTTTAAATGTATATTTTTCTTAATGTCCTATCTTTTTTTTTTTTTATCTCTTCATCCTTTTTCATATTCTTTTTTTATTTTACATTTTCATTTATCTGTTTCTCATTACCCTTCCAAATGAATCTCTCTCTCTCTCTCTCTCTCTCTCTCTCTCTCTCTCTCTCTCTCTCTCTCTCTCTCTCTCTCTCTCTCTCTCTCTCTCTCTCTCTCGTATGTATATATGTAATTGTATGTGTGTGTGTGTGCGTGTGTGTGTGTGTGTGTGTGTGTGTGTGTGTGTGTGTAATAGGAGAGCAATTAGTGTTCAGTACAATAGTAATTAAACGAAAATTACAGCTGGATAATAGCTACCCGACCTCTCATTTAGCTAACTAGTTAAATGTAATTCCCTTCCCTATTTAAAAAGTTATATCCATTCTCTAGAGGTCATTATCATCATCATCATTATCATCATCATCATCATCGTCATCATCACATCCATTAACTTCACTGTCATCACAAAAACATTCATCATCATCTTGTTTCTCCTTCATCACCAACTTAATCATCACCATCATCATCATCATCCTCAAGTCATATCTGGTCTGACGCGCGTTGTATTCAGAACTCAGCAATATACTTAAACTCCTTCCCAACTTCCTTGTTATGGCGCCAGGGAAAACACGGTGCCGTCTTATTAAAATCCTGCCCTGTTGTTGTTGCTGTCTGTGTGTGAGGGGTAGACAAATACCTGCCGTGGAGAAAACACTGAAAAACATGTAACTTTATTCCTTAGTTATGATGTAAGATAGAGGGTGAAGTTGGTTAGTCTCTCTCCTCCCTCTCCTCATCCCCTCCTCCTTCCCCTTGTCCTCTTCGTCATCCTACTCCCCCCCGTGCCCTCACCCTCCCTTTTCCCCTCTCCCCTCTCCTTCCCCCACTCCTCCCCCTCGCCCTTCCACTCTCCTCATCCCTTCATCCTCATCTTCCTCTTCCCACCCCCGTTTTTCCCCTCTCCTCCCCACCCCAATCCATTTCCTCCCTCCTACCCCCCACTGGAGAGGAGGGAAGGGGAAGAAAAAGGAGGGAAATGTAAAGTCAATTTATACAGAAATAAAAGAGAGAAGAGAAGAAAGGAGAAGAGAAGTGAGGAGAGGAGAGGAGAGGAGAGGAGAAGAGAGACGTAGATAAGAGATCATGGTGCAGTGGAGGAGATGGAAGGAGAAAGGGCATAAAAAAAGCAAAGAGAAGCTAAAAATGAAATGAAGAACAGAGAGGAAAATGAGAGAAAAGGAGAAAAGGAGGAGAACGGAGAAAAGAGAGAAGGAAAGAGGTATCAGAGGGAAAAAAAAGAGACGAGTAGAAACGAGAAACGCAACAGAAACCGAACGAAACGGGGGAAAAGGCGAATGTTAGAGTGAAAGAACGAACGAAAAAGAAAGGAAAATAATTGACAGCAGAAATAGAGCAGTGAGACAACACAGAGTAAAGGAGGCAGAAGGAACGTG
The DNA here is from genome assembly GCF_032717465.1 of Coenobita brevimanus. Taxonomy (NCBI): domain Eukaryota; kingdom Metazoa; phylum Arthropoda; class Malacostraca; order Decapoda; family Coenobitidae; genus Coenobita; species Coenobita brevimanus. The sequence continues at coordinate 36,291,920 of NC_137048.1, forward strand.
GTAAATGGGGTGGAAAGGGAGAAACAGAAGGGAGAAGAAAGAGGAGGAGGGAATGAGTGGGGAGAGACACTTGATTAATTGAGCAAAGAATGGGAAGGAGAGAGAGAGAGAGAGAGACTGAAAATTTTAAGCGTCGACGTATTGTAGGAGAAGAGCATAGTATAGTAGCAGTTTCGGGTGTAGGGAGGGAATTAAGGGACCTTTGTAGAGCCGGACAGCTCCACCGTCCTGTTATAGTAATGCCACCACGTGAAGGCATCCATCTTCAATACCAGATATCGTGGTACCGAGCAGCTTAATCTTCTTCTTTTCTTCTTCGATTACCTCCCCCTTCTTCTTTATCCGTCCCTCCTCATTAACGACTTGTGCAAGCAGAACTTTTCCAATATCTCTCCCATCACACGCTACTCCGGGCATTCATTTTCCCCGACGCAACCACTGCCATCCCCACCTATCCCCTTGGAGGTGGGGAGTGGAGTTGAGCGATAGGGAGTAGGGCTGAGAGTTGGTGAGGGAGGTGGTAGTGGGGTTGAGGGATAGGGAATAGATCTGGGAGATGAGGAGTGAGGTTGAGATGAGGAGCTGGGTTCGGGGTTGGGGAGTGGGAGTGCAATGGGAAGATCAGAGATGCAGGAAATATGGTGTGGTATGGGGGCTGCGATGGAAAGATGGGGAGATGAAGGAGGGAGGATGTGATGAGTCAGGTGGGGAATGGGAGAGCGAGGTGAGGAAGTGGGGGTGGGAGTCTGGGATGTGAGGGAGGTAGGGACTATGTGGGGGAGATGGGAACTCTGATCTTTGAGTTACAAGCTAAATATATATTCTGGTCACACACACACACACACACACACACACACACACACACACACACACACACACACACACACACACACACACACACACACACACACGGATTTGTTTTGTGTGGCGTGGATGAACAAAGCTAGGATGCACGTGTGACAGGAGTTTGGAAAATGTTTGGGTGGGTGGGGAAAAATTGTTGGCGAAACAGAATTGGTATTTGTGGCGCCCTGTGACTTCGCCTCAAACCCTTCACCGCCAGAGCTGAATAAATTTGTCTGTTAATAGTAAGAATATGGTAGGATAAAACCATGTGAGTTCTTCTAAGCGTCTTCACTCAGACATCAACACCCCTCACTACGAAAGGTCTTCTGAGCTGAGTAAGACCGGTGGTGGGAAGATTAAGATGTGCAGGGTAGTGCATAAATTGCACTCTCCAATCTTGTGTGTTGTGGAGATCGATCCGTCAGCTGTTGGAAGGGTCGAAGACATTTTGGGCGCTTTAAGAAATGACTGATTGAGCATGCAGTCAATGAACTAACTCTGCCTAACAGTCTGACCGCCCCGAGAATCGAACCCGGGTTGCTCAGGTTGCTAGCTGAAAATGTGCATGCCTGTACATCGTCACCATCTCCCACATTAATTAAAAAATGTCATCAGTCCTCTCCTGTTTTGTTCTGTTCTGTGTTATTCAGTTCTATCCTTTCCTACAGCATTAGTCTGTGTTCTTCATGTCCCTCGCTCTCATCTTCTCTCTGGCTCACCTACTTCCCCATTCCTTCTTACCTCCTCGCCCTCACATCCCTTTTCCTTCCCCTCCTCCCCTCACTCCCAACTTACCTCCTCTCCCTCAGTCCCTCTCTACTCTCCAGCTTTCCTCCCTCCCCCTCTCTAGCCCCTTCCCCTCTTCCCTGCCATCCCTCCCTTTCTGCCCTCTCTTCCTCGCTGCCTCCCTTCTCCCTCTCTCCATTCGCCCTCTCAGCCCCCCTTCCTTCCCCCTCTCAGCCCCCTCTCTTCCCCCTCTCAGCCCCCTCCCTTCCCACCTCTCACCCTCTCACTCACACCCAGATCACGTTCCCTCTTTTTCCTCCACCTTTTACCCCACCACCCCTCACCTGGGACCGCCAAGTGAGCTGATCCCCTCACCCTCTCCCTCTTCCCCTCCCCTTACACATTATTTCCCATCACCTCTCAGCACCCCTTACCTCCCCACTCCCCTTTATCCTTCCCCTCCCCGTCCCTAATCCCACCATCTTCCTTCTTCCCCTCATCTCTTCCTTCCCCTTTCCTCTTCGTTCCCCTTTCCTCTTCGTTCCCCTTTCCTCTTCCTTCCCCTTTCCCCTTCTCCCACGTCCACTCCACCCCCCTTTCTCTTTCCCTCTCATTTTTCCTCCCTCATCTACTCCACTTCTCTTATCCTTTCCCTGAACCTTTCCCCTTTTGTAATTCTTCTCTTTCGTTGATTCTCTTCTCTTCCACTCGCCTCTCTCTCCTTCTTCTCTTTCGTCGATTCTCTTCTCTTCCACTCGCCTCTCTCTCCTCTTCTCTCCTTTCCTCCCCTCTCTTCCCTACTCTTTTCCTCGACTTTCCTCTCCCCTCTCCCTTCCCTCCTCACTCTGTTCTTTCCTTCCATTCCCCTCCTCCTCCTTCCCCCCCACGGTCCTCCCCCCCCACACGGTCCTCCTTCCCCCCACGGCCCTCCTTCCTCCCCACGCCCTCCTCCCCCCCACGGCCCACCCACCCCCCACGGCCCTCCTCCCCCCTATCCTCCTGGGGCTGCTAACCTGTTTACCTTCACCCCCCAGTGTTCTTAAGGATTCTCTCTCTCTCTCTCTCTCTCTCTCTCTCTCTCTCTCTCTCTCTCTCTCTCTCTCTCTCTCTTTCTCTCCCTCTCCCTCTCCTCCTCCTCCTCCTCCTCCTCCCTCGCCACTTACTTACTGAGGCGTCAAGGTTCTGGTGACACTCTTCCTTTTTCCTCCTCGGCCTTTTCTCTTTTTCCTCTTAGTCATTTCCTCTCTCTCTCTCTCTCTCTCTCTCTCTCTCTCTCTCTCTCTCTCTCTCTCTCTCTCTCTCTCTCTCTCTCTCTCTCCAATTACACCCCATAAAAATCCTCTGTAGCTTTTCCTTCAACCTACCTTTTTTTTTTTTTTTTTTTTTTTTTTTTTTTTTTTTTTAATACACTTTTTCACTTAGTTCAGTTGCGACTTTTTTCTTTTTTTTTTTCTCGTCTTGTTAAACCTTTTTCGTTTCGACCTTCATCCCTTGGTAACTGTATTCTCTCTCTCTCTCTCTCTCTCTCTCTCACGTCCAACACAATTTTTAAGGGGGTACTCGGCCACTCTTCTCTCCCTTCAGCCTTTTTGTGTGTGTTCATCGTGTTCTGGATTTTTTCACCCCGTGTTCGTTTCTATGTTGCTTCCTTGCTCTTTTTGCCTTTCTTTCTTTTTTTTCTCTCGGATTTTTTTTTGGCAACTCAGGCTGTTTGTTTTTTTATTGATCCAAATTTCAGTATTCATTTAGATACCCTTGTTTCCCTGCCCTGCCCTGCCCTTCCCTTCTTTTCCCTACCCTACCCTACCTTACGCTACCCTACTCTGTCCTTACCCTACCGTACCCTACCCTGCCCCCTAGCACCAACACCCTCTCCCCTTCCCTCCTAATACCCCCTCCCCACCCAGATGACCCCAAAACAGTTTCAAGTGAGACTGGAACTGTCGCTCAAATGACACGCTGGAAATTCTGGCCTGGAATGAGAAAGAGAGAGAGAGAGAGAGAGAGAGAAGGAAAGAAACTGGAAGGAAATGCAATTAAAGCTTAAAGTTAGAGAATGTGAAAGTTATGAATCAGAGAGAGAGAGAGAGAGAGAGAGACTAGAAGATGAAGGTGCGAGGGGAAGGAGGTGGGACGTGAGTGACAGTGAGGGTAAAGTGAGAAAGAAATTACGGAGTGAGCGAGAGCAGAGACGAAGCGAGAAGAGATAAAGGCAGAAAAGAGGGAGAGAGAGGGGGGGATGAAGAATGGGAAGCGGAAGAGGTAGACGAAGGAAGAGAAATGGATAGAGGGTAGGAAAGGAGAGGAAGAGAACAGAAATTGGAGGGAAAGATAATGTTCCTATAACGAATGTGCGTGTGCGTTAAGAGAGAGAGAGATGCTGTGAATAGTACTCTTAGCTCGAAAGAGGGTAATAAATATACCTTTTTGCAAGCTGTACGCCAAGGATACTTCACTGTCTCAAGATGTGTGTTGGAGAGGAATTGAAGTCAAGGAGAAACATGATATTTAAGGCCCCTTGTACAGAGTCAAAATACCAGACCCGTGGAGGTATTTTTGGTGGAGGAAATTTAGTATTCTGAATCACGGGAGCACTGAGAAACATTTGGAGCGATAAAAGACCTGTATTATTTTCCTTTTAACATACACAGCACTTCCCCGCTCGCTCCTTTGATTGCCAGCCTTCTCACTCAGCCATTTCCTGCCCTTCTGGTACTACAGGACTGAGGCCTCTTTGTGTAGATTCCGTTTTTACTAGAAACATGTTGAAGATTATATGTGTGCAGCTGTTTTTGGTTCGTCAGTGTAGAACATTTACTTTAATCCCTTTTTAACTCAGTCGATGGATAAAAATACTGTAGACGTATCGGAAGACTGATTTGACTAATAATCAAGGAGACTCTTTCCTGCCTCATAACAAAGGCTGATAGAATTTCATGCAAACAAATCCTGGTAATCAGGTTGTAGGATTGGCCCAGTTCCGTCCAGTGACAACACAGCAACTCTCCGACGCTCCTCCCAGCAGCACAAGTTCTGAATGATACAATTAAGACGGTATAATGATGGACTAAGCGCAACAGGTGGATGAGGGGGAACTGAACTGATTGCTGCCTAACTCACTGAAGGGCCAGGCAAGTTGTTTATTCACCCAAGTACTCTATATGAAAACGTATTATGAAAGAGATATTGATAATGATGTTCTTTTTTTGTTTTAAGCGCACTCACACACACACACACACACACACACACACACACACACACACACACACACATATATACAGTATATATATATATATATATATATATATGTATATGGCGATGTTTTTGTGGTGTCAGTGGCCGTGAGATATATATGAGAGAGATTTCCCTGTGTTATTTGTTCACCACACATTTGGAGGTATTTTTTGGTATCATCGCTTTCCAGTATATATGAGGTGTTCAATTCACATTCAAAGTATGTTTAAGGGCATATAGGAAGATAATATAGAAGTATCACAATGCTTCCTACATATACAGATGACAATGTTAGTTCACATTTCAACGCATATTGAGAGATTACTGGTTGCACCACTCTGACTCCCCAACACTACAACCAACACCACAACCAACACCGCAACAACCTTTATATAATATAATTAAGAGAAGGTAATGACGAAGCCAGTGCAACAAGTGGAGGGTGGCGGGAAGTTAGGTGTTCACCCCAGTTGCCTTATTTCACTTTCTCCTCAAGGCAGGGCTGGACAGGGACGCCTTCATTTGATGACGCTGATATAGCCGGCCGTCTCCATTGCCCAGTTATGCAAATTCCCGTCGGCTCTTTCACTATCACCCATAAGGAGGATGGTAAAGAAAAGTTTCGTAGGATCAGCCTTTGCTTCTTTCTTCTGCATAAAAAATCATCGCCATCATTGTTATTATTATTCCCTTGTTCCTCCTCCTCCTCCGTCAAGCCCAGATCACTTCTTCCCTCCTCTCCCTTCCTCCATCATCATCATCATCCCGCTTATCTGTACTTGTCTCTCCTCCCATCTTCACCCTCTCTTCATCCTCTTCTTCACCCTCATCTCTTCCTGTCAATATGCTGTTATTATGTTGTTATCCTCCCCCTCCTTCTCTAGTCTTCTTTTTCCTCTTCTTTATTTTTCACTCTACCTTTTCCCTTGCTTCCTAAAAAATATACTTTATCATCATCATCATCATCATCATCATCATCATCATCTCCTCTCCCTCCTCTGTGATTAGTAATTCTCGAGAGCGTAGCCAAATTACTGATACCAGCAATTATGACAAATGTAACTGACAAGCTATTCAGAGAGAGAGAGAGAGAGAGAGAGAGAGTAGTTCGCTAATATTACCTTCTTGTTATCATTCCTTTGTTCTCTCCTCGTTCTCACGTTTCTTATGGCCATCATTTGCCTCTTTCTCCATCCCTCTTCCCTCTCCCTCTTCTTTATTCTCTCTCCCTCTTCCTTCTCCCTCTTCTTTATTCTCTTCCTCTTCCCTCTCCCTCATTCTCTCTCCCTCTTCCCTACAGTATTCCCCTTTTTCATGTTTATTTTCTCCTCCCTCCCCCACTCTATATCCCCTCTTGCACCCTTACCTCTTCCCTGTTCCTCTCCCCTTTCCCATCTCCATTCTCTCTTCTTTCCCCTTCTCTCTTTCCTTTCTCCTCCTCTCCCCTTCTCTCTTTCCTTTCTCCTCCTCTCCTTTCCTTTTCCCCACCATCTTCTTCTTCCTGTCTTTCTTCTTCCTGTCTTCTTTCTTCTGTCATTTTGTTTACTGCTTTCATCTTTCATTTTCATCTTTATTCCACTCCCTATTTATTGTCACATTCCCTCCTGTTCCCTCTTTCATTCCTCCTTTCGTCTTTCCCTCTTCTTCTTCCTTCCCTCTTACCCTTCTTTTTCCCTCTTTCCTCCCGCTAGTCTGTCGTCCATCTCGTTTCTCCTTCCCTCCTTTCTCACTTCTTTCTTCTCCCTCCTTCCCTCTTCCACCATTTTATTTTCTCCTCCCCTTCCTCTTCCCTTTCCCTCTCTCCCTTCCCGTTTCTCCTCCTTTCTTCCGTGTTTCCCCTTTTTCTTCCCTACTTTCCGTCCTCTACTGTCTTCCTCTCCTCAATTTTCCCATCCCTCCTATCCTCCTTTCTTCAGTTCCATCTGTTTAATATCCTCTTTCCCTTCCTCCTCCCTCTCCCTCTTTTCTCCATTTTCCCTTCTCCTTCCTTTATTCCTTCCCTCTTTCCCTTCCTCCTCTCTCTCTCCTCCATTCTCCTTCCTTCCTTCCTCCTTCCCTCTTCCCCTTCATCTTCCCTTACCCTCTCCTTCATTCTCCCTCGTCATTTTCCTTATTATCATCTCCATTATTTTCTCCTCCTCGCCATATTGTTTCATTTCTCACTCCATTGTGGATTATGTCTTCCCTCCTTCATAATTGAGATGGTTTTTGACGCTAATGTTAATAATACCGTACTCTCTCTCTCTCTCTCTCTCTCTCTCTCTCTCTCTCATTTTCATTAACTAGGCTTTAGTGTTGCAGTTCTCAGTGTTACTCTCACAGTTACACTCTCATGTTCGTCTCTTTCGTATCATCATCTTTAATTTGCTGTTTTCTAGTGTGTGTGTGTGTGTGTGTGTGTGTGTGTGTGTGTGTGTGTGTGTGAGAGAGAGAGAGAGAGAGAGAGAGAGAGACTGACAGCTCTCCAAACATACATTCCAATAATCTCTCCCATAATTCATATCCTGTTCTCCCTCTGTTCTTCACATTGTTATTTTAAAAAGTTCCTTCACCCTTCCCCTCTCACCCTCTTGTTGTTCTCTCATATCCCTGTTATTACGTCGTTATCAGTCTCTCCTTCTCTTCTCTATTCATTCCTCCTCCTCCTCCTCTTCCTCCTCCTCCTCCTCCTCCATTTTTGATCAATCTTGATTTCCTCATCATCTTTTGTCTCTTTCTTCCTCTTTTTTTCCCTTTTCCTCCTCCTCCTCCTCCTCCTCCTGTTTCTCACTAATATCCCTACAATTAACCCCTATTCTTTATTCTTTTTAATGTACAAGCTTTGGTCCTCTATATCCCCATCATAAGCAGGGGTTTGTCTGAAGCTGAAAAAGTGCTGTGACTTTAGAAAAATGTACATATGTTACTGCGGTGAAGGGACTGACCACTTCACTGTGATGATGATGATGATGATGATGGTTAGGTTATGATAGGCGAATACTGATGACGATCATGGTAATGCAGAGGATTATATTCATATTGATGTCTTCTGCTATCTCCATCAACGAAGTTAGAGGAGGTTATATACTCACTTGCCTGTCTGTCGGTCCAAAAGTTATCTCCAAAATCTCTTAGTGAATTTCAATGACATTTTGTGGAAGGGTGGGCCATGGGCCAAGAAAGAATTTATTCAGTTTTGGGGCGTATCCGGATCCCTCTTAATGGCAATGGCATTCGAGGAGGTATGCGCTGTCTGATTGCTTTCTAATTTCTTGTATATTTAACTTTTCGTTAAAGGGACGGGATTATGCAGGCTACCGGCCTTAGTTTCTTTTTTTAAGCATTAAATAATGTTAATATGTTGGTATTGTGAACGTTCCTGTTTATAATTCACATACTGTTTCTCATATTGTCGTTGTTGTTGTTGCTGCTGCTGCTACTGTTGGTGGCTACAGGGTCAGAAATGCCAGGAAGTCCTTCTGTCGAGGCCGCCCCTCACAGGAAGCGGCGGTGGCGTTGTTGTTGTTCCTTTTGTCGTTGTTGCCTGGCCTCCATAAATAAGCCAACAACAACAACCTCTTCCCTGGACAGACGCTCGGCCCGGCACGACATTAGCATATAAAAGGCCCCACCGAATGACAACGACACCAGTTTTCTTTTCTTTTCTTCTTTTTTCTCTCTTTTTTCAATTAGTTAGGCTCTTGGGCCGGACAGCCTGTTCAGGGTATCGGGTAGGCTATAAGAATTCGGTGGAATATTCTACCTTTGATTTTTTTTCTTTCTAAGGCTTTTAATAATGTAGGTCCTATCCCAGTTATTTTTCTTCTCCCTTCTTTGTTCCTCGTTCTCCTTTATTTCCTTCTTCCTCCTGTATTCGTTTATTCGTTTTCTTTCCTTATTCTCATGTCTGTCTCCATAATATTGTCTTTTTTTCCCATTTTCTTCACCCCTTCTTTCTATGTTCTTATCTGCTTATCAATCCCTCCTTCCTCCGTTTTTCTCTTCTGTCTTATTTTTACGTTATTCCCATCTCTCTCTCTCTCTCTCTCTCTCTCTCTCTCTCTCTCTCTCTCTCTCTCTCTCTCTCTCTCTCTCTCTCTCTCTCAATTCCGTAGTCTCTTATGCCAGACAACTCTCTCCTGTTTAAGGTATCGGAGAGGCTAAAAGAATTCATTGGAAACTTTCTCACCCTTTTATTGGAGTTTTCCGTGTCTACCCTCTTGGTATTAATTTAGGCCTTCTTCCCTCCCTCGTCCTTCCTTTATTCCTTGTCCTTTCTCCATCTTTATTGCCCTCCCCTTCTCTCGTCTTCACCCCCTTATTATAGTCTTCCTTGTGTTAATTTAGTTTCCTTTCCCTTCTCCTTTCTCTGTTCTCATCTTAATTCCATGTCCTTTTGCCATCTTTATTGCCTTCCCCTGCTCCTCCTCTCCCCCTTTATTGGAGTCTTCCCTGGCTACTAGCAGGCTATTAATTTAGGCTTTCTACCATCCCTTCCCTCTTCCTTATTCCCTTTTCCCTCCTTTACTCTCTCCTTCCGCCTCTATTTCCTATTCCTCTTTCATTTTTTTTCTTTCTCCTTTTATTCCTTTGTTTTTCCTCCTTTACTTCCTTCCTCTTCCGGTTTTTTTCCTTCTGATTCTTTTATTCCCTTTTACTACACTAGCCTATCGTAACGTACAGTGCATGAGGGAGGGTGGCACAGGGGGGCGGTGAGAGAGACAAAGATAGCAGAAGGAAGGATGTTGAAGGTATAAAGGGACAGTATTATGAATTTAAAAAGAGAGCACAAAGAGGTAAAGAGCTGAGAGAGAGAGAGAGAGAGAGAGAGAGAGAGAGAGAGAGAGAGAGAGTTGACAGGAGTCCAACCCTGGAGTGAGTGATATTAATAAAGTGACCCCTCCTCCTGTTCCTCCTCCTCCTCCTCTTCCTCCTCCTCCTCGTTCAAGGAAAGTGTCACAGCTCAAATCAGTGTTGCCAGGATTTTTCTTTACAAGTTTGGAGGAATGTAAAGAAGGGAGAGGTGGAGGAGGAGAAAAAAGGAGGGAGGGTAGGAGGAAGAGAAGAGGAAAGGAAGGCGAGAGAGAATAGGAGGAGAAGGTAGGAGGAGGTCGGAGAGACGTGGTAGGAGAGAGAAAGAGAGACACACAGAGACAGAAAAGGTAGGATGGTGATGATGATGATGATGATGCAGTAATTTTTTGTTGATTTATTGATGATGATAATGATGATGCATTTTATTTTTTGATGATGATGATATTCTTGATGTTATTGTAACCTTCTGTCTCTAACTACGTCTTGTCTATTCCCAAACGACCCTCCTGTCTCACTAACAACCCTTCCATTACCCTTAACCACCCAATTATAGGTCATCACCCCAGTAATTGCCTAGAGTTCACTTGTCTCCCTCTCACACCACTGTCTTTAATATTCTCCTTCCCTCCTTCCTCTTCCTCTTTCGTAATAGCTTCTTACGTCCTCACATCTGCCTCTTCCTTCTTCTTTGTTTTTCTCTTACTTCTTCCTCAGCCTCTTCCCTTCAGTAGAGCTTCACCCATCTTAGGAGAAATCTCTAGACGCTGGCAGGAGTAGAGGAGACTGTTGACAACCCAGTTACCTGCATAGTTCACACCTGAGCCAATTATAATCATCAGGTTGTACCAGTTAAATAATAATAATAATAATAATAATAACAATGATAATAATAAGAAGGTGTCATGATGTTGAATAAGTAAAGACTTTTCACATAAAACCATCACTGATATTATGCACCTGTACTGATGTGTTGATTTTACCTGTATGATATCTTAATTAGGAACTCAAAATGTGGCATGCAGGCTAATAAATCTGATCCCTGCTAGTCTTACATTAGTGACCGTCAAAAACTGAGGTCTTTAATTCTCCTTTGGTCTCATAGTTTTAAGATTAAGGACTAAATTAAGACGAAGTATTGAAGGAGTCTTTATTATTTCTGTGTATTTTTTTTTTATGCAAGGAAGAATGAACCCAAGGCCATTTTTCCTGGATACCTCTATGACAGGTTTCCCTCATTTATTTATACAGTTTTCTTATTTTTTTTATTTTCATTACCTTTTTCCTGATGTTCTCTGCGTGTTCCTCTCCGCCAAATTCCTAACAGTAAGTGCCAGCAATACAATATACTAACACTATTTCATTTTTCAGAGAGAAGGAACCAAAGGCTGAACACCAACGCAAGTTAGTCAAACAAGCAAGCCAACGTCAAGACCATGCTGTACCTGGAGACACAGCGTTAGAAAAATGGAGGTCGAAGGCAGGAGGAGATGCACACCAAGTAAGAATGCTCAAGAGATAGAATTTTGGCAATGCAGGTGAGTGATTACAAGACACGTAGTATTTTTCCACATCATTTCATCAACTCCCCCACCTCTCTCTCTCTCTCTCTCCCACACACATACACACACACACACACACACACACACACACACACACACACACACACACACACACACACACACACACACACACACACACACACACACACACACACACACACACACACACACACACATTACATTAACCCTTCCACTACAGTGAGGAGATGGAAGGAGCACTTTGAGGATTTGTTGAATGTAGAGGTTGACAACAGTGCGAGTATAAGTGGTTGGGGAATGGCTGGGAGAAGAAGAGATGAGAGGAGAGAAGAAGAGATCAGTAGGGCGGAAGTAGTGGAAGCAGTAAAGAAGATCAAGATGGGAAAGGCCCCAGGGATTGATGAAGTGTGTGGTGAAATGCTGAGGTATGGGGGTGAGATTGTTGTGGAATGGATATGCAAGTTGTGTAGATTGGCTTGAGAAGAGGGAAGGGTTCCAGAGGACTGGAAATCAGGTATAACTGTTCCTTTATACAAAGGAAAAAGGGAGAGAGAAGTATGTGGTAACCATAGGGGTATTTGCCTTCTTAGTGTGACTGGTCAAATATATGGTAGAATACTCATTGATAGGGTTAGGCATATGACAGAGGAGCTAGTTGGAGAAGAACAAGGGGGATTTAGGAAGGGAAAAGGGTGTGTAGATCAGATAATTGTTCTAAGATGTTTAGTGGAGAAGTATCTAGAGAAGGGAAAGAAAGTGTATGCTGCCTTCATGGACTTGGAGATAGCTTATGACAGAATAGATAGGCAAGGTATGTGGAAGGTATTAAGAATATATGGGGTGGAGAGGAAATTGTTGAATGCTGTGAAGAGTATGTACGAAGGAGGTAGGGCTACGGTGCGAGTGGATGGTGAGCTGAGTGAGTTCTTTGATCTCAGTGTGGGACTGAAACAGGGTTGTGTGATGTCTCCATGGCTGTTTAATATATACATGGATGGGGTTGTGAAGGAGGTGCAAGATAAGGCAGTGGATGTGGGGGTGGCTCTAATGAATGAGGGTGAGATTTGGAAGATTCCGGTGTTACTTTTTGCTGATGATACAGTATTGTTGAGTGAAGATGAATGGGAGTTGCAAGGTTTGGTGAATGAATTTGGGACAGTGTGTAGGAGGAGGAATCTGAAAGTTAATGTAAACAAAAGTACGACTTATTCTTTACCTTTTTGTTGTCTCTGTCCTCTTCTTCATCACTCGCTTCCCTCTCGCTGCCGCGTATCATCCTCTTTCTCTTCTCTCTTGTACTGATGACCTCCGTAAACCCGGTATCCATATCTATTTCTTCCTCGTTGTCACCCAAGGGGGCCTCCCTTCCCTCGTTCATGGCCATGGCACTAGCCATTTCAGGGGACGTTGGTTTTGTAGTGCATCCGATCAGTTTCAACTCAGTTGTTAAATTACTGTGTGATGAAGCGCTCTGGGAAGCACGTCTGCCTGCCGCGGAGGTCAAGGACAGAATGAAGAGGGTGTAATGGTGTATGTAGGTGAAGTGGAGGGAAGGAGAGGGAGGGGTAGACCGAGGATGAGGTGGAGGGATGGAGTTGAGAGGTATATGAGGGGGGGGGTGAGTTGGGGGGAGGGTAGTCAAATGGTGGGTGACAGCGACTTGGAGGCGTTTTGTCTGCGGCCACTCTTTGCGGGATTAGGGCGTCGGGCTATAGATAGATAGATAGATCTATCGGTGGATAAATCAATAATTATATGGTGTCACGGTAGGGTCAGGCTCCATATTACCTCACCCTTACCAGCTTACTTCGGCATTTGTCAGGTTAATATACATAATACATTCACTGTTATGTCCATCCATCTCTCTCATTCTCCTCATCTCACCCTGTTTACTCCCCTCTCATCATCATCATCATCATCATATTTCCCAGTTCTGTATTATATAACCATTTTTTTTTTTTTTACATACTACATAAATGTAAGATGTGTTGTACTTCATGAATATAGGATATGGCTGTATGATAGGCCAGCCAGTTGCAAGTAATGGTGTGTGTGTGTGTGTGTGTGTGTGTGTGTGTGTGTAATTCACCGGGTCGGTCAGGATCACTTGATGGTCGTGATCGTCAGCTTTTACCCTCCCGGAAGGGAGCTGAGAGCTCATATAGTCCGATCTAAGGGCAAGGCTATGACCACACACGCACACACCAGTCCCCTTGCTCAAGGGGGACAGTAACCACCCACTTCGTCAGTGAAACTTTTCGCAACGTGTGTGTGTATGTGTGTGTGTAAACTTAACCCATTAGCTGTGGTGGCTTCTCTTCAGTTAACATAAAATCGCTTACTGTATGCTGAAGTATATATACATATATATTTATTTTCTGGTCACAGCGTTCATCTAGCACGTCATATTCTGTTCAGTTCTGCCGAGTTGCTCTTAGCTGAACGTATCGATGTAACGTTAGCCAAAACAAAATACCGTCTTTGTAACTAATTCGCATCTTACAGTTTCGATATCTAATCTCATTGTTCGTACATCACGATACTTTAGGCAGACAAGAAAATAATCTACCGAAATAGAAAACGCTAGTTACATGGATAACTGATATATTTTTCGTTCCTGGACTAGGCACATTTTACCCCTCTCCTATTCTGTCCTACTTTAGCCTAAACCAACCTATCCTAACCTACTTTTCTCTGCCCTACTCTACCCTACCCCAGCCTACCCTGCCCTAGCGTTCCCTACCCTATCCTACCGCTGAGGTCTCCTGTAGGGATACTTGTTCTTCAGTTTTTGCCAGGCTTAGAGAGGTGGAGGAGATTAAGGTGTTGGACATTCGTTCTGGGGGCGGAGAGACTTACAACATCCCTTTGTCTTGTTGTAAACTTTGGTCTACCCTTTCCCTGTCATGACACTTCTCCGGAGTCGATAATATTCCCCATGCAGTGCTGAGGTACCTGGATGATGAAGCAGTGTCCTTCCTCCTGAGTCTTATAAATAGAATTTGGAAAGATTCGTCCACTCCTGCTTCTTGGCGGGGGGCTGTTGTCCTACCGTTTCACAAGCCAGGTATTGCAGGTCACCATCTTGGTTTGCGTGGTAGGTTGCCTTTACTGATTATGGAATTTTTCCGTATTGGTGCCACCTTGTTTCCCTCATATCCTCAAGAGGAGGGAGTGCCTCAAACTAGTGTCCTTAGTGTCACCGTCTTTGCTAAAGTTCAGGAAGATTTTGTTGGCTCTGTTCCGGAGGGAGTGTCTGCCTCGCCGTATCCTCGCTATCCACATCCGTTTGGGTACAGGGTGAAGGCTGCCATGGGGGATTTGGATGTTCCAACCTTTCTTGTGCGTGTACCAAGGATGGCTCCCTGGCTCCTCTCAGGGGCCTTTCTTTCCTCACAGGCGGCTCTTTGCTATTTTTTTAGAACATGCTTCCCCTCACGGTGTCTCGATTCTCGTATGTACTGATGGATTGAAATCCCGTGAGGGGACAGGCTTGGGTGTTATATTTCCCGATTTCATTCGTGGTAGGAGTCTTCCCCCCATCGTATCTACTTTTATCGCAGAACTTACTGCTATTTTACTCGCAGTCAAATTGATATTTAGCTTCCCTCCTGTTTGTTATACAGTTTTTAGCGACTCTGCCGATCTCCATTTTGTGTTTTCCCGTCCAATCCTCTTTTGTTGTCTACAGTGTTTTAGAATGGCTGTGCTTGCTAGGGACTGCTTTGTGGTTTTGTACCATTGTGGGCAATGAGCATGCTGACGCTCTGGCAAAGGCTGCTGCCTCTCGCCCATCCTCACCTCTCCCCTGCCTCGCTCAGTGATATTCATCTAACCACTCACTGTTTGCTCCCACTGGTAGAGTAGGTGGGATGCGGTGGGGGCCAACAAAATGTGTGATATTTGTGGGTAAACGGGCCCCTTCATTTGCCGAGGTCTGAATGCAGGTGGGAGACGGCTTTATGCTGGCTCCGAATGGGCCATTCCTGGTTCTCTCATTGATTTTTAATGGAGGACTCTACCCCTACTTTCTGTGTGGAATGCTTCGTCCCCCTGACTCTTCGGCTTTTGCTGATGGTGTCCACTGTTGGGGAATTGCGCCATCGTTACCTCTCTGAGCACCGGGCAGGAGAGGGATTGTAGTCTTCTGTTGGTACTTGGAGAGGATGCTTGTTGTGGTGGAGGGGGAAACCTTTGCTTGGTGTAGGCAGCTGCACTACCGTGTAAAATTTAGTATACAGTGGTTTTAGTGTTCTTAGTGTTTTTCTTGTTTTAATTATGAATTGTATTTTGTGTGTGTGTGTGTGTGTGTGTGTGTGTGTGTGTGTGTGTATTTCATCTTTTCGAGTGCTTTTATTCTCGTTGTCGTCCGGCGGCATATGACCCTGGTTGTTGTATCGCCAGATTTTATTGTATATACTTATTCAGTTCAATTTACCCTACCCTACTCTTCTCAACCCTACACTAGCCTACCTCAGCCTACCCTACCATTGCCGACCCAACTCTACCCTACTTTAACCTACCCTCCCCTGTACAGCCCTTTCACCACTACATTACTTTTCCTGTTTTCTTCTCTCTACCATCGGATGATTTTCTTCACCTCTACAGTAGAGAGAAATTTCGAACTGGAAGGGTTAAATACTGCCATCATCAACCCCATCTCTATCAGGGCATCTCCTAAGCTGAATAAAATCATGCAGTCAGCTAGGACAATGTAAATAAGTTGTTCTCGGCTTGAAAGATTAAATGATTCTGTCCCGTCATCCTAAGAGGGTTTTCTGAAGCTGTAGGATATCGTCAGAAGCTAGCAAAGAGTAAAAGTGACATCCGCAAACCAAGAGCTCTGCGTCCAGCGCTCCGCGGTTCAAGTCCCAGAGGTGGACAGATGTTTTGACATGTAGACATTACCAGGGCGTAGCTTGGTGGCCTACCCTTTAATATTCTGGACTAATGGTGGTCTAGCCTCGTGCCCCTGCGCTCCACCTCATAAAAAAAAAAAAAAGGGAAGCCAAGGGTCATGAATGAACTAAAGGACTGAACTAAGCAGAGAACAAAAATCGTAGAGAAGATCGCCCCAGATTTAATGAGACACTGTAGTATAACTGAGTGAAATAGGCGTTGGATATGACGGAACTATTATGATTTGTAATTATAATATGGAGTCGTAACACCCTGTCCAAACCGACCCAATCCTACCTCACCATGCCAAAAACCGACCCAATCTTACCCCACCCTGCCAAAACCGACCCCATCCTACTTCACCCGGCCAAAACCGACCCAATCCTACCCTACCCTGCCATAACCGACCCATCCCTACCCTACTCTGCCAAAATCAACCCAATTCTACCCCACCTTGCCAAATGCGACCCAATCCTTGCCCACCCTGCCAAAACCGACCTACACCTACCCTACCCTGTCCAAACCGACCCAATCCTACCTCACCCTTCCAAAACCGACCCAATCCTACCCCACCCTGCCAAAACCGATCCAATCCTACCCCACTCTACCAAAACCGAGCAAACCCTACCCCACCCTGCCAAAACCAACTCAATTCTACTCCACTCTGCCAAAACTGACCTAATCATACCCCACCCTGCCAAAACCAACCGAAACCTAACCAATACTCTGCCAAAACCGACCCAACCCTTCCCCACCCTGACAAAACCGACCCATACCTATCCCACCCACCCAAAACTGAGCCATTCCTATCCCACCCTGCCAACTCTGACCCCACCCTGCCAAAACTGACCCATCTCTACCCCACCCTGCCAAGACCGACCCATCCCTACCCCACCCTGCCAAGACCGACCCAATCCTACCCCACCCTGCCAAAACCGACCCGATCTTACCCTACCCTGCTATATCCGACCCCATCCTGCCAAGACCGACCCATCCCTACCCCACCCTGCCAAGACCGACCCAATCCTACCCCACCCTGCCAAAACCGACCCGATCTTACCCTACCCTGCTATATCCGACCCCATCCTGCCAAGACCGACCCATCCCTACCCCACCCTGCCAAAACCGACCCAATCCTACCCCACCCTGCCATATCCGACCCAATCCTGCCAAAACCGACCCGATCTTACCCCACCCTACCAAGACCGACCCATTCCTACCCCACCCTGCAAAGACCGACCCGTCCCTACCCCACCCTGCCAAGACCGACCCGTCCCTTCCCCACCCTGCCAAGACCGACCCATCCCTACCCCACCCTGCCATAACCGACCCAATCCTACCCCACCCTGCAAAAACCATCCAAGTCCTACCCCACCCTGCCAAAACTATCCCAGTCCTACTTCACCCTGCCAAAACCGATCCAACTCTACCCCACCCTGGCATAACCGATCCAACCCTACCCCACCCTGGCATAACAGACCCAACCCTACCCTGCCCTAACCAAACCAATCTTGTCTAACTCATTTTTCACTAACACTTTCTTCAGTTTTCTTCATTCTTTCTCCAGACGATTTTCTTCAGCTCTGGAGAGGAATTTTGAATTTGAGGGGTTAGATACAGTCAGCATCAACCCCTTCTCTGCCAGGGGATCTCCTAAGTTGAATAAAATCGTGCGGTCAGCTAGGACAAAGTAAATAAATCGTTCTTGGTCTGAAGGGTTAAATGATTCTGTCCTGTCATCCTAAGAGGGTTTTCTGAAGCTGTAGGATATCGTCAGAAGCTAGCAAAGTGTAAAAGTGACATCCGCGACCGGGAGCTCTGCGTCCAGCGCTCCGCAGTTCAAGTCCCAGAGGTGGACAGATGTTTTGACGTGTAGACGTTAACAGGGCGTAGTTTGGTGGCCTACCCTTAAATATTGTGGACTAATGGTGGTCAAGCCTCGTGCACCTGCGCTCCACCACATAAAAAAAATAAAAATAAAAAGGAAAGCCAAGGGTCATGAATGAACTAAAGGATTGAACTAAGCAGGGAAGAACAAAAATCGTAGAGAAGATCGCCCCAAATCTGATGAGACACTGTAGTATAACTGAGTGAAATAGGCGTTGGATATGACGGAACTATTATGATTTGTAATTATAATATGGAGTCCTAACACCCTGTCCAAACCGACCCAATCCTACCTCACCCTGCAAAAACTGACCCAATCCTACCCCACCCTGCCAAAACCGACCCAATCAAACCCCACTCTGCCAAAACCGACCAAATCCTAACCCACGCTGCCAAAACCAACCAAAACCTATTCTATACTCTGTCATAACCGACACAATCCTACCTCACCCTGACAAAACTGACCCAGTCCTACCCCACCCTGCCAAAACCGACCTTACCTTACCCCACCCTGCCAAAACCGAACCATTCTTACCACACCCTGCCATAACCGACCCAGTCCTACCCCACCCTGCCAAAACCGGCCCAATCCTTCGCCGCCCTGCCAAAACTAACCCAACCTTACCCCACCCGGCCATAACCGACCCAACGCTACCCCACCCTGCCACAACCGTCCCATCTCTACCCTACCTTAACCAAACCAGTCTTATCTAACTCATTGTCCACATTAACACTTTTTTCCATTTTCATCTTTCTTCCTCCAGACGATTTTCTTCAACTCTGGAGAGAAATTTCGTACTGGAGGGGTTAGATACAGTCACCATCAACCCCTTCACTACGAGGGGATCTCCTAAGCTGAATAAAATCGTCCGGTTACCTAGAACAAAGTAACTAAGTCATTCTCTGTCTGAAGGGGTTATTGTGTCTGTCCCATCATCTCGAGAGGATTTCTTTAAGCTCCAGGAAATCGTCTAAAGGTAGCAAAGTGTAAACATGACGTCAGCACTTGTTCTAGGCGCCACAGATCGAGTCCCGGAGGTGAACAAAGGTTTTTATATCATATAGACGTTTTGTATTTTATATTTTGCAACTTTCAGAGGCATTTACTCAGCTTTAGGAGTCTTATGGATAGGCTCAATCAAACGTATCGAACCTCCCATGTTAGAAAAAATATCTTACAGAAATGCGTCCTCGTACTGAAGGGGCGGAATGGACAGATCGAGTGACTAAGATATTGAATTATGTATATGACTGGTTTTGTTGTTATTTCTATTATTATTATTATTATTATTATTATTTCAGGCAAATGTCCCAGGCTTCTAGACTGGCTGACTAGCGAATATTATTAAGTCTTCCGTGGCTCCGTGCTCGTTCCACTCAAGAGCCTGCACTTCACGCATTCCACGCACAAGATGGCGCCACCGCTGCATTCCTGCGAAGACGAGAGGTCAAGAGGACGACACTTGCTTTTTGTTTGTTTGTTTACTGTAATTGCTTAAAGTTGTGATCCCTCCAACTTGAATGCTCAGTTGTAACTATAGATAACTAGAATACGATGCTAGTCACGAAGAAGGGCTATGAAAAGATACAGAGCTTATAGTATTGGCTGGATGAATCACTCTTGCGTGATAATCAAAGACGGTGAATAAAACCCACACTTGTAGACGAAGAATATAATTACCAAACAGTTTCGGTGGACACTGCCACCATCATCAGTGGTCAAGATAGTGAGAGGGAGTGACATACTGACAATACAAGGGTTCCTTTTTATGCGTGTGTGTGTGTGTGTGTGTGTGAAAGGGTGGGGTAAAGGTGAGGTGGGGTGGGGTGGGGTGGGGTGGGGTAGATTGTAAGCGGGGGTGGGGTGGGGTAAATTGTACGCGGGGATTAACCCAAGGGGGATTTTGGGGGGGACATTACCGGACAGGTCAGGTGTAATTCCTATCTGACCTTACCTGTTTCGTAGCAGGAAGAGACATGTCCCTTCCTGCTACGACACAGGTAAGGTCAGATAGGAATTACACCTGACCTGTCCGGTAATGTCCCCCCCATAATCCCCCTTGGGTTAATCCCCGCTTACAATCTACCCCACCCCACCTCACCTTTACCCCACCCTTCCACACACACACGCATAAAAAGGAACCCTTGTATGGTCATTATGTCACTCCCTCTGACTATCTTGACCACTGGAGATGGTGGCAGTGTCCACCGAAACTGTTTGGTAATTATATTCTTCGTCTACAAGTGTTGGTTTTATTCACCGGCTCGTAGTATTTTTTTCTTTTAACTAAGATACATGAAATAAGCTGCAAAAATACGAGCTTACTTAATGTAAATGAATTATAGTACGTTCAAGGTGGAGGGAAGGCATTTTGTATTTTGTTTCTGATGTTATAGTGTCTCTCAGGATCCTAGGATCCTCTCTCGGCTGAACCAAATTGTCTGGCGTCAGCTGGAACGTGATGCTAGAGTTATGTCGGTCGTGAGGGGGTTAATGGTGACGGTATTGACACTGTCAGGCTCCTATGACTCACTCAGTCGAATAAAATCGTCTGAGTCAGCTGACAGACGATTTTGTTCGGCTGAGTGAGTCATAGGAGCCTGACAGTTACCACACTCACCATTAACCCCCGCATGACCGGCATAACTCTGGTATATCATGTTCCAGCTGACGCCAGACAATTTGGTTCAGCCGAGTGGGTCTGGGGCCTGGGGTGCACTAAATGAAAATATCCAAAAAATATTAAAGGGGGGGCTATATCAATTTTGCCACAGGAGGTATACCAAAATTGGACTTTTTAATAAAACCCCCTCCTCTCTCACTCCCTGTGTTTTGTATATGTCCCTCTCTGTCTGCCTGTGGTGTGTCTGTCCCACCTTCTGTGTGTGTGGAGTTGGTCTGGGGCCTGGGGGGCACTAAATGAAAATATCCAAAAAATATTAAAGGGGGGGGGGCTATATCAATTTTGCCACAGGAGGTATACCAAAATTGGACTTTTTAATAAAACCCCCTCCTCTCTCACTCCCTGTGTTTTGTACATGTCCCTCTCTGTCTGCCTGTGGTGTGTCTGTCCCACCCTCTGTGTGTGTGTAGCGTGTCTACTGTGTGAAGGTGGCTGTGGCTATGTACGTGTCTTGGTGTGTGTATGTATGTAGTAGTGTATGTGTGTGTCTTGATGTGTGTATGTATGTAGTAGTGTGTGTGTGTGTGTGTGTCGATGTGTGTGTAACTGTCTTAGTGTGTGAAGGTGGCTGTGTACGTGTCTTAGTGTGTGAAGGTGGCTGTGTACGTGTCGTGTGTGTGTCTTGATGTATGTATGTAGTAGTGTGTGTGTGTGTGTCGATGTGTGTATGTATGTAGTAGTGTGTGTGTGTGTCGATGTGTGTATGTATGTAGTAGTGTGTGTAAGTGTCTTGGTGTGTGTGAGCTGAATCGTAAGTATGGGGCCTTGTGGTTTTAAGGAAAGCCTGCTACGCAAACTTCCCTCAGCCACATTTTAAAGAAACCTCTATCACACCGGGATTTGAACCCGGGTCCTCCTCATCAGCAAGCCAGCACTTTGCTGACCATGCTACCGCGCCCCCATAAGCATACCGGCTAAAACTTCTACTGTATTTTATTTCTTTACATGTTACAAAAAATGGGAAATTGAACTACCATGCACAGACTAAACTAAATTGTCATGTACCTATTAATGTCGCTTTAGGAGAAGATATTTCGAAATTTCCTGAGCTACTTGGAATACCTAAGCCTGCAGTTTAATGCTAATCATGAACAAGTGCTATGGAAAGAATATAGAGCAGTTGCTACTTATATAAAGGGAGAAAGTAAAAACTGCAACTTAGTCTGCTATCCAACGGCATGACTTAAACGATTAACCATATATTACATAAACTTAACACACTGAGTGACACAGAAACTAAACATATGATACAAATTCTTTAATGAAACTTATAATGAGAGTACAAATGACAAAATATACACTGCACAAGAAGACAGTACAGTACTCTGTGCTCAAACATTCTGTGAGAACTCTGAGAATGAAAACCTATCTGTTGTACCGATTTATAAACGGAAGAGATGAATCGCTAAATTTGATCCACAGTAAAAAATAAATAATAATAATAATAATAATAATGAATACATAAAACAATAAAGACAAACCATATAGACTACATGTCCACCCTAAACTGACAAAAACCTGGCATCTCTCCACTTTGAATGCTGAGCTGTTTCTAGAGATAAAGACTAGATTATCATGCAAATCACAATGAAGATCTATGGGGAGGATGCAAAACCATAATACTGTCTTATTCTGCCACTTAGATACAGGAACTAAGCAGCAGAAGGACTAAAATTTTTCAAGGTGAGCCAACTACAATGACACATATGAAGTCTGAGATTATATAATGTGTAATCATGAACTGATTGCATCATTCAGTAAAGATTACAAAAGGAAAAGCTATCAAATCTGAAAGTGTAAGTACTATACAAGATATGATTAACCTTGTACATCCATATTCTGAGATATGCTTCCTATATCATAGCCTACACACAAATTCATCCCCCTCAACAGTAATGGTATATTCCTGCTGTCTCCTGACTTCCAATCCACTTATGAAACCTCTCTCCTAATTACAGTACAGTAATATGTTAATGAAGGCTGCTAGTAATTACCTTCAGTATGATAATTCTTATTTAAAGGTAGCAGCAATGGTTAATGAAGGATGTAAGGGATGCAGTCCTTCCAGTTCAATATACTATATCTCCAATCAGGCTTTATCCAGTGTCTCTCCTACACATGTTAAAGAATGTCATATGGGACTCTAAGTTTGAAAAGTCTCTCCTATGCTGATTAACATAGTTTAAAGGTAACAAGAATGGCTTAATGAAGCCTATCCCTAACCCCTTCATTCCAAATTTACTTTCCTACTGAACAGGTTCCTGAAGGTTGTAATGTGACCCTTCCAGTTTGAAAAGTCTTACCCAAGCTGAATAACAGTCTTAAATTAGCAAGAATAAAGGCTAATCATTGGAGCAGTTTGTGCCCTGTAATCCATAAGGTGTAGTTATATTCTCATTTACTATCTATTTCTACCACCAGACCATCATATCTAACTTGAGACAGACATATAATACTGTATTAAAGGGATTAATGGAGGAAGAACAGGACTGAAGAGTATTGTATCGGTGCTGTAATAAGAAGGGGTAGATTGAATGATGGGGCATGTTGAAAGGATGGAGGATGGCAACTGGACACAGAAAATGGCTTGGAACAAGGTCATAGAGTGTGTCATCAGGGATAGGAGGCTGATCACAGAGGTTGCCAGAGGACTAATCCCAACCAGCTAGGACCAATGGACCACATAGCTCTGAAGGGCAAGGAGAGACCTCGTATACACTACCCTGGTGGGAGCTCGAACTGTCAACTTTATGGTTGTGAAGAGCAAGCGCTACTACTGAGCTACTGCAATCGAGCAGCATGGAAAGTCGCCATTAGGTGACCAAAGCCAATGCATGCAAGCATGTTGGAACCTTCATAAATGATACGATATAACCCCTCCAGTTCAAAGTCTCTCCCATGCTGAATATCATCTGAAGGAAGCATGAATTAAATCAGTTCATCTTTCAAGTGTGTGTTTAAAACTGAAATCCATCCACCCATCCATCATCCAATCCTACGTTGCCCCATGAGGCGCGTAGGAGCCCGGGGCTAGGCAGTTCGTCCTGACCTTTAAGATGAGAGTGACCAACCTCACTCATCCCTGAGTGGCATTACGTGAGCAATAAACCCCAATCATCCCTTGGATATGAGCCTTCACCTGCTCAATCCGACTGGAGCACAATAATTACCCACTAAACCACCAGGTGCCAAAATTTGGTTATATGGTTACCACCCAGCGTAGTAAATGGTATCCTGGTGTACAGGAAACCATTTGACTTGTCACTCAGTGTAAAGTCACCCATAGGCAGAAGGAAGAGGAAAGAATGAAGGAATGCAAGACAGAATTGGGAGTGTAAAGTCACCCGTAGGCAGAAAGACGAGGAAAGAATGAAGGGGAAAAAACTGAAATAAAATACTTAATCCATGGGTCTTTGCATCTGGTATTGTATTTTAATCCTGTTAACCTACTATGCCTGCCCATGTACAGGATCACATTCGACCTTAAAACCTAAACAGATGGTGTGAATATCGGGGGATTTAAATAGCACTGCTTACTCGAGTTTAAAGGGACATCTTGGTCACCTGGAGATACACACCGCCGTATATCATCCTTATAGCTAATAATTACAACTTACATCAGCCGACTACACCTCTCGATAATGACAGCAAACACTGATAAACACATGGGCATAAGAATTACCATAATAAGAAGTAGACTAACACCGTAAAGAATAAAATCTTCACTCACCTCCAGCATCTCTCAACGTTGCTCCCATAATGCAACAGTGACTGTCACACTTCAAATTAAACATTTACTTATTAAATTTTAAGAAGAAAATTTCGTGAATATATTATCAGTCTTTTAAACATTAATTTTCGTACAAACTGAATAGAGAGGTAAGTAAAGTGTTTCTTGTTAAATTAAAGATAACCCCATGAATCGGTCGCATCATCATCTCTCTTTCTGAAATTCCATACAGAGTACCAGAGTAGGATCACTATTTACTGTCCTGCCGATATATCTCTACAGTTTTTTCATTCATTCATTCATTGCCAGACGCCATGTATCCCAGACAGGGTGGCCAAGGGCTTAGAGTTAATTGTTTTACAGGGAGGGGCACTAATCCTCCACCAACCCCACTTGACGTAGGGATGCCAACAGCATCTGGTGTTCCCAGGCGGTCACCCATCCAAGTACTAACCAGACCCAACGTTGCTTACAAGGGGATTTAAAAATAAACGGCCTGGTGGTGGTGGCAGGGGATAAAATTTTGCGATACCAGTCTCTAATCTGCTGCCATTCCCTACAGAACCTGAGCATAATAGACGAGAAATTAGCCCAGGTTGATGCAGCAATTCTTAACTCAAAATTGCCCCAAGAACAACTTTCTGAAGTTTGTCAAACATTTCATGCAACACCCTGTATGGGAAATTTGGATAAAATATTGGCGATATAATTCCCTAACTGTGTGCCATTCCCAACAGAATCTGAGCAGTCTAATGAGTCCACGCTTTGAAGGTTGGGTTGAAACAAGGATGTGTCATGTCTCCATGGTTGTTCAATCTGTACATGGATGGGGTAATAAAAGAGGTACAAGGTAGGGTAGTGGATGTTGGAGTGGCCCTGGTGAGAGAGGGTGGTGTTTGGAAACTCCCTGTACTGTTGTTTGCAAATGATACTGTGTTGTTGAGTGAAGACGAAGGAGAGCTGCAAGGCTTGGTGGATGAGTTTGGGAGAGTGTGTAAGAAACGGAATCTAAAGGTGAATGTAGGGAAGAGTAAAGTGATGGTCTTTGAGAGAGGTGAAGTCAGTGAATGTACAGCGAGGTTGGATGGTGAGGAATTGGAAAATGTAAGTACGTTTAAGTACTTGGGTAGTGTGATGAGTAAGAATGGAGGTTTGGAGGGTGAAGTGCTTGAAAGGGTACAGCAGGGAAGAAAGGTTGCTGGTTCTTTGAAAGCAGTGATAAGAAACAGGGAAGTGAGCATGGAAGTGAAAAAGTTACTACATGACAGTATTGTGATACCAACTCTAACGTATGCAAGTTAAGCTTGGACGTTGTTGGAAGGACACAAGTCAAGAATGAGAGCAGTGGAAATGAGTTATTTAAGAGGAGCCTGTGGAGTCACATGGAGAGACAGGCTGACGAATGAGGATATAAAGGAGTGTTGTGGTGTGGATGTGGATGTGATAGGAAGCGTTAGGAGAACACACTGAGGTGGTTTGGCCATGTGGAGAGGATGGAGGATGAAAGACTGACAAAGAGAATGTATGTGAGTGAGGTGGAGGAGGGAAGAGGGAGGGGGAGGCCGAGGATGAGATGGAGGGATGGGGTGGAGAGGTATATGAGAGAGGGGGGTGTGAGTTGGGAGCGGGGCAGTGAAATGGCGGGGGACAGGGCGACTTGGAGGCGATTTGTTTGTGGCCACCCCAAACGGGATTGAGGCATCTGGGAATAGACATAGATAGATAGAAGATTAAATAACTAAAGCTAACACTGATTTGAACTAATACACATCTGGTCCACAGGTCGTTCTGGAGTCTGTTGCCTTGTTGCTGCTTCCTTGCCACACTGGTCATATCCTGCTGAAGTTTGGTCTGCCCTGCTGTGAGAAGCCTGACGGTGGTGTGGTGTCTTCCCCTACTCTGAGATGCCTGGTGGTGTGGTGGTGGTGGCGGCGGTGGCAGCAGGGTGTCGTGTCTTGCCCAGCCGTGAGATTACTTGCTGCTGCTGCTGGTGATCTGCCCTGACCTGCCGAGAGAA
Organism: Coenobita brevimanus; assembly: GCF_032717465.1. Classification (NCBI taxonomy): domain Eukaryota; kingdom Metazoa; phylum Arthropoda; class Malacostraca; order Decapoda; family Coenobitidae; genus Coenobita; species Coenobita brevimanus. The sequence continues at coordinate 36,318,275 of NC_137048.1, forward strand.
GCTTGGTGGTGATGGTGTGATCTGCCTTGCAAGTCCAGGATGTTCTGTGGACAAATGCTACTTTTGAATGCATATTTTATATTGCTGTCTCTGTTAATGTATTTTGTACTGAAGTATTAATAATGAAAACTTAAATTTTCTGTCTTGTTTCATTACCTTTTTAACTGTGGCTTTGACTTAATATAGGTGATAAGTATATTGTGCTCTGCAGTCTTGTGTGTTGTGGGGACAGCTTTTGTGATGAGCTAAGACATTCTGATCGCTTCACCAAATTACTGCTCAGCCGTGTGATCAGTGGACATAAAAGATTATACAATACAATGATATACAGCTAAGCATAAAAAAGGTTATGGGAATTCTCCACCATGCAATCAATGGACCTAAATTAAAGCCTATATTATAAAGCTAAGCCTGAAGAGGGTTGTGGGAAGTAGATAATGATGCAGGGTAGACACTGGTAATGTTCACTGAGCCATGCCCACAACACACAAGAACTGGGTGGCGTAATATATGGACCACCTTGTAAAATGAGAGGCCGTAAGTGTGTGCTGACCCACAAACTTGCCATCAATGCCCCGTCATAACTATTACTGTGTCTTGTAGGAAGCACAAAGAAAACAGGCCACAGAATACCTCTTTGTCTCTCGTTCCTCCTACACAAACATACACGCCTTTCACTTTAACTTGACACAGAGTTTCATTTAAAGCATATGAGAATGTCACGCAGATCAGTAGCAGAAACAGCCAATACTACAGCCCATCCTTTCCACGGCACTCATTCGTGACTACCATCATATTCTAGTGATAACTATCGCTACTACTCGGCAAACCGTATGGAAACTATAAGCTATCTGTCTATCCATCTATCTATAGCCAGACGACTTAATCCCGTAAGAGGTGGCCACAAACAAGTCGCCTCTATGCCACCCTGTCCCCCGTCATTATGCATCACTTCCCCTAATTCACACACACCCTCTCTCATATACATCCCAACTCCATCCTCCACTTATAAGTAATACATTAAAACAACCGTGAATTACTGTCGCACAAGCTAAGCCGTAATCATATCCAACACAAACACGAAGGAGCTTTAAAGAACAGAAAACAATACCTTGATAGCAGAAGACACTAAGACCACAAGTACTGACAGCCTACACCATGAAACATAACTAATTTCAGTCAGAGACCAAGTGAATATGAGAGGCACACAGTTCATCACTTCAGCTCAAGATCCGTCCCACCTTTGTAATCTTATGTTGCATCAACCTCTCCACAAACAAAATCGAACAACCGCCCAACACTACACAGAGTATCTTTGCAACATATCCCCTCCTCCACCCGACTCTACACTTCCCAGACACATTCACAAACTCACAAACACCCCAGCCAGCCAAAACTTTCTGCCAAACACATACATAAACACACAGACACCCCAGCCAGCCAAAACTTTCTCTATCAAACACATACATAAACACACACACACCCCAGACAGCCAAAACTTTCTATACCAAACATATACATAAACACACAGACACCCCGGCTAGCCAAAACTTTCTATACCAAACACATACATAAACACACAAGACACCCCAGCCAGCCAAAACTTTCTACCAAACAGCATCCTTCATGTGCCACCACCAGACATACACCCTTCAGACACTACCGAACCCAGAGACACAAGTACACCAACCTTCCCTGCTACATTACTAACACAAAATATAACAGACATACAATCCCCTGTGATCATACTGCAAAGTGGCACCCCCACACCACAGCACACCCACTCACTTCCTGCACCACACCACCACAACACAGACAATCCTTCAACATAACACTGGGTTCACATCCAGAGGAGCCTAAGATGTAACAAGAACAACAAAAACAACTCAGGCCAACTTAAAGTGAAACAAGTATAGTTACGATAGGAATATTATTTCAAGTTATTTTGTAAGCGCTTCGGGTACACAAAGTTACAAGGCCGCAGGGAACGGACTGCATACCGAGGGTTATAATACTGTGGTGGCTTAGGGGGCTTTATACCACCTTTTCTTCAATGATTTATTGTTCAAGCGAGCGAGTGTAGAGAGTAAGCGATCGAGCACACTATATGACATGGTATAATAGGGTGGCAGAGAACAGCGCCAAGACTGTGTTGTCTAGGAAACTATTAAAGCAACAACGGATCTATGGACATCATTAGAAACTTAGTAAAAAAAATGATAGGAGTTACCTGATGGACTTTTCTCAAAATCTGCCTCGCCAGTGCTGATAAAATGAAAATAAAAGTACCAAACTGAGCACAAGAACAGAGTTATTCTGGAAGTTTTTAAAGCTACACAGATCTGTTCAGACAGCTAGAAAGCTTATGAAGAAGCAATTGGTACTACTTAAGTTAAATAGACTTAGCTTTTAACACCAAGCAAGATTGGACGGATGGATGGATGGATGGACGGATGGACGGATGGATGGATGGATGTGGAATCGTGGATGCTTGGACCGATGGTAGAGTTCCTGCTGTTTCGTCCTTCCACCTGCCGACAAAAATCAGCATCAATATCATCATCATCATAGCTGTCGTCGTCATAATCATCATCATTATTTACACAGTCATTCTCATTATCATTACCATTATCATCATCATCATCATCATCATATTATCATCATCACCTACCTATCTATCTACTGTATTTATCTATATCTGTTTAACTATAGCCAGACGCCTTAATCCCGTAAGGGGTGGCCACAAGCAAATCGCCTTCATGATGTACTGGCCTCTACCATTTAGCTCAAGTATCCCAGTCATATGTTTCTTCTCTTTCCCTCCATCTCATCATCAGTCTCCCCATCCCCCTCTACCCTTCCAGCTAACTCATGTGCACTCTTCTAGTCATTTTCTTATTCGCCATCCCTTTCCTTGCGATAAATAAAGAGACAGTGAACACTGATTTTTGAAACCCATTGAGTGACCTTAGGAATCCAGTATGTTTTTTCAGAATATAGTGTAAATGTTTAGTATTTGTATGGTCAAGAAGAGCAATATCCCTGACCTCATTTGCACTCTTATGATATAAATAGTTCGAGTGTGAGGGAAATGCTGTACACACACACGCACGCACGCAAATACACACAAGCATGCGCGGACGGACACACACACACACATTCTCTCTCTCTCTCTCCTACACACAGTCACCAACTACATTTGAAGAGAAATGAAAAACAAGAGGTGACTCAGCCATAGACATGAAGATCGTCGCTGTCACCTTTATCATCGTCATCACCATCATCATCGTTGTTGTAGTCGTTATCATCATCATCATCATCGTCATCATCATCATCATCGCCAGGAGCAACAGCGTCAAGCACAGCTATCATCACAACCCTGTTAAAGAGTTACTACATAAGTTCCATCACCGTCATCATCATCATCATTATTATCCCAACTGCTTCATCATCATTACAATCACCATAATCTCGGTCCAGTTAGTTGGTTCAGGAGTTTCAACATCACTATCATCAGCAGCATCACTATCATCATTATCAACATCATCTCTGACAACCCTATTATCATCATCATCAGCCTGTGACACACCGCTGCAGGATAAGGACCCCTGTTCAATCTAATTCTGTACATCAACTTGTACTTTATTTTATCCAATGGGAAATTTAAAACATATAATTCATTCACCTACAATGCATTAACCTTATTTACAGTCTATCCATTTAATTACATCAACTACACATTTTATTCACGCTACCTCAAAGCAATTCTCTCAGTTCTTCATCCAACAAAAAATAAAAAATAAACAATAAAATATATAAAGTGCATTTACTCTAACCTGACAAATATCCCTAATCCGTTTCACCTTGGTTTATGGAAAGTGTAGTCAGATTTACGAATTAATTTGACTAGTAACCAAGAAGACTCATGCCTCGAAACTAAGGTTCATCAAATTTAACACAGCCATAACTTACTAGCAGTACTCAATTTATCAAGCAAAAACAGACTAGTTATACCCTTACCTACTTAAAAATTGTATACTGGTACCATCTAACAAGAGCTGGATAATATAAGCAAAGTTACAACCAAAAATTTTATAACCAGGACCACTATGTATTGTTCGAGGCAAATTCAGTCTAACATCACTATACAACAGCATAACATCAAGACAATCATTTAGCAATTAGATATTCTGCAAATTTAGCCTAACATCACTATGCAACTGCATAACAATGACAACCAATTGTAGGGCAACTGACATTCTGCAAAGTCTAACATCACTATTCAACTGCATAACATCATGACAACCAATCGTACAGCAATTACATATTCTGCAAATTAAGTCTAACATCACTATACAACTGCATAACATCATGACAACCAATCATACAGCAACCGACATTCTGCAAATTTAGTCTATCACTATTCAAGTGGATGTATGTGGAATGACAAACAAAATGGCGAGGAGAAAGTGTGAGAGAATGGGAGTATGGATGGGGTATAAGTGCAGGAGTAGGTGAGAATGAGAGGGCAGAGGAAGGAGTATGTATAGTTGTGAGTAAAAGATGGAAGAAGATCATAAGACAGTATGGATCAGTTGGGTCAAGGATTGTGTGGGTAAAGTTGAAAGTTGGAATACAAATATGGGCGATTGTGTGTGTGTATGCGCCAACGCAAGATCGTGCTAGCATAGTGAGAGAAGAGTTCTGGACAAATGTGGAAGTGTGCATGGAAAAGTTTGGAAGGAATGAGAGAGTGTTTTTGATCGGGTGATATGAACGGTAAAGTAGGGAATGTGAAGGTGGATGGAATAGTTGGTGAGTGGGGTGTGCCTGCTGCGTTAGATGAGAACGGCAGTGCGTTAGTGGACATTTGTGCTGGGAGGGGGTTGGTGATAGCCAATACCCTCTTCAGGCATAAAATGATCCACAGGTATACATGGTGAGTAATAAGAAGGGTGGGTGGTGAACTAAATGAAAGGAAGGCAATGATTGATTATGTGTGTGTGGATGAAAGGATGCGATGATGTGTAATGGATGCAAGAGCTTATAGAGGTTGGGAGAGTGGACTTTCTGACCACTACTTGGTGGTGGCCAGAATTAGGATACAAGTAAGATGGAGGAATAGAAGAAGGGAAAGACGAGAGGAAGGAGTAGTTGCAAGGAGAGTGGAAAGGTTACAAGAGGATGAGAAAAAGGCAAAGTATAAGAGTGAAGTGGAGGAACGACTGGGCAAATACGAATTGGAGCAGATGGGGGATGTGGAAGGTGTGTGCAGGATATTTACAGAAGAAATATGTGCAGGATATTTACAGAAGAAATATGTGCAGCATATGATGTGGTGTGTGGGAGGAAGAGAAGACGGAGGGGGGTGCAAGGAACAGCGTGGTGGACTGAAGAGGTGAGACAGGCTGTGGCACAAAAGAAGAAAGCATACAATGAATGGATGAGAAATAGGGGCGTGGAAGAAGTTGAGAGGTGGAAGAGAGAGTTATATGTAGAAAGAAAGAGAGAGGTGAAAAGGTTGGTAAGAGAAAGAAGAGAGTGGATGAGGAATTTGGAAGAAATTTGAGTGTAAAGTGGAGGGACTAAGATGTTCTGGAAAGAGGTGAAGAGAGTAAGACAGGGTGGAAGTGAGGTTAGCAGGGGAGTGAAAGATAAAAATGGTAGATTACTAGTGGAGAAGGGAGAAAAAGTGAGCAGATGGAGAGAACACTTTAAGGAATTGTTGAACATACAGGATGGATGTAATGCGAGTATAAGAGGCTGGGGAATGGCTGGGAGAAGGAGGGAGGTGAGAAGACAGGAAGAAATCAGTAGGACAGAAGTTGTGGAAGCAATGAAGAAAGTTAAACTGGGGAAAGCCCCAGGAATTGATGGAGTGTGTGGTGAAATGCTGAAGCATGGGGGAGAGATAGTAACAGAATGGATGTGGAAGATGTGCAGATTGGCCTGGGAGGAATGTAGAGTCCCGGAGGACTGGAAGTCAGGTATAATTATTCCCTTGTACAAAGGAAAAGGGGAAAAACAAGTGTGTGGTAATCATAGGGGCATTTGTCTTAGTATAATAGGAAAAGTGTATGGTAGGATACTTATTGACAGAGAAAGAACAGAGGAATTAGTTGGAGAACAGGGAGGCTTTAGGAAGGGAAGAGGTTGTGTAGATCAGATATTCTTAGATCCTTAGTGGAAAAGTTTCTAGAGAAGAGAAAGAAGTTGTATGCGGCTTTCATGGATTTGGAGAACGCATATGACAGGGTGGATAGACAAGGATTGTGGAAAGTATTAAGAATATATGGAGTAGATGGAAAGTTGTTGAATGCTGTGAAGAGTATGTATGATGGTGCTAAGGCTGCAGTGCATGTGGATGGTGAACTAAGTGAATTTTTCTCTTTGGAGGTTGGGTTGAAACAGAGATGTGTCATGTCTCCATGGTTGTTCAATCTGTTCATGGATGGGGTAATAAAAGAGGTACAAGGTAGGGTAGTGTATGTTGGAGTGGCCCTGGTGAGAGAGGATAGTGTTTGGAAACTCCCTGTACTGTTGGTTTGCAGATGATACTGTGTTGTTGAGTGAAGACGAAGGGGAGCTGCAAGGCTTGGTGGATGAGTTTGGGAGTGTGTGTAAGAAACGGAATCTAAAGGTGAATGTGGGGAAGAGTAAAGTGATGGTCTTTGAGAAAGGTGAAGTCAGTGAGGTTGGATGGTGAGGAATTGGAAAATGTGAGTATGTTTAAGTACTTGGGTAGCGTGATGAGTAAGGATGGAGGTTTGGAGGGTGAAGTGCTTGAAAGGGTACAGCAGGGAAGAAAGGTTGCTGGTACTTTGAAAGCAGTGGTAAGAAACAGGGAAGTGAGCATGGATGTGAAAAAGTTACTACGTGACAGTATTGTGATACAAAGTCTAACGTATGGAAGTAAAGCTTGGACATTGTTGGAAGGACACAAGTCAAGAGTGAGAGCAGTGGAAATGAGTTATTTAAGAGAAGCCTGTGGAGTCACATGGAGAGACAGGCTGACCAATGAGGATATAAAGGAGCGTTCTGGGGTGGTTGTGGATGTGATAGGAAGTGTTATGAGGAACACACTGAGGTGGTTTGGCCATGTGGAGAGGATGGAAGGTGAAAGACTGACGAAGAGAGTGTATGTGAGTGAGGTGGAGGGGGGAAGAGGGAGGGGGAGGCCGAGGATGAGATGAAGGGATGGGATGGAGAGGTATATGAGAGAGGGGTGTGTGAGCTGGGAGCAGGGCAGTGAAATGGCAGGGTACAGGACGATGTGGAGGCGATTTATTTGTGGCCACCCCAAATGGGATTGAGGCGTCTGGCAATAGATAGATAGATAGATAGACTATTCGACAGCATAACGTCACGACAACCATTCATTTAGCAATTAGATACTCTGCAAATTTAGTCGAATATCATTTTCCAACTGCATAACATCAAGTGACAACTAATCATTTAGCACTTGGATATTCTGCAAATTTAGTCTAACATCACTATACAACTGCATAACATCATGACAAACAATCCCACAGCAATTCTGCAAATTGTCTAACATCACAATTCAACTACATAATATCATGACAACCAATCACACAGCAACTGACATTCGATTCTGCAAATGTAGTCCAACATCACTCTTCAATTGCATTACATCGTGACAACTGCCAAAACTCCTATGGCCCTAACCAGACTACACACGTTTCCCTACGGCATAGTCTGCTGTATAGGAGGGCAGTGGCTTTCTAACTTCTTTGCTGTATCCCCTAACAAACTTGAAAAAATTGTTTCGCAAAGAAATCGGTACAACAGGACAGAAACACCTAGAAAGACAAGTTGCCAACACCAAGAAAGACAAGTTGCCAACACCAAGAAAGACAAGTTGCCAACACTAAGGCTGTGTTCCATTCCTACACCTAACTCCAACTCTTCCATACAAAAATATACAGCAATAATAATAACTAATAAATAATAAATAAATAATAATAACATAACTGTAATACATATAACAGAAAACTTCAATATTTTTATGAAGAATTCCTACACTAAACTCCACCAGGCTCTTTCAAGAATATGTAGCAGTAACAACAATAGTAAGAGTAATAATAATATACAGTGCTTCAATTACTCTATGAGGAATTAACGTTGGACAGCCTCTAAGTATTTTCTTCACTATATGTTTTCAGTTTAATAAACATTATATGAGGGGGGTAAAATTGGTCTGAGGTAGCAAGATTACACTAAGAACATTAAAACACAAAAAACAAATGGAAAAATAATAATACTGATAGTAATAATCCTAACAAAAACAATAAGACCCAATTATATGGTTAAATGGAAAAAAAATAATAATGATATTGATAATCCTAATAATAATAAGACCAAATTACATGGTTCACAAGTGCAACATCAATAATTACAACTTTATTAAACAAAATAATCAATGAATCAGATGGCATGAAAGAGGGACAAACAGCAAGCGAAATGAGCCAAACACTCATTTACTAACATAGCAAGTCTATGGAATCCTGGCTGGCTTCCTCTTGCACGCCTTATCATCCGCACGTATTTTTTGAGAGTACCTGCAAAATAAACAAAGCATTAGGACAAGGTGAAGTGCTATAATATTAATGAAAAAATGACAATAAACTTGGAACTATGCAAAATAATAATAATAATAACAATTTGGTGGTAAATAAAAATAAAGCAATAGGACAAGGGTGAAGTACTATAATGTTAATGGATAAATGACAACTGCTGACAAACATGTAACTGTGCAATACAATAATAAAAAAACAATAATAATAATGTTAATTGTTGATAAAAATCAAACACTAGGACAAGACTGGAGTACTGTAATGTACGTTAATGAATAAAGGAAGAGGTAAAACATTGGGAACTACGCCAGTAAAAAGAATAAACAATTAAGCAGGTATGTAAAAAAGCAAGTAGGTAAATATATAAGCAGGTAAGTCAATAAGCAAGCAGGTAATTGTGGAGAAATGAGAAGTGTAAATTAAACAAGTGGGTGTCTAACAAAGAAAAGGTAAATATACAAGCAAGCAGGTAAGTCAATAAGCAAGCAGGTAATGAAGTGTGGGCAACTGTGTAATTTATGTAAACAAGGTAAAATAAATAAATAAACAAGCAGGTAAGTAAATAAGCCAGCAGGTAATCAAGTATGAGCCAGGCACACACACCTAGCTGGGTACTCCTTCATAAAGCCATTTGGAAACAAAAAAAACGAGAGGCACCCCAAGGCAAACGAAAACCAATCGGGCCACGGCTTTCACACTTCACCATATGGGGAGACCACCAATGCATATCCAATCTGAAATAATATGAAAATTATTAAAAGCAGCTCAAGAAACAGATTGAATATGTAAAACATATAAAAAAAAAGGTATATTACTGGGGATGTTGAGTTCGGGGGTGGGCAGTAAAATGGCAGGGGACAAGGTGACTTGAAAGGATTTATTTGTGGGCAACTTATCACTGGGTAATATTCGTTAATGACTTACATGAAGAGAGAGAGAAATATTAGAGAGAAAAAAAAAAGCATTATAAAATACCATATACTTCCTTCCAATAAGGCGTCACTTGCAGCCGTGGTAACCCAGTTCGTCCAATCGAGAAGACCCATCAACCACAGGTACTCCTGACGTGCCATGCTGAGGACAAAATAGTAAAGTAAAAATTGGAAAGAAAATCAACACCCCCTCTGTCATATAATTATCACCCTTAAATTTTAACTTCCAGTGGGTAATATTCATCACTTTTATGGAGAAAAAAAAAATTATTATAGACAAACAGATAGACAGATACTAGCCTTCCATCTGGGTGTCATTTGTGGTTGTTGCAATTCCCCAGTCCATCCAATTGGTAAGACCCATCAACCACAAGCAAGCAATCACTCCGGATGGGCCAACCTGTGAACAAGAGGGTAATGTAAAAACTGGAGAGAGAGAGAGAGAGAGAGAGAGAGAGAGAGAGAGAGAGAGAGAGAGAGAGAAAAAAGGGCTTCTGGCATTTTATTCCTTCTTCCTAAAAAAAATTATGGAAATTTGTTTGGTTAGGTTCAGGATGCCTTCATGTGGTGGCACTGATATAACCAGGCAGTGAAGTGGCCTGGTTATGAGCTACAAATGTCCCTCAAATACTTCCCTATCCCTCAAAAGCAGAGAGGCTGTCGAAAAAGGTAATTTTAAGGCTGCAGTCCACATAGTTCACATTAATGTAATCCTGGGGGACAAATACACTACATTAACCTATAGCACGGGGTTCACTCAGGTAACCCAGGGGCCCCCAACAATTACCCTATATTAAATCTAAACCACACTGCCACAAAATTCACTGACAAAACTGACCAAATCACACTCAAGAATATCAAGAGAGCCTGCATTTCATCTTCCCAAATATTATTCACCTTTAACTTACGCTCCAGGTATGAGGCCGGCAAAGTGACGAACTTCCGCTTACCTTCAGTGGTCTCTACACAATATTTCGATGTCCACTTTATGTCACCGTCTTCTTCTTGCTCCTGAGAATCTTTGAAGACTTTCTGACCCGTTTTTGGACGTCTTGCCAATCGATGACAACAAGTCTGACGAAAACCAGCAGCATCTCAATCATTCCGTCCACCATCACCGCTCTCAAATTGGCTGCCAGTCTGATCAAAACATCCGGGAGTCCGGGACCTGAAAATTTTTCATAGACACAAACCCACCGTCTGATTGATAATATTAATAATAAAAATAATAGAGAAAAATATATAAGACATCTTGGAAGAAAGAAAAGAGCCAATTAGCAATTTACCTTCATTATTAACCTCGCATTTATGGACCATAGAAAACGCGTTACCTTATGGACCAGAGAAAACGGATTACCGAAAATTATTCTATATTTTGTTAATATGGTAAACAAATAAAATATCTGAAGTCTAAGCATCTACTCAACTATCTGTAGCCTTAATCCCGAAAAGGGTGGCCAGAAACTAATCTCCTCCATGTCAAATTGTCCTCTCGCCAATTGGCTGCCCTCTCTCCAACTCGTATACCTCCATCTCATCCTCGGTCTCCCCCCTCCTTCTACAGCATCAGGGTGCCCTTTCCTCCACATCATCCTCATATACTCCATCTAATCTTCCATCTGTTTCTTCTCTCTTCATCTCTCTCTCTCTCTCCATCTCCATCAACCCTCCATCCATTCTATATCCCCATCTCCCCTCTCTCTGTCTCATCTCTCCCTCTCTCATCCCTCAATCTCCTCTCATCCTTCAATCTCATCTCCCTCTCATCCCTCAGTCTCTTCTCCCCCCCTCTCATCCCTCGATTCCTCTCTCCCTCCACCTCCATCTCTCATCCCTCTATCCGTTCTTTCTCGCCCTCTCCATGTCTTCTTTCCCTCAACCCTTTATCAAATCTTTCTCCCACTCTCCATCTTCTCCTTCGCCTTCTCTCACTCCTCCCCTTTAACCTCATCTATCCTACTTCTGTGAAAATGTCAAAATATTCATGCTATTTTTTCTGCCTGGTCATTAAATTCCACCATGATGACAGACAAGGATAATCATGGGAATCATCTAACTGCCAGACGTACGATTAAAATAAAACGCCATATTCTCACTTTATGCTACCCTTTTCTGCTTTCTAATTATCATTTAAATGATTATTGGTCATTTAATAGCGCCAAGATGACATAAATAATGATAATATGTTTTCCCCCAAATCATCCAACAATCTCGCCACTATCATTATTTGCTAAAACGCCCCCTTTTTCGTATCCCATACTACTTTTTCTTGCCTTCTAATCACAGGATAATTCTAAATCATTTAGTAGCACCACAGTATGCCATAACTAAGAATAACTACAATATATGACGATAAACGAGATTAGGCTACTTCCTTGCATTTTCAAACAGAAATTATAATCAGTTATTCCTTGAAAAATACTTTATGCTTTTTCAAGGCTAATTATCCTGTCTTTTATTTAAACAATAAATTATTTAGTGAGCAATTATCTGTACCACGATGACATGAATAAAAGTTACGGATAAAATGGAAGCTTTTGTAGCATATCTAACGTTTTCTTAATTTTCATCTACCTACCTACCTGTCTATTATCTACCTACATACCTATCTGCCTGCCTATGCATACCAACTTAACAACCTGCCTACCTTTCTATCAATCTATCTACCAATCTACCTACCTACAAACCTATCTACTACTTAACAACCTGCCTACCTTTCTATCCCAGTCTATCTACCTACCTACCTGTCTATCAATATCCTTCTACCCACTTACATACCTATTTGCCCACCTGCCTACCTACGTACTTGTCTATCAATCTACCAACCTACCTACCTCTACCTGTATATATCTATCTGTCATTATGTATCTTGAATTTGGCTCTCTCTTGTATTTTGTTTTCTCTTGGAAGGAACAGTTTTGCGGGCTCGTTGCCTTTGGTTCCTTCTTCCTCATAAAAAAAAAAAAAACTACCTACATACCCATCTGCCTTCCTGCTTGCCTATATATCAATCAACCAAGCTACCTACCTCAGCTTTTCTATCTACCTACCTACTAAGAACATCCGTAACTCCTTTTAGGCTCAGCTGATGGCCTACTTTGACTGGGGGGTGATCTGACTAGTAACCAAGGAGACTCAAGGCCAAGTGTAGTCAGACTGGAGGGTTGGTTTGGTTAGTAACCAAGGCGACTTACTGCCAAGTGTAGTCAGATTGGAGGATTGATTTGACTAGTAACCAAGGAGACTCATGACCAAGTATAGATTTAATGGTTGATTTGACTAGTAACCAAGGACACTCATGATCAAGTGTAGTTACATTAAAGGGTTGATTTCATTAGTAACCATGGAGATTCATACCTGATAAGTATTAAATTTCTCCATGTCGCAGACTGAGGCTTCGTAACGCCATTTCTGTGGTGATTTAGTCTATATTAATGTGACACAATAGAAACCAAGGAGATTCATTTCTATTTTGAAATTCATGCTCGTTAAGTTATATGAGGCTTCGTAACAACTGTTCTGTGGCGATTTATTCCGTACATTATAGAAACCAAGGATATTTATTCCTATTTCAGAACTGATGTTGGTATATTTGTTGATATATATGATGTTTCGCAGCACTTGTTCTGTAGCGATTTATTCTGTAAATTACTCTCTCTCTCTCTCTCTCTCTCTCTCTCTCTCTCTCTCTCTCTCTCTCTCTCTCTCAAATTACATGAAATTTACTAGAGAATGTCAAGGTGTAATATGTAAACTAAATCGGTAGAGTACACGTATAACGAAGCCTACGTCATTTAGTATACGGTCATTAGGTTCAAATTTCATGCAGTCTGAGACTCATATTCTCCCTAACACCTCTTCCATTGTGATTCATTTTTGGATACGGCTGGCTAATATCGTTTTGTAAGTTATTTACGCACATTATGGTGATAAGCTCCCTAACACCTCTTCTTTAGCGATTTACTTTTGGATACGGCTGACCAATCTCATTTTGTACGTTACTTATGCAAAGAATGATAGTAAGATCCCTAACACCTCTTCCATAGTTATTTATTTTTGGATGTGACTGGCTAATATTGTTTCGTATGTTATTTATGCAGAATACCCTCCTCTCTTCCCATTTCTCCCATCTTTCCTGTCACTTTTTATTGTTTTTCTTTACAGGTGGCTTTACATTGAGTGACAATTAGTCAAATGGTTTCCTGTAAGCCAAGAATCCATTTACAACGCTGGGTGGTAACCATATAACCAACCCATACGTGCTCCCTACGTGTCAATAAGTGGGTTGGTGTAGGGTTAGTGCCCCTCCCCGTAAAACAAATAACTCAAAGTCAAATGGCCACCCCTTATGGGATTATGGCGTCTGGGAATAGATAGATAGATAGATGACGATATTAGAATGATTTAAGTAACACAGAAGAGGACAGCAAGGTGTAATAAACAAAATAAATTGCTTAGGAAGATGTGTTAGCAAGCCCGAATCCCTGAACCATCGAAACGACTCAAAAGTATTCAAATTTTTCCAAAAAGATTGAATATGCTTCGAATTTTCCCACCAAAATCCCTGACCCATCAAAACGACCCCCCAAAATATTCTGGTTTCCCCTACACGATCTAATATGCTTCGAAATTCCTAGTCAAAACCCCTGAACCAATGAAACGATGCAATATGACTCGAATTTTCCCGCCAACGAAGGATATAACTTGGCAGTAATTAAGATTTAATGAAACTAGAGTAGATTTGTGAATTTGGCATACTTTTATCATGAGCTAAACTTGCATTTACATAATTAGAGATGGCAGTTTTATTGTCGCACAGGCATAGGTTAGAGTTTACCTTCAGTAACCCATTCAGGACAAAGAGGTCTATGCTAAGCTAAAAGAATGAAGAAATAATGAAGAATGAGCACCAAGCCACGTTATGGCTCAATGGCACTGTAGGAGCAGAGGTAAAATAAAGGCAGGAAGAAACACGGAAAAATCAAGAGAAAAGTAAGGAGAGACTGGAGACAGAAAGGCCCCTTTTAGTCGCCTCTTACGACAAGCAGGGATACTGGGGAAGTATTCTTTCCCCCCTCCCCAGGGGAATGTGCTGAGCTGAATGAAATCTTAAAATTGTCTACTGTGCGTTTGCTTGAATATGACAAATAATAATAATTAAAAAAAAAAAATCCCTAGCCCATTTCAACTCATTTGCTTGCCAAATGTAGCAGGACTGGAGGGTCAGTTTGTCTAGTAACCGAGAAAACTCATTTTCGCCTCATAGCTAAGGTCCTCTGATTAAAGGGTTGAGCTAAACATAATAGTTTGGAGGCAGCAAACATAACCCAGGAAATAGTTCTAAGTGGGTTACTGGACATTACTTTCCACCAGCTCAGTGTTAAAACTCTGTTCCAAGATTAATAATAATGCCGTAATAATAATAATAATAATAATAATAATAATAATAAAATAATCACTGGTCGTCTTAAACTCTACTAATCTTAGGCTGTGTATAAAGTGCTTGTATAAACTTTTTTCACTCATACGCTATCAAAGAAATGAATGGCAGGATATTAAAGTGACATAACAGGGAAATTACAACTATACGTGATAAGCTTGGTTATGGAGAATTATTTAACCTGTGAACTAGGTACAATATATACTTTATAAATAGGATAAGACAAACGAGAGAGAGAGAGAGAGAGAGAGAGAGAGAGAGAGAGAGAGAGAGAGAGAGATGGTTAAGGGTGGTGTGGTGATAAGGGATTGGCTAGAGAGTTGTATAGTGTTAAATGACTGGCCAGTGCGTATAGCATAATCTGATTGGCTGGGGGGTGGTGTGGCGAGGTGTTATTGGCTGGGGAGGTCGAGGCGAGGTGAGGTTGGACGGAGAAAAAGTTCTGCATGTCAGAAATCAACTGATCATCACAGTGAAAAGAAGTAATTATCTTACTTATTTAGTGAAATATTTGTTTTTGTTTTTGTTATGTTTGTTTAACATTGTGTTCTGAGGTTGGTATAATTGTTTTATGTTAAAAAAATTTCATTAATCTGTTACAGGGCATCTGAAACGTGGAGAGTTATTGATGACTGCCGTGAGAAATAATCCGGCTTAAGATGTTGGCAGAACCCGATTCCAGATCTTGGTAAGGCTTCTTGTAAGCTAACGTTTGTAATACTGTTAAATCACTTTCTGCATAAAAGCAATGATTATCTGTGAAACTAACTTCGAGATAACATTTCGATGACTCTGTAAATCTTAATAGTACTATCTACAACTACTATTAAGGAGTGAGAGTGCGGTCCAGCAGCGGTTTTTTCATATGCTTTTTACAACCATAGATGAATAGTACAAGACTTAAATGCTCTTGCTCGTTCAAAATACACATTGAATATGTATCGTGTATAATGCATGTAATAAAAACTACCAATAAATTAGTATACTTATTAACTTTTGAACACTTAATCCCCCTCTTCCCTAAAGAGAAGGGTAGGGGTAATAGACTAAGTTTATTTAGCGCTTCCAGAGTACAGTAGAAAGGAATTTACTATTACAAGTCTAATTACCCTCCCCCGAAGAAAATAGGGGAATTAATATTGGTTAACCCTTCTACAGTATAAAAAAAAAAAAAAAAAAAAGACGACGATAGTTCATTCTCCAGAAACTTAACGCCATGGGTGGGATTACATATATATACAGTATATATATAAAATCGTTTGGGGAAAAATAAATATTTTAAGTTCGTCTCGCAGGAAATTTCAAAGCGTCATCATGCTCTAAACATTTAGTTCCTTAAAACATTAAGGTGGACCTACTTAATAAAAGTGTAGTGTCCATAATTTTAAGAACTTTAGCAGGCTTCCTCGTTCAAGCCAAAGCCTCGGTTTTCTCAGTAACATTAACATTAGCTCATAAATTTACCCAAAAACTTAATATCGCACTAAAACAGCAAAGTACCCTGCTAATGAAGTTTTTTCCTTTACTGTAAGTGATCAATGGGGGGGGGGGAACGGAAGAATTTTGACTTGTGGCCCGCCAGGTAATTCAAGTCTCGGCCATTAACCAAAGGCCCAGGAATCTTATGCAATATACTTGTTGTATAACACGCCACCACTTAGGCACCAACTCCCTGCTCATATGAAACAAGTGCTAGGATTATTTGAAGCAAAGTGCATAAATGAGTTTGTCTGGATGAATGTCAAAGCCCACTTTAACACAACTTTAAGTTTTATAGCCTATTATAGGATCGCACTCATTTCGGACACTAGAAGACACTCCTAAACAACCAACTCTCCAAAACTCAATATCCTTTGATACGGATTGCGACAATAGCATTAAACACATTGGTCATATGAAGAAATAAATTTAGGCGCTTCCTTATTCAACAGTTACGGGCCTTGGGAACTAAGGACTACCCTGAGAATACGGGCCTTGATGTGTACTGTAAGGATCATCCCTACATCCCAGGCCAAGGGGAAAAGGGTCTCAAACGTTGAGCCGGTCCCATTATACCCCTTCAAGGTGTAGTGGTGAAAGGGTGTAGGCTACCGTCCTCCAGTACATTACAGGGTAGATGTCCCGCCTACTTCCCATGACACTACGTGTATGAAGTCTCCAGTCACACGCTAGGTACTTCACTAACGGAGATCTACATAGTCTTCCATTCTGGCTCCCTATGGATTTATACACGTTAGGCTCTCCACTCCAGTGAAACTTCAGGTGAAGCCTCGTACAGTATTAAAGATCTACATCAATATAATGAGGCTGTGCATGCTGCTCCCTAACTATGCATATCCATTTAAGCAGCAACAAAAGCAATGAATGAATATATAAACAATACATAAAGCACCATGGAAAATGCTGACAACAGAAGTATATAAAGGAAAAGTTAAGTAAAATACCAATTAATACTGTACAGCTGCACACACATTTATATGAAGGCAGGAAGCAACGAAAGTTAACAGAAGCATACAGTATATTTAGGTGGAAGGTGGGGGCACTCACTATCCACTCTCAAGATGTAGTGCTGCTCTCGCATGTTTGCCCTTTCCTCTCCTCCTTCCTTATTTACTTCCCCTTCTGTCTTTACTTCATTCATTCCTCATCCTTCTGCCTATGGGTGACTTTACACACTCTTCTTTCATTCTTTCCCTATCCTTCTGCCTATGGGTGATTCTACACCAAGTGACAAGCCAAATGGTTTCCTGTAAACCAGGAAACCATTTACTACGCTGGGTGGTAACCATATAACTAAATTATGGCGTTTGGTGGTTTAGTGGGTAATTACTGTGCTCCAGTCAGACTGAGCCGATGAAGGTTTATATCAAAGGGATGGTTGGAGTTTACTGCTCGTTATTCCACTCGGGGATGAGTGAGGCTGGTCACTCATCTTAAATGTCAGGACCAACTTGCCTAGCCCCGGGTTGCTAAGCTCCTCATGGGGCAATGTAGGAATGGATGATGGATGGATGGATACAGTATATATGAATGTAAAACAATACGGCTGTAGCTACGAAACAGTTGGTAATGGTACAAGTTAATGCCATACAAATCAGTACATTAAAAAAAAAAAAAAAAAAAAAAAAAAAAAAAAAAAAATCAAGCCTTACAAACAACAAACTTTGGGATTATAAATACAAAGATGACAATATTAGACTTTAAACATTTTATTAAAAATTGAGACATTATCACTGTAGTTCTGATAAAGTTTTGCACTCTAGGAGTATACTTATTCAGCCATCTTAATAAATATAATATTGAGACTTTCCAGATAAAATTTACATAAAATAATCATTATATACAGTCAACACATAATAAATAAATTTCAAGAGCTTCCACTATGACATTTGGGCAGACATGTTTCTCAACCCCTAGGAGATAATACCAATTAATTTTATTCAATACAGCATAGAAAGTTCAAACTGTACCTGAACAGGCAGTCTTTTAAAGAGTACAGTATGTAAGCATAAAGAATGATAGATGCCAACTTCTTGACGTACTGAGAGACAGCCTTACTTCCATGAAAAAACGTTATTTTCTGACTGGTTGGAAAAAGTAATGAGTTGTTTATGAAGAACATCATGAAGAGTTTGTGGTACCTATTCTTGCTATCTATCTGACAGGATTACATCATTACAGCCAGTCAAGATGGATGTTGGTAGGTGAAATACTGAGAGAAAACACACTGCACACACCAAGATCCTCAGGACATACATAAGATACCAGAAAATCAACATCTTAAAAGTCAGAAACATTTTCCCAAGTCTCCTCTGGGCCAGACTAGCCTGAGACAGGTTTGAGATTGGATTTCTAATTGATTTTTTAATGTTGGAATTTTTCAGCATGGTGGCACTGACAGGCTTGAAGGCCATATAGATATTTATTCAGACTCAACACATGAAACTCATGTTTTGTTTTTGTTTTTTCGTTGTATAAACTGGAAAAAATAACTCTCAAACATGACTCAGGTACATCAAACTCTACAATGTAAGTAATTTTTTTTACATTTTACATTCAGTATAAGTTTATAGAAGTATATGACAGGTTCAGCAATAAACAGTTACCAACGGGAATAATCCACGAGACTGCGATAGGGAGCGTGAGGCAATGTGGTATACAGTGATTTCATCCCTTGGTGAGTTTGGGCCAGTGAATTCCTCGTAGGCCGACTTCACTGCTCAGCCCTTCATTTTTTCAATTTCAGAATCTCCTTTGTGTGTATAAGGTCTCCCATTTTCCTCACCACATACAATGGGTCAGATTCACTGGGTTGAGCTCACTAAGAGATGAATCCACTGTAAACCAGCAATGTGATGCCCATTCTTGAAGCACAAACAATGGCTTCATTCTCTTTAGTCGCTGTGGAGTCATATTCTTGTCAGCTTTAGAGGCTTTCTTGCACCTCTTTCTCGGCCACTTGTTATACTTCTATCTATCTATTGCCAGACACTTTAATCCCATAAGGGGTGGCCACAAACAAATTGCCTCCATGTTGCCATGTTCACTGCCATTTCACTGCCCTGCTCCAAGCTCACACCCCACTCTCTTATATACCTCTTCACTCCATCCCTCCATCTCATCCTTGGCCCCCCCTCCCTTCCCCCCCCCCTCCACCTCACATACACACTCCTCATCAGTCTCTCACTCTCATCCTCTCCACATGGCCAAACCACCTTATTACACCAAAATATTAACCTGTATACTGTATTATTTAATCTTTTTAATAATGATACAGTTTGCAATAATAACATACATTACAGAGGAATATTAACATGCCATATACAGAAATAAACTGATATGAGAGATGTGCTAAGGGCCTCCTCAGCTGACGGGAATACACACCTGCAACTCTTGAACCCATATCCCCATGGGATTAGGAAGATTACCAACACCTCTTCCTTTGCAATTCAGTTGGCATATTACACATTACTGTTCTCCTGTATGTTATTTATGCCTCTGTAATATCAATATGGAATAAATAAAAAATATGCAAGAGATTATTGGAGCTCCATATGCTGAAATATACTGGCATGGAAGAGGTGCCCAAGATACTAAAATGTCTTCCTTAGTGATATATTTTGAATATTACACATAACTATCATCTTGTATGTTGGCTATGCCTTTATAACTGAATGAAAATATGCAAGATATTACCAGAGCTTCACATGCTGAAATAAACTGTAAGGAAGAGGTGTTTCAGCAAGCCTCCAAAGCTGATGAGAATACAACCCTTGGCATATGGTACAAATTTCCATTACAAAGGAAACGTTGACCTTGCACACACCACTGGATGAGGTCATTCTGGCTAAATCCCCCCTTTTTTTTTTTCCTGTAAAATAATTTCCGACCATGTATTTACTTCATTACCTTTTCTCTGTGGCTGGGTATCAAGTTTTATGCAGAATGGAGTCTCCATTCTAATAGGTCTGTCTCCCTTGAGAAGTAGCTCAGTTAAAATGACAGAAGAAGCTAAACCTGTCAAACAAAAATCTATAGAATTGAGCAAAATAAACTATAAGTAATATGTATTAGTCTATGAAACAGGACAGGTGTTGTGAAGGCAAGATAAACCTAGTATTTGAAGATAAAAAGAAAATGTATGAAACATTGTTATTCAGGGCAGTGTTCACAAAGCATGCTGATGTGAGATTAAGTATTCTCCCTAAGTTCAATCAGGGTTTATCTCAAACTTATTCTTTAGAAAACTGTTTAAAATGTTGGTACTGTACTTATGGATCTCTAGTAAGAAAAATTTGTTTGTTTATATCTGACAAAATGCCAGGAAGCACCGGGTAGAAGCTGTATAACCAATTCCTGTGGCTCAATTATCCAGTAACAGAGAGCAAGGTTTGAGTTACGAGGGAAACCAATTTTGATATTTGTGCATTTTATATCTGTAGTTTCATGGTGCTTTCTGTAAGTAACAAAGGGCTGGATATGTCAACGTATGCTTACCAAAATGTGGTTTTAGGATGCATGAAAAATAAAGCACGTCATCAAAATGTGGCGAAAGTAATATATGCTATAAGAAATGTGGCTTTGGAAGCAAGAAAAATATGTTCCATCAAAATGTGGTTTCCTGTAAAATCAAGATGGACCGGTTGCTGGATAATGAGGGTATTGGTATGCACTTTGAGCAAGCTTGGTGGATGGGCCAACATGGTGTATTATCCTGTCTTAAGTAGGTAACAGTCCGAGACATGATTCTTTAGGCTGCTCTTTGTGCTCCACCCTTTCCCAGAACTCATAAGTAATGCCTGGAACCTGCTTTTTAACTACTACCGGTATACTGTACTGTACTGCTCAGTGTTCAGAGGTGTGTTACTGGTTCTCTCTACAGACAATGCAAACTTCATTGATAAACCTGTGCAAGCTCTATACTTACACAGAGCTGAACAACATGGAGTGAAAAGTCTAGATGCAAAACCGTAACACACACTCTGCAACAATGACATCAGGAATAAGTTAGGAAACACCTACTGTTGGGCCACAGTAAATCATAAGCTGTACAACACTAATAATGTATATTCATTGAAATTTACCTGCAATTCTTTGTACCTCAAGATTTCACTGAAACAATAACATGTGGTGAAAACTGCTATATTGTAGATGCATTAAAAAATTACAGCACGAAAAAGATGCACATGGTTATCTGCAAACCTCATGATGGTACAGACAGTGATGCTTAGTTATGTGAGTTCAAATACTTTTCCACGACTGCCAGATGCATGAGCCCAGTTTCCATTTTATGATTCTATTAACCCCATGACTCTGACTGACATCCTATTTAGTTTATTTCTGCTGCTGCCAGACAGGGTTTTTCAACTTGGGATATGCCTCTTGACCTGAAGGGATTTATTCAGGCTATATCCAACCCCTAAAGTTTCAAGAGTCCATCCTAAGCTGAAAAAAATTGTCATGAGGTGGCAAGAGTGAAATAAAAAAAAAAAGGGGAGGGGGGGATCCCCATGCTCAGCGGGTTAAGTGACTGGAGTATAAGCGAAGGTACAATAAACACGTTTTTTGATTATTGCACAAGATCATACCTATGATCCGTACCACATCAGAAAGAACCATTATACTTAGTTAGAACATTTATAACAGTGTCAGAAAGCAAAATTTTGAGCTGATAATGCTGCTAGAGTTAATATCCAAAGCTTTTAAAGGTAACAGATACATTCCTCCTCTGCTAAGAATTATCCATATAAACACAAACCTTAGGTATAAAAGAATACAATACACAATAACAGATAATGAAGTAAAAATTCCTACTTCAACATAAAGGAGTCAGGTTCTAAACACGTCCCAGACTACTAGCACAGTGTCTCACTAGAGGATTCTCCTACGAGTGTCAAGTAAATGCAGTGCTAAGACGATACATAAAAAACACGACAATAAAAAACAGTAACCCCTCTATCATTCTGATGTATTTCCATGCATTTTATGCTAAATTTACATCTTATAATTTAAGTTTTACATCTTTTAAGATGAGTAATTTTGCTTCTTCTGATGAAGAGGTTAACTATACTAAAGTGCTCCATATTACTGAAACACAAATAAAAAATAATTAACTTTACAATTTCTATATCTGGGTCATATCACAGCCAATCACACATGGGGCCGTATTTTCGTCGGTTGAGGAGTCTCCCTAGCACCTCTTCCTTATCTGTTTATTTCCGTATCTGATACATCAATATATTCTTGTATGTTACTTATCCAATCTGTGTTCCTATAAGAAAGATACAAGCCACATACAAGTTAATAATGAGCTATTATAATAAAAAATAAATAAATACAAAAATAAGGAAGATGTGCTAGAAGGCTTCTTAAGTTCACGGGAATACAGGCCGGCCTCTCCTCACATCAGCTCTGCCGTATATCCAATTGTCCATACAAATTCAAACAACAAAAGCAGTTACAAGGGTCATGATTGTTCATTTTCTGAAGTAAAAAATTTTTCTCATATCGTCTTGGGGTACATGTACTGGCAATACCAAACTTGAGAAGCATAGATAGAAGACCAGCCTTGTTGCTATCAAATAGCATATCAACTACATTATCAACTGGGCCCCGCATGATACAATTACTCTCAGGTGAGGAAGTCTGAAGTCTGAGCACTTTCAAGATCACAGTTCTCCACATTTTGCTTGAGGTGAGAAAAAGTGCCAATCTCCACTTTGCTGAAACTGAGTGGCATGCACTTGCATGCCAAATTTTCTCCATGCAATAATTTGCATCATTACACTTGTCAAAAAACTGGATCTTTCAGTAGTACATCCAAGGCTCAGAATGACTTGTTACATTAAAAACTCTCCATGTTCCTACGTCACTGCTACAAATCTGGTCTATTGTCATACTCATGATTCCAAATACGTTAAACAGACACTGGGTATACAATAGTTGTAATGATAAAGTAGAATACTAATAATATTTGCCCTGTACATACGTAGCTCCTATTGTAACATACAAACACTGAAGTGAGCATCTTATGAGCATCATGTTTTAAACCAGGAAGGAATAAAGTACCTGGGTAAGCACGACCATTAATTTCTGCAACTCTGTATGCTGCTCTTCCTCAGCTTAGGGCAGGCAACAAGAAGTGCTGGCATCTTTCCCATCATGTCTGGCCAACTGAATAGTTTTGTGAAACACTTGAACATAAGCTGGCTGTGTGTTCAAGTTCCACGTCAACATGTGCTGGTCGTGTGTTCAAGTTCCAAGTGAACATATGTTGGTTGTGTTCACATCAAGTTCTAGGACACAGATCTACTGTGTCAGCAACCTCAACTGTGAAGTGGTCAGACATATGTGAGAAGACAATACCATCAATGTCCTCAACTCTTTCCTTTCCAGTCAATATTCCTGTGTCATGTTCTCACTAATGATGCATGCTACTGCTTCTTTGACATGGGTTGGTGATGCTGTGCCAGTGTCAATAACTGCAAGACTGACCACACCTGTGCACATACTTCATCACCAATAAAAGCAAAGGACAAAACAGTGCAGTGCTCTTTAGCATCAAAATATTCATACTGAGAATCAAGATTGTTTGCTCCCAACTATTTTAGCAAACCTGCAACCAGAGACATCTGTGTACAAATTTCTGTGTAGTATTGTATACAATAAGAATGCATGTACAGTACTTAGACAAGTATACCTATGTGTACATTATGTAAACATACATATTACATATACAGTACGAGGTGTCTATATTTTTACATACATTTAAGTTCTTGAAGAGATGAGAAAAAAATTCATAATGAGGACAGTTAACCCCAGTCCCAATTGGGGATGCATTATCTTTCTGTGACAACACAAATAAAGTACTCTTGCCCTACCTGACATTACTTACAGTAAACCTTACATTATGAGGTATTATAAGTAATTTAAAAACCTAAATCAGTAATATCAACTAGCAACCAAACTTACAAGTGACAAATACTCTCAGTCATACATCATGAAAACAGTTTTGGGTCAGTATTCTCATTGGCTAAGGAGGCTCTGTCACCTCTTCCTTACTGATTTATTTCTGCACATGGCACAATAATCACCTCCTGTACATTATTTATGCCATCTACATCAATATATAAAAAGCCTAAAATAACAAACAAGTGTAGTATGCAAAATAAATCGCTTAAGAAAAGGGACAATAGAGGCTCATAAGCAGACGAGAGTACAGGCCTTTTTCACCAACATGTTCACAATATTCCAGCAGTACTAAGTGTTTTAGACCAACATGGAAATAACATTCAATTTTCTGATCGTACAATTTTCTTTTCATACTACTGAGGTCGCTCATTTCACTACTTGATATCTAATTAATTTCTTGCTTTTCACAGTCATATTTACTACACTGTTTAAGTTTCCTGATAATTAAACGGGAGAGATCTGAGATTTTTTTTTCTTTTTCAAAGAAATTCTTGTCTTCTGGTTTCACCTCGGAATAACACAAGAAAACAGACACTAGAAGAAGTATTACCAATTAATTTTTTCTCAATCAACACATGTCAGCCTTCACATGATGGTACATAATACATTAATGCAGTAAAAACGATTGTAGAGAAGATGAATTAGTATGGTTTGCCAGCCTTTGTTGCCATTCCAAAACCTTGGACACGGCTCTTAGGAGGAACACAACCCACATGCCTTCGTGTTCAAAGTGTAATTTGAGATCAGTATCCACACTGCCATACAGGTGCTTAACATTGTTCTAATTTGCCTGGTGAATTACAGTGCTCATTCAGACTTACTCAACTAATAACAATACTTGGTTAAACTTACCCAACAATCACAGTGGTCATTCGTACCAACGTGATCACAACCAGTGATCGAGTTGCACAGTCCGAATGTTACTGACCACAGAAATGCATCCTATCTTAAGAAATAACTTATTACATTCACAAGTTCAGCCTAAATCCTGTCACCCTAATTACACTCTTATTCTCCTTTCAGTAGCCTTGGCTGTTTTTATGCATTTTACAACTCAGCAATATACAGTGAGAAAAATTTGTTTAGAGCCGCACTTCACTCATGTGGCTGAAATTCAGAAAAGAAACATCATAAGAAACATCCTTGATACTCTGCAATTGAAATTATAATAACAGCCTCTTACACCCCTGATTACGTTCTGGGAGCTTCCAAAATTGCACTCCCTTGGAACTTCTGCTCATGACAGTCTTTTCCCCTCATGAACCTGATCAGGACATGTAAGCTGCACATGACTTATCAAGTTGATCGTCCTGTTTTTAAACAAGACAAAAATATCAAAGCACTGCATGTGAGTCACTAGTGCATGAAAGTTGTTGCAAGTCATGTGAGAAAATTATGAAACTTTTTCTTTTTTAATTTGACCTTATGAAGAATTTAGGTTACCATACTCTTCCCCCAGCAACCACGTCCTCAGAGAAACGGTCAGACATGGCCACTCGAGGGCAGTGTGACAACAGCAGTTAGCCTAATTGAGCACATTCTGTAGAACAATAACAAGGAGGGAACAAGACACCTCAATGATATAGGTTAATTCACCAATTTTGAAAATATATAACGGATATTTTTTTTTTTTTTTTTTAAATTCCATGAGGCTCAAATTCCAATGGCGACACTTGCACTGTGGGCCACGTGAATGATCCCGGAGGTTGGTGAACTACTCTAATCACAAGATCTGCTACACACTGGTAAGTTTGCATGGCTTCTAGAGCAAAATCAGGGCTGCTTCAGCCCTATTCATTAGTTAGCAATTTTTACAGAGCATTGATCTAAGAATATAACTGCTTTATTTTGGTGTTGCACCAATTTGTCCTTGGTTGTGCATGTTAAATTTGTTGTTTAATACATGACTATGCCATGGAAGCCTACCACTTGTGGTTCATACTGTATATACAACAAATGCACGCAGCAAAAAATAGATATATGTATATATATTTATACTCATATAGTAGTCCAACAAAATACATGCCGATGCAATAATGCATATTATGCTTTAGTCTTGCCAATGTGATCAATCCACAAAGTTTAACTTGAATCATCATACCTTTGTCATTACAGCAAATGAAATTCATAACCTTTTCATGCTTATGACTCTTTTCAGGCTGATGGACTACTTTTCCTAACCATTCACATGCAAGGTTTATCTATTCAGAATGTCGCTTCAACACAAGACACTGTATATGAACAAGAAGCCTGTCACATGGTACTGTTCGCATCTGCCCAAGGCCTTGCCAACATGCACACAATTCTGGCTCGTGCTCCAATCTCCCGAGAGTGGTGCAGGACTTAATAAATCACACGACTGTGCTAATATTGTATACATAGAGGCTACCCTTCTCTTTGACCATGTAAATCAATATATGAATACATGTCACCTTTTCACACTCAGTAGGAAAGTATCCACAGATAATCCATTATCAGAACTGGCTTGAGACCTCATGTGGCCATTCATTATAAAGAGAATGAAGCTTGTATCTCTACTTTTAATATCTTCATGATCATCCTCGCCTCCAATTTCACTGACTGCCAGGTCCAATCTTGGTACACAAATAGCAATTAATTTATTTTTCACAGTATATTTTTCCTACTACTGTATGAAACTTTAAGCTTCTTTCTGCTTCAATGGCACCGTCTGACCAGCTCTGAGAAGGGACAATAAACGCAGACTGTGAGCCTTCCATCATGCATCGGAATATGGGTCTATGAGGTGGATCTTGCACTGGTTCTGAGGTCTGATATTTGGCAGACTAAGAAATTAATTACCTTGGCATCACGTACATTTGTAAACTGCAGTGACGTCATAAGTCACATTGTCTCACGTGTTGTGTTGTGGCACTGCTGAACTACTGAACCTTATCAGACAAAACTATTAAGGCTTTGGGGCCTAAGGATCAGAGATTTTGCTAATTACAAGGAGATATACTGGAATGTCATTCTGAATTCCTATTTGTTTAAAAAAACTGTAACAAAAAAATATAACGAATACTTTAATAGGCACTCAGAATCATAAAATTCCTATATAACCTTGCATTGAGAAATAAAAAGTCTGGAGTAAAAATTACCAATATAGCTATTGGATTCATCATTGCAAGTTAAAAGCTTGGTCACATGGTAATTTTGGATAATCCTTTCATCATTTTAGCAGGATTCTTCAAAATTTAAATAATTAGTAGAATTCTTAAATTGTGCATTCTAGTGTTCATAATTATCGCAGATTTACTGAAGTAGGGATACCTTACCCTGTACATGTACTTGCTGGAAACCTTTACAAAATGAATGAGCCTTTCTGACAAGACAACCATGCAGTTCACTGGAGTTTGGCAAATACTTGCATACTGTATCTGAAATGTTTATTCTAAAATTTTCTATTCTGGAATTCTGTATATGAGGAAGTAGTAAAGTGATCATAGTGAGGAAAAGAAGCTCTCAAAACTAAATCTCTATATACCTAACACAGCAAATAAAAATAAATACAGTCATGCAAGGGTCCTGAGTAACTGTGCTGAGTCTCTGAAGACCACATATATATAGATATAGATATATATATTCTTATTGCCTGACATATCTTACTCTTTTGACACACTGGTAGTGAGCAAAACGTTCTTCATCTTTGTAGCGCGGAGTGTCTGTGTGAATACAAGTGCGCGTCTGTGTGTGTATATGTGTGTACAATGACTATGTGACTGATCATTTTCATTTACAGTATATATATGTATGTACCTTTTTCTTCATCATATGCATATCTGAATGCTTTATACTGTATTTGCTTTTCTGTGTGTTTATAAATGTGCATATGAGTCTTTTACAATTGCATCTAATTGTATAAATCTCTATCTGTGTTTACACTGCATTCATAATGTGGTGTGTATGTAATGTATTCTTGTGGCTTGGCAAGGAGGGAGGTAACTGTTTTGGTTATCACGAAGGCTAAGGCTTTTTGCATTTTGTGAACTGCCTCATTCCATTATGACCACAACTGTTCAATGTTTTTGGTAAATGTAGATGTGGGCTGCATTAACTGTGAATGTATTGTGGGCACTGATACGGAAAGATTATACTTTCTTAAACAGCTTCTAAGAGCTATTATTTAAATTATACTATCTATTCCTGACATAATCCTTAAAGTACAAGAAAATAACAAAAAAATATATATGCTTATCTATTACCACTGACAACACTGCTTAAAGCACTGTCACCATAAAATAACAATGTACAATATGGAGACAAAATGAGAACACTGAAAGCTCTTCCCCCTCCCCAAAAATGCTGTGTTGGCGCTTTCTCTGTCTTAGTATTGCAAAAAACCTGCATCCTAGACTTAAACATGGACACAGTGGTCTTCAGTGATTGGTTCTCACTTGAGCAACCACCCATTGAACTAAGCTACTGCTCGTGGAAATGTGGCCCCAAGTACCTGAGTTTTGCTGTAAAGTATTTTCCGAGCAAGTCACGTGTACTGAAAACTGCCATCTGCGAACTCTTTTTCTGACCCCTGGCAATTTTAAGGTACCCCTTCCCTTCAGGTTACATGTGGCGAATCTTTCAACTTACAATAGTTCCTCCGAGTTGGCGTTATATACCTTAAAAGCTGTATGTGTTACCAACTTATCTGTGTATGTGGGGCTGAGCTAATTTTTACTATTCTAATATCCCAGCAGTGGTAAGCTCAGCATGTTTACTGTATTGACTGGAAAATAGCTATATGGTTAACAAGAAATCATCAGAATATTAACACTTTTTGTATCCATGACACCTGTTGAGTGAGGTAGTAGACATGTAGGTATATTGGAGTAAACTCAAATCTTGCAAGCACATTAAAACCTGTACATATTGTTTGCAATACATTCAGTTGTTGAGTTTATGGCCGGAGTTGGAAGGTTATTGTACAAATCACTGTCATTTGAGAACCTCTATATGCAAATTCCTACTTCTATGTTTAACGGCAATATTATCTTATTCAGTTTGCTTTTAACAACAAAAATAAGAATTTTGCACATGAATCTTCTAGAGCGAGGATTTGGGCAGTATGCGAGATGAGGTCACTCTATGATAAATGTCACATTGGCTCTACGCTACAACAATAAACATTATCTAGTAATGATCTCTACAGCTGGAACCTATAGCAGGAACTCACTTGGAGTACATTTATGAATATTGATGGTCAGGTATTAACGATTCTAAATGCCCAAGAGTTAAGGAGCAGCTCCCAGAGAGTTGCCATGTTCAGGCTCTTTGTAATTTGACAAGCTGTTGTCAGATTCCTGAAGTGAGGAGTGGGAGGGTGCGGGTGAGGTGATGAGAGAGGACATTGGGGAGGTGAGGCTCACTCCCACCCCACTGCTGCCATTGCTGCTGTTGCTGATGCTCTGATTCTCCTCTTTGTATGGTATAGGTGAGGGTGAGAACAGCGTCTGAAAAGCACTACTGAACTGATCACTGGGTGGGGCAGGGCTGTATGGGGTCTGCTGGTAAAGGGGTGGGTTGAGGTACCCTCCCTCATCCAGTGGAGACTGACGATGATCTGGGTATGGGGGATCAGATATCTGAGTTTCCAATATGTAGCTCTCCTGATTTGGGATGTATGGTGCTGGGGAAGGTGTCAGGTTCATAGCATGGGGTGAGGGGCTAGACATCTCAATGGGGCTCTGTGAAAGATCCAAAGACTGGGGTGAGTTCATGAATGATCCGGGCGGTTTCATATCCTGATAGTTGAGGAGGTTGTTGCTGGCATTTATGATCTGCGTCACAGTGGAGTTTGGACTGTGACTCATGCTGTGGGAAATGTCCAGGACAGTGTGAACTGACTGGCTCATGGTTGGAGACTGCAATACTCCTGGAGAAGACGAGGGCTGGACTATTGTATGAGAGCTCTCCATCATTGTCTGTGGGGATAACATACTCTGAGGTGATTGCAGCATGCTGTGAGGTGATGGCATCATGGAATGGGGTGAATGAACCATGCTCTGGGGAGACTGCACCATGTTGTGGGGGGACTGGGAGGGGAGTGGGGGAGAATGGACAGACTGAAGCAAGGAGCTTGATTCTTGAGAGAGCTGTATCAAGCTATTTTCAGATTCCATTGATTGTAGCATCTGCTTCATTTGCTCCAAGCCATTGCCCTGTAGGACTTGCTTCATCTGTTCAATATCCATTCCATTTAGTAGATGTCTGATCTGCTCGCCAATCATCGCTTCAACTCTGCTTTTCACATCCATGTCACCACTAATTCTCTGTGGTTGATGATGGGGCAGGGAGATGGAAGCTGCACCTCCACCTTGTCTCTGTTGTGGTAGTGACATGTTTTCAAAAAGTGCTGCATGACGCCGAATTTCGTTTAAATTTCTTATAAGACCATCGATGAGAGCTTTGCCTGAGGCCTCTCCAAATTTCCAGTAACTGTAGTGCTGCAAGGTCGTTTGATAAATTTTGTTTCTCTCTGTCCCCTGCCCACCTTCCAAAACAATATGAAGAATGATCATGTATGCCATTCTAGAGTCCACGTTGAACTGCCGCAAGGAACTCATGATTTCTTTAAACTTGCTGAACACCTCCGGAGATTGGGATTTCTGAATCATGTTCATGTTTGTGATCATAGGCTGTGAGGGACTGTGAAGGTTGTGGTAGTTGCCTGTCTCCTCATCCAAAAAACTTGAAGCAAACACAAGAGCAATAACTGTTATATTTTTCTGTGTGGCCATGAGTTGGGACTGCTGGGATAGGGCATTGAACTCCTCATACTGGCGAAGGAATCTGGTGACTCTCTCAGCAAAGCGGGAATAAGTGGCCATAACCTCAGTGGGCTTGTTTGTGCAGTAGGGCAGCTGATGGTCTACCAGCTTTATGTTACTGATCACCCGTGTAACTATTTCAACCTCATTGGCATCCAAATACTGGGATGCAGGATTAAAAACTCTCTCGACAGGTACAATCTCCTCCTCATTCTCACGCTTGATTCCTCGGCACAAAGTTCTAATTGGACTGTTTTCCTGCTTCGGGGAGATGAGCTGCCGATTCACCATGTCTGAGCCCTGGTGTGCTAGAGGTGGGGGAATGGGTCCATACTGTATGGGAGTGAGTGGCCCCGAAATGGGAGTGGAGGGAGAGCTGTTGGGGGACGAACCAGTTGAACCCAAATCAACTGGCTGTGATGGGGGATGATAGGTTAGAGGAGAGGAGTGATTGTTTTGGTGACGTGAAACCACCAGGGTTTTAGCTGTGGCACTGTTTTGATAGTGGGAAGAATCCTTGGGGCAATCTGGGGAGAATGAATTAGAAGCCGGCCCTCTTCCATTTCCCCCACCAACCCCGCCATCTCCCCTATTGACCGCACCACCACCACTGCCACCAACGCTGCCATTGCCACCCTGGTTGTACATCATTCGCTTAGTGAGCCGAGTCTTCATCAGCTGCAGTCGCTCATCCTCACTCATCACCCATGACTTAGTCATGCCAATGCTCTCACACTTGGCAAATCTGTAAAGGACAGCTGTCATAAACAAGAGTTCAAAGTCTCTCTCTTTATCTATCATTCTATAGCCAGATGCCTAATCCCAGAAAGGGTGGCCACTAACAAATCACCTCCACAATCACATTGTAGATATTACACATTAACTCTCTAAGTATGAAGCTTTTTTCTTTATACATTATTAACTGTAGGTGTGAGGGAGGCAATGATGTGGAAAAAAATGTGGCTCTGTGGCAAGTATAAAAAGAAAGGCTGGAGTAAATGACTTTGGTGTATAGCTTGTAACAGTTAAGTCCACAAACGGTGCAGTGGTGCTTGAGGTAGCCAGCAGACTGTGAGGATTTCTTAATGTGTGTTATGTAGTAATATCCTGGTTGTAGATGACAGAATTGAAAGTCTTGTTTGGGGTGAATGCCACAGGAATGCAAGGAGTTCTGTTACCAGTTGAGTGCCAGAAACTGGCCACTTTAGCCAGGCACTCCAAAGAATCTTTGTTCAGGTTATGTTGAAGTTAATATTGTGAAAGTGAGGTCCATAAGTCTGTTGCAAAGTGAGTGGCTGCATTATAAAGCATAAGCACTCTTCATTACAATATTAGTTTGGGTTGTACTCCAGGACAGACTGTATCAAATTTTTTCCTACAACTGGAACTATAAATTGGGGAAAACTAACATATGAGCCCACAGACAGCAACGGAACTACAATATACTATCATTACCTGCTTCCTTGATTTCTGAAACTATTCATTACTCTAGGATCAACCTGGCTGGCAAAAGCAATGCTCTAAAATTTTTAAAAGGATACAAAGTTTTTCTGCATATGCACAATTCATATCACATGCACCTTGTTCCATCATCTGCCACACCACCTGGTAGTGGGTGTGGTTTTAATGGTGAGATGAGGAATGGGAAGCTAAGAAGAATGTAGAGGGATATAGTTAATGAGTGTTTGAGACAATGTGGTATGGAAGTAGATGAGGCTCAGGACCTGGCAAGGAACTCTGATTGGGTGAATTATACAGAGGAGCATATGACAAAGATCTGGCATCCCTTTTTTTTTTAAACTAAGTCAACTGAATGACTATCTGACAGGTGCAGGTGAAGTGCATCTATGAAGAACAGATGATTATTTTCAGCTTGGGGAGGAAAAGAGCTTAGAAATGATGTCCATTAAGCCTGTCTGTCATTACATGTACCTATTTATCTCATTCTTATGCATGTATTGTAGATCTCTGCTGCTGCAAAACAGTTTTATTTCACTTAGGAAAGACACATCATGGTGAAGGCAATTGAAGTCCCTTGATCCAATGACATATTTTATTTCAGCTACCACCAATCAATATCAATCATTACAGGACAGACCTCTACTAGTGACGTGACTGGTGAAGGGCAGTATCTAACCTGTCCATTTCCAAGTTTTTCCAAAGCTGAATAACTTTGCCTGGTGGTATCAATAGTTGACCATAAAATACATTCTCAGAGTAAAGTGGCTAAGCAGGACTGGTAGACTGTAGCAATGCACTTGGGGGTAAACTTTATGATGTAACCAGTAATTGCTTGGCTAATTTCACGGTCCTACGGT
Source organism: Coenobita brevimanus (assembly GCF_032717465.1). NCBI lineage: Eukaryota > Metazoa > Arthropoda > Malacostraca > Decapoda > Coenobitidae > Coenobita > Coenobita brevimanus. The sequence continues at coordinate 36,351,815 of NC_137048.1, forward strand.
TTCACTTTCACCAACAAGAGAAGTCCAACTATCCACACATATACAGCATAGCCAAATTAAGATATTAAAAGGCACTGAAATCACACAAACACCTATATTAAAATGAAACTGTTGAGCTCTTCTAAAATCCAATTAATGTAAAAATCATATTAGCAATATTGTACAGATATAGATGTTGTTGCTTTATTGCTATTATTGTTGTTGTTGTTGTTATTATTATTACTATCATTATTATTATTATTATAATTATGATGATTATTATTATTATTATTATTATGCAATTTCCATTCACACTATTTATTTACTTTTTTGTGGCCCCAGCCTCATGAGCCCAGCAGACTGCAGCCAGACTTTGCCCATCTCTTATACTCCACTATCCTCTTTTCAGGGGATTGGGAGGGAGTTGAGAGGCATTTATATATATTTATCTATCTATTGCCAGATGCCTCAATCCTGTAATGGGTGGCCACAAACAAAATGCCTTCATGTCGCCCTGTCCCCCGCCATTTCACTGCCCTGCTCCCAGCTCACACCCCACTCTCTCATATACCTCTCTACTCCATCCCTCCATCTCATCCTTGATCTCCCCCTCCCTCTCCCCCCCTTCACCTCACTCACATATACTCTCTTCGTCAATCTCTCACTCTCCATCCTCTCCACGTGGCTAATCCATCTCAGCGTGTTTCTCCTAACACTTCCAATCACACCCACAGTTTATATAACTAAGCAAAATTGCAGCCTGGTTGTATTGGTGCCAATGCATGAAGGCCTCACTCTCCAGAACTGTACTTAAAATATATGTGAGAATTCTGCCAAACAAAATTAAAAATTACACATTACAAAACTGCACTGAAAATATAAAAGACACAACTGGATCTATTACGATGGTACCTCAGACTAATTTAAAACTATACCTGTATGTGCATGTTATATATACAGTATATATATATATATATATATATATATATATATACAGTATGTCCATCCATCCATCATCCAATCCCACGTTGCCCCAGGAGGAGCTTAGCAGTCCAGGGCTAGGCAAGTTGGTCTTGACATTTAAGATGACAGTGACCGGCCTCACTCATCCCTGAATGGCATAACGTGAGCAATAAACCCCAACCACCCCTTGGATATAAACCTTTACCGGCTCCTTACTTTGCCCCATGAGAAGCGTAAGAGCCAGGGGCTAAGCAGTTGGTCCCGGAATTTAAGATGAGAGTTATATATATATATATATATATATATATCCATCCATCCATCATCCAATCGTACACTGCCCCAAGAGGAGCATAGGAGCCCGGTGCTAGGCAGTTGGTCCCGAGATTTAAGATGAGAGTGACCAACCTCACTCATCCCTGAGTGGCATTACGTGAGCAATCAACCCCAACCACCCCTTAGATACAAACCTTCACCAGTTCAATCCGATTGGAGCGCAATATTTACCCACTAAACCACCTGGCACCAAAATTTGGTTATGTGGTTACCACCCTGTGTAGTAAACAGTTTCCTGGTGTACAGGAAACCATTTGGCTTGTCACTCAGTGTAGGGTCACCCACAGGCAGAAGGAAGAGGAAAGAATGAAGGAAAGAAAGACAGAAGAGGGAGTGTAAAGTCACCCGCAGGCAGAAGGTCAAGGAAAGAATGAAGGAAAGAAAGACAGAAGAGGATGGAAGAAAAGAAGGATGGAGGAGAGGAAAGGGCAGACACCCGACAGCAGCACTACATCGAGTGAGTGGATGGTGAGCGCTCCCACCTACCACAAAAATATATATATATATATATATATATATATATATATCCATCCATCATCCAATCCTATGTTGCCCCATGAGTGTAGGAGCCCAGGGCTAGGCAGTTGGTCCTGACCTTTAAGATGAGACTGACCAACCTCACTCATCCCTGAGTGGCATTACGTGAGCAATAAACCCCAACCACCCCTTGGATATAAACCTTCACCGGCTCAATCCGACTGGAGCACAATAACTACCCACTAAACCACCAGGCGGCAAAATTTGGTTGTATGGTTACCACCCAGTGTAGTAAATGGTTCCCTGGTGTACAGGAAACCATTTGGCTTGTCACTCAGTGTAGTGTCACCCACAGGCAGAAGAAAGAGGAAAGAATGAAGGAATGAAAGACAGAAGAGGGAGTGTAAAGTCACCCGTAGGCAGAAGGACGAGGAAAGAATGAAGGAAAGAAAGATAGAAGAAGATGGAAGGAAAGAAGGATGGAGGAGAGGACTGGGCAGACACCCAAGCGCAGCACTACATTGAGTGAGTGGATGGTGAGTGCCCCCACCTACCACAATATATATATATATATATATATTTTGCCATTTCATGTATTTTTTAGAGTACCAAAAAATTCAAGAAAAATAACTGCAGTACCATCACTACATATTTTCAAAATGCTGAGTGCTAATAGTGGCATGATACTTCTCTTTAAGGAGTGTACCATTATTAAGCTGTACATGAATTTACACTTATTCTTCACTTAAAATCACTCGTGATTCATTGCAAAGTTACTTTGAAGCCATTTTTTTTTTTCCTTTTAATAGCAGTTTACCTGCAAGCACAGCTCTCTCTCTTTCTTTCTCTGCCAGCCTATACCTCAACTTTACCCACCAGTACAAAGTTAAATACACTAACCTGCAGTACTTGCAAAACTTTCTAGATGCAATTGATATAGCACACTTCTGGTCGCCCCCACAGCGGAAGTGCTTGTAGGCATCATTCTGCACAGAGCGCCGGAAGAATGCTTTACATGAATCACAGGACAAGCCTCCAAAGTGCAAAGACTTGGCAATGTCTCCACAAACCTGGAAATCAACACAAAAATGAGCCCCAAAACAGTAAGATCTGGATGGGCACTGCCTCCAAAGTATGTGTATAAAGACTTGGCAAAATCTCCATAATCCTGCAAATCAACACCAAATGAGCCAAAGCATTAAATAATCTACGGTTAATTATAGGTACCTCATATTAATGATCATGGAAAGTACTGGTACATTAGCGTCAATGTACAGATAATGCTAAAGGTATAGTTTAACACTAAACTTCTTATTACTATACAGGATATACAGTACTTACAAAATATAGCAATAACTTACCATAATGGTACCTTCTCTCACAAGGAGAGAGAGAGTATGAAGGCTAACTAAGGTCCGCATCTGGTTAGAATGGGATGTGTGGACAAATTGCACTTGAAATATCTCATGTTTTGTGAAGAAGGAAAGTTAAACAAATTGCACTTGAAGTATCTCATGTTTTGTGAAGAAGGAAAGTTAAACAGAGAATTATGTTATCTCTGGTATGCATAATTTGGTGCTGTGTCTGGTTCTGAGTGAAGAACAAGCAGAATGGTGGCCATACATCATTCTCACTGGCTAATGGAAGCTCTGGTGCTGAAGAGAGATGCCTTCATGTGGAGGCACTGATATAACTGGGTAGCTCAACTGCCTCGTTATCCTGAAGTCCCTCAACTACTTCCCTGCCCCTCAAAAGAAGGAAGGTGGACTAAAGAAGGGTACTTTAAGCCTGCTGTCCACTGGGTTCATGTTTCAGATAAGTCTGAGGTCTTAACAACACAATGAGATTCACAATACTAAGGCCTGCACTCTTAATCAACTGATAGATTTTCTATTATGTTCTTGCTGTTGTCAGACAAATTTTTCAACTTAGTATAGATTTTTAACACTGGAAAGCAAGCAGGACTATGCAGCATTTTCGCTGGGTAGGGGCTTCTCCACATTTGGTCTTGATTATTTGACCCCAGGTTCATTACCTATGAACCTAGTGGACTGCAAGCTAAAGTTGCCCTTTGCATGCATTCCACTATCCTCTTTTCAGGGGACAGGAAGGAACTGATGGAAATTTGCACAACTAGGTAGCATAGCCACCTGGTTATCAGTGCCATCAAAAGAAGGCATCCCCCTCCAGCACCAACCTCTGACTTCTTCATTCCACAGTCACATCTTTTTATCTTGTTCTTGCTGCTGTCAGATGATTTTATTAAACTTAGAAATAATCTCTATTACTTAAGGGGTTAATCAATGCTTTATCTAACCCCTGTACATGTAAAAGTCCCCTCTCAACTGAATAAAAGCCACAGGAAGTAGCAACAATACAATAAGAACTTGTCATCTACATTAAACTCTACCTATCTGCACAAAAGCCTCCTTATCAACTTCCCAATCTACACCAAAGCCTCTTCACCAATTTCTATCTATGCCAAAACCTCCCCATCGATCTTCCTATCTACACCAAAGACTCCCCATCAATCTCCCTATCTACACAAAAGCCTCCACATCACTCTCCCCATCTACACCAAAAACTATCCACTGCTGCCCCATCACTCTCCCTGTCTACACCAAAACCTACCCTCAATCTCCCTATCTACATCATTGCCTCCACATCACTCTTTCTATCTACACCAAGACTTACCCATCAATCTCCCTATCTTCACCAAAGCCTCCCCATTAACCTCCTTACCAACACCATGGCCTCCCTATCGACACCAAAGCCTCCCTATCTGCACCAAATGCTTCTTATCAATATCAAAGCCTACCTATCAATCTCCCTATGTACACCAAAGCCTTCCTACCAATCTCCCTATCTACATCAAAGGCTCCATATCAATGCCAAAGCCTCACTGTGTGCACCCACCTAAAAGACACACACACCAAAGCCTCACTGTGTGCACCCACCTCACAGACACACACCAAAGCCTCACTGTGTGCACCCACCTCACAGACACACACCAAAGCCTCACTATGTGCACCAATTTGACTGTGACACACTCTAAAACCTAGCCATGTGTACCCACTCGACTGAGATGCACCAGAGCTTTCCTATGTCCACCCACATGATGGAGATGCTTCCCTGTGTGCACCCACCTGACAGAGACGCACAGGCTTCCTTGATGGTGTGTCGCCATTGCCGGGGACAGCTGCCGGGGGGTTCCGTGGCACCACAGACATCCTGGCAGTGCCCCCCACCCCACCACCACTGTTGCTCACCACACTGCCCCCACCGCTAGCCACGCCTATCTCACTGCCCTCCTGCCCTCTGTGGACAAAGGAACTTGTTTAACGTATGGCGGAGCATGGGAGGACGGTAAGTGGTTCCTGCACTGTAAAGAGGAGCTACGATGAATGGCATTATACAGTGCATGACAAGTAGTTATAGGTATTGGTGATGCAGGGAAGGTTATGTTAGGTTATGTTATGCTGTTATTTTTTTTTTTTAATGCAAGACAGAAGGAACCAAAGGCCAGGTGCCCGCAAGATTGTTCCCTCCAAGGAAAAGCAAAAACAAGAATACAGAGAGCCAAAATTCATGATCAGTTCATTTTGACATGCCTGGACACACTGTGTTTGAAAGACTGGAGATCATAGGCAGTGGGAAATAAAGACAGAGGGAAAACTTCCAGAGCTGATTTGCTGCATATATGAAGGACTGGGAGTAACGGTTCCTGAAATAACTGCTGAGAAGGACACTGAGAGATGTGAATGGAAAAGTGAACGGTGGAGTCATCAGCGTATGAGTGGATAGGGTTAGATGCACAGCTTAAAGGTCACTGATGAATAAAAGGAAGAGAGTTGGAGATAGGACAGAGCCCTGAGGAATACCGCTACTGATAGCTCTAGGAGAAGAATGGTGGCCGTCTAGAACAGCAGCTACAGCGTGACCAGAAAGGAAGCTAGAGATAAAGGCGCAGACAGAAGGTTAGAAACCGTGAGGGGGCAGTTCGGAAATCAATGATTTATGCCAGACTCTTTCTAAAACCTTTGAGATGTCAAGAGCAATGGTATAGCTTTCGCCACAGTCCCGTAAGGAGGATGACCAGGAGTCTGAAAGGTACGTGAGAAGATCGCCAGTGGAGCGTCCCTAGGAACCCATACTAACGATCAGAGTGATGATTGTAACAAGAAAGGTGCTTTAAAATTTTCTTCAAGAATTGACTCAAAAAAACTTTTGAAATCCATCCATCCATCCATCATCCAATCCTATGTTGCCCCATGAGGAACGTAGGAACCTGGGGCTAGGCATGTTGGTCCTGACATTTAAGATGAGTGATCAGCCTCACCCATCCCTGAGTGGCATTATGTGAGCAAAACTTTTGAAAGACAGGAAGTTAAAGCAATTGGGTGATAGTTCGAGGGCTGGGAATGGTCACCCTTCTTTGGGACAGGCTGAATGAGAGCAAACTTCCAGCAGGAAGGAAATGCTCAAGTTGACAGACAAAAATGAAAGAGTTTACCTTGGCAAGGTGTAAGCACAGAGGCACAGTTCTTGAGGACAACAGGAGGGACCCCATCAGGTCCATATGCCTTGTTAATAATGAGGCTAGTGATGGCAGAAAATACATCAACTGGAGAAATTTTAATGTCAGCCATGAGGAAGTCAGAGGCGGGGGGTGGGGAAGGGGGCGTGGAGTGATGGAGGAACAGCATCGGAATCGTCTAAGGTGGAATTGGAGGAGAAAGTCTGAGCGAAGAGTTCTCTTTTATCAGTAGAAGAAATAGCTACAGAGGAGGGATGGATGATGAAGTAAAGTTGTTAGAATGGTTTCTGGCATGGTGCCAGAGGAAGCGGGGAGAATCAGAGTTCAGAGCATTTAGTACGAATGAAGTTATTTTTAGCAGAGTGATGGACAGACTTAGCATGATTCTGGGCAGAAACATAAAAGAGATGAGATTCAGGGGTGGGTTGGCTCCGGTACCTTTGGCGGCCTTCTTCTTGTGGACAGCATTACAACACGTGTGATTAAACTTTTTTTTTTTTTTTTTTTTTTTTTTTTTTTGCATTAGTAAAAGGATATGAAAAAATAATTTATGCTTCCATGTCCGAGAGAATAACCTCCATAATCAGCAAGGCACACACAGATGGCTCTCGGCCATGGAAGCAATAATTATTCCAGGGAAAATCAAGTGTTGGCTGAGGGCCTCCCAATCAGCAGCTCTAACGTGGCGCAACCGACGCTTTTTGGGCGGGACCACAGGCCTTATTGGAGCGACAGGACAGGTTAAGGTGATAAGATTGTGATCAGAGGAGCCCAAACAGAGGAATGATTAACAGCAAGCTGCTCTAGGTCATTAAGGATAGAAAAGAAGTAGGCTTGTTCACCAAGTGGGTCAGTGAAAGGATATGAGTGCTAAAGTTGGTGGTGAACATTGAAATCTCCTAGAATGGAGATTTCAGAGAAAGGAGAGACTAATAAGATGTGTTCCATCTTAGCAGTAAGATAGTCAAAGAATTTTTCATTGTCAATAGAATTAGGGGATAAGTAAACAGCACAGATATATTTAGTCTGAGAATGACAGGATAGTCGAAGCCAGGGTAAAGTAATTCAGAAGATTCAAGTTCAGGAACACAAGAGCAAGATATGTCATTGTGTACATATACACAACAGCCACCTTTGGCTTTGAAATGAGTACAGAGAAAGTAGGAGGATACAGAAAATGGTCTGCTATCAGTTGTCTCAGAGAGCTGAGTCTCAGTTAGGAAGAGAAGATGAAGTTTAGAGGAGAGGTGGTGCTCCACAGAAAGAAAGTTAGAGGAAAGGCCACGAATGGTGCGGAAATGAAGAAGTGAGTCAGACAGTGGTTCCAGACAATTCGCTTGGTCGTCACGGGGAGAGGGGCGGATTGTTGGGGCTTTGATGATGTCCCCCCTCCCTCTAGGGACTCCGAGGCTTGTTGTAACGATGCCATTTTTGTTTAAATTTTGAAGAGGAAGTGTAGTGTGTAATGAGAATGTACTTTGGTTTAACAACAAGAGAACTTGTACTGGAGAGCATGCTGGCCTACTCTCTGTGTTACTGAAACAATGAAAAAGTTCAGCAAAGGGGGATGGTCATGAGTTAGTCCCGAGGGCTGATGAAACGGGAGCTCCAGCTCTCATCGGCTTTCCATCCACCTTGGGAGTACCGCCCTGTTCGACTGGTGCTACAGTCTACTCCCTAGGTTAGCTTGGGTTCGGTTTGCTTTGGGCTGGGTTGAATAATGTAAGGTGAGGCTGTTGGGCTGGGTTGGGTTGGGTTGTGTTGGGCTGGGTTGGGTTGGGTTGGGTTGGGATGGACTGGACTGGGCTGGATTTGATTTGATTTGAATTGTTTGGGTTGGTTTACGATGGGATAGGCTGAGGTGCTCTCTCTCTCTCTCTCTCTCTCTCTCTCTCTCTCTCTCTCTCTCTCTCTCTCTCTCTCTCTCTCGTATATAATCATCAACATAATAACCTAAAACTTTAAACAGCATCAATAAACATTCTCTTCTAACTGTTTAAAACTACTCTTTAATGATTGTCAATTAAACAGAGTGGAGGAAGATGGCTAAGAATGAGAAAGGGTGAGAATGAGAAAGCCTGAGAGTGAGGATGGGTGAATGAGAAGAGTGAGGAAGAGTGAGTGAGAACTGTGAACGAGCATGCGTTGACAGTGACGATGAAAGTGTGCGGGGAATGAAAGGAGGGTGAATGAGACGCATGGGGGTGCAGGCAAGAGTGAGGATAAGAGCTAGGGTGAGAGTGAGGATGAAGGTGAGAGTGAGAATCATGGATAAGGATATGGATTAAGCCCGGGAGTGCGGACGAGGGATGGGGGTTACTGACGATGAAAGAGTGGGGTGAAGATGAAGGTACGTGTGAAAGTGAGAAAGGTGAGGGTAAGGGTGACCGCGAAAAATGATGAGGGTGAGGACGAGAGTGAGTGTGATGATGCGAATGAGGGCGAGAAAGAACAAGGGTTAGGTTGAAGGCAAAACCTAAGAGTGACAGTGAGAGTATGCAAGACGTGTGACAAAGATAAGGGTGACCATGAGCGAGGCATAAGGCTGGGAAATCCAAGAACTGGGGGAAAACGAACCTAAACTAACACGATGGTAAGGGTAAAATTAAAGTAGACCTCATACCTGGGCAGAAAATATTGCTTGTAAGGATGATAAGCAGGGGAAGACGGTCTGAAGTAATACGTCGCCCCAGCTACCATATCGCCATTTCCCATTCCGTGATTTTCGTAATGGCATGACTTGAGCTGCATTATGTTCGACTGTAACAGTTCCCTTACTCTGCAAACTTGCGTTTTGAAACTCCCGCCAAAATGCAACATACGTAAAAAGGAGTAAGATAACGACGACTGTTGCTAGCTGGTCGTTACTATACTGTTCTCATTTTAACTTGGCCTAAAATAATCATCTATTATCTTGAATGCTGAACTGTAACAGCAGATCAAAACTAGAATACGATGTTAGTCACGAAGACGTGCTGTGGAAAAGATGCAGAACCGCAGAAATGTCTGTCAGTGAGTTACACGAAATAGGCTGGAAAAGGATGAAAATTTGCGCCAAGTGAAGGTGAACGAACAATAAGAAGTGAGTGTTGTTGTGCTTGTAATGATCGTACACTTCGTGAGATTTATCGAACAATGGTTGAGTCATCGCACAAACAATTTTTGACACCCTTACTCATTATACACACCGATGTACACTATAAGAATGAGAGTTGCGTACCCTACACAAATATCAAAGAACACACATCGCCTCGGAATTCTTGCCAACAATTCTGGCATTTCGTACACAGCCTATTGATTGTCGCGTACACACCAGCTTGAAGTCTTGTACATAGTCACACACTTCTTTGAAAATCTATGACGAAGTTATACAAGCTGAGTGAACCATCTGCGTACACAATGAAGGAATATTCGTATGAAGCTCTGGAGTTCTCCTGCATGAAAAACAAATTAAATAAATAAAAAATAAAAGGAATATACAGGTGTACATTCTCTGACCAAGGACAATACGAGCTGCCAATCGGTTTTGAAATTCTCCACCTCCACAAACACTTCAAAAATGACATGTACTAGAAGTACATACATGTTTTCTATCAAAATCAAGTAGAAGACAGTATTAAAAAACACTTGCATCGATTCGCTCCAAAAATACAGTTCATGCACTCTACAGTAAACTATAATATTTTTTCATCAAATCGGAGTGACATGACTCCGAAATTCACTTGCATCAGAGACATGCAAAATGATTTATGCTTGCGCAATCTGGGGGTTGCTTTAGAATTCTCGTATGCACAGCATCACCTCCAGTATATAATTATTTCAAACGGATGATGAGGGTCTAAGATATCGGTTGCTGTCTTCGCCATCTAAAACGCTTGGACTAACTTCTTGCATTCTCCGGGATGTCTAGAACATTTCGAGTACCGTAACTACATTTCCTTGCTTAGAGAGGCACCGTCTTCCCCGACACTATCTCCTGCACTGTAGCATAGATTATATACTGAGATAAGAACTGCGGGTACGATCTGGAGTCGAATTTATAAAGGATCTAAACCAATTCAGGGATTTTCGAGTCCTCGGTAAAAGTTTTAAGTGTGTTCACAGGCCCGTTTTTGTTTTTCATCTCTTTTTCACGTTAAATTCGCTCTCATTTGACTGTAAAGTACTGAGTTGTTGTATAAATGAAGGAACAAACATACAATGACTTAAGCTTAGTTTATAAATATGAATCCTGATAAGACAGGCCGGAGTGAGTGAGTGAGAGAGCAACCAATGAGAACAATGTTGACACTATCTCTGCGTTGGGATTGGCCAGTGAAAGTTTGGCGTTTAGATATATAGACAGAGGGACATTAAGAAACACAAAGATTGATAAAGACAGATAGACATAAACAGAGAGGGGGAAGGGAAGGGGAGAGAGAGAAAAGAGAGCGAGAGGGTGGACCAATGAGAACAATGTTGACGTTATCGCTGCTTTGCGATTGGCGGGAGAAAGTTGACAGACAGACGGGCAGGCAGATAGACACAGAAAGACATATAGATATACCGAGATAGAGAGAGGGAGAGGGAGAAGAGGGGGAGGGAGAGAAGAGACAGGGAAGAGAGATGAGAGTGGGAGAGAGAGAGAGAGCGCGGACCAGTAAGAGCCAGGTTGACACTATCACAGAGGTCTGATTGGCGAATGAAAGTTTAGATGTTTCTGTATATCTTATGTGAGTTACAGTTACATAACAGAGGGTATGGTTTGGGGATACAATGGGGAACTGTACCCATCCTGTAATAGGGATCTTTTGTATTTCGTTCGTCATACAGTGAGACGATTTAATTCAGCACTAGAATTACGGTGAATGTGGTGTGTGTGTGTGTGTGTGTGTGTGTGTGTGTGTGTGTGTGTGTGTGTGTGTGTGAGAGAGAGAGAGAGAGAGAGAGAGAGAGAGAGAGAGAGAGAGAGAGATTACAGCAGTCTCAGACATGAAGTTAGTGTGATACAGTTGGGGCACACACACACACACACACACACACACACACACACACACACACACACACACACACACACACACACACACACACACACGATCCAAGCAGTCTACGAAGAATTCAGATACACACACACAAAAAATAAAACCTGGAACAGAAGCATGCAAACAAGGACATAAAAACAAATGCCTGGAAGAAACATAAAACTTATATCCAGAAAACACACACACACACACACACACACACACACACACACACATGAATCTCGAAAAATGCATGAAGAGGCCACGTTAAGTTGGGTTGGGTTGGATGATGTTAGGTTAGAGTGGGTTAAGGTGGGCAGGTTGGACTGAGCTGGGCTGGGTGGGTTTGGTTTGGTTTGGTCTGGGTTGGGTTGGGTGAGGCAGGGTTGGCTTGGTTTGGTTTGGTTGGGCTGGGATAGGTGTGACTGGATTCGGCAGAGTTAGGTCAGGTCAGATTATGTTAGGCTCGTGTATGTTAGGTTAAACTAGATTAGCTTAGGGTTGAGGCATAAAAACTTATGGCTTACTGGAAGAGGTATAAAAAAAAACACATTCCAGCACACACCCTACCATCCTGGAGAGGGAGGGAGGGAGGAGGGGGTGACATGGAGGACAATGGTATATATCATGTATTCCTGGACTAAACATATTAACGAATTTACCCCTTCAATACGATGGTGTACTTTTGATTTCTTGCTGCTTTCACCTATATTTATTTATCTATTGTGAGGTCATTTTGTAGCGTGTGGGTTTAGGGTACTCTAGCTCCTACGGATCAAAAAGTCTGTACGAAGCTAAATATAATCGTCTGTAGATAACAACTTACAAAATGAAGCACGTAATCTGCCTGCAGAGAGAAAAAAAAGGTGCAAGTGGTATAAAATAAAAAAAACAAATTTTGCTCCATAAAGGCGAAGGCACAGACACAAGCATGAAATAAATCAACTGGAATCCTGCAAGAGGCATGCAACTGTAAAAAATGGCTCCAACAATGTTTTAAAAAAATGCAAAATAAATTCCAGGTACAAGAAAATACATAACGGCTGTAAACACGCAATCATAAAAAATCATCTGGAATTAGGAAAAAAAAAAAAGAACTGCAAACGTCAAGCAGAAAAATAACAATCATACATGTGATTGGAATTCTTAAAAACACACAAATTCCACAAAAAACACACACACACACATAAAGGCTATAAACACAAACACGCTATTATCTGGAATTTTGAAACAAACTTGCCAACTTCAAGTATAAAAACGAGGGAGTGGAATCCTGGAATGAGAGGGGACCATTCCTACGCAGTTCATACCACCGAGATCTGCATGTTACTGAGGAGGAGGAGGAGGTGGTGGAGGAAGACAGAAGAGGAACAGGAGAGACTGAGACGAAACGAATGGAGGAAAAAGAAGCGCATTGGTTAGGCTATAAACTGGTGGACACGGAGGGTGGAAGAGGAGGAGGGGGAAGAGGAAGGGTGGAAAGAGGAGGGAAGAAAAGAGAAGGAGAGGGAAGAGGAGGAACGGGAAGAGAAGGGAAGAAAGAGAAGAGGGAAGGAAAGAGGTGGAGAGTGAAGATGAGAACAATGAGAGATAAGAGGAGGGGAAGGACAGGAAGGAAGGACGAGGGGAAAGACTGGGAAGAGAAAGGGAAGAGGAATGGAGGAAGAGGGGAGAGAGGTGGAGGGATGATGGGAGAGGGGAGAGACGAAGAGGAGGTAAGAGGAAAGGAGAGGAAGACTAGAAGAAGAAAGAAGTGAAGAAGGAAGAGGAATGACAGAATAAGAAACATAAAGGAATGATACAAGGAAGAAAAAAGATGAAAAAAAAAAAAGTCAATTGGAAGAGGTAAGAAAGATGGAAGAAGAAAAAGAATACTAAGAAGAAACAAATATGGAAGCAAGAAGAAAATGACAAAAAATAGGTAGGTGAGAAAAATGGAAGAGAAAATACAGATGGAAGAAGAAAAACAACAGGTACGAAAGAGGAAAGAAGAAAGGGAGGAAAAAGAGGAGGTATGAGACGAAGGAGGAGGTAGGAGACGGATGAGGGGAGAGGGAGGTGGAGAGGAATGGAAGAGGGAAGGAGTTACTGACGAGGCTATAAAACTGGAGGAGGAGGAGGAGGAGGAGGAGGAGGAGGGGTGAGAGAGAGAGAGAGAGAGAGAGAGAGAGAGAGAGAGAGAGAAGGGGGGTGTACGGGGGAGGGGGAGGATTCTGGCCTTGGTTGGTACGAGTGGGGTGGGAAGCTAAGCGGAAGTGGAAGGGGAGGGGAGAGAAGGGGAGGAAAGGAGAGAGGAGAGGGTAGGGGAGGGGTAGAGGACTATGTATGGAAGAGAGGGGAAGAGATGAAGGATTGGAGAGGGAAGGGGGAAGCAGGGTGGGGAGGAGAAAAAATTATGTATGGGAGAAAGGGGAAGAGATAAGGTATTGGGGAAGGGAGGGAGGAAAGTAGGATGTGGGATGGAGGAAAGTGGGTGTATGGAAGGAGAGAAAAGGCGGAGGAGAGGTAAAAGATTGGGGAGGAAAGGGAGGGGAGGGGTGGGGAGAAGGGGGAGGGAGGAGAGATGGAGAGGGAAGGGGAAGAGAAAAGGGGAGGGAGAGGGAGCGGGATAGGGAGAGGGAGGAGAAGCAGGGAAGGGAGAGGAAGGAAGATTGCGAGTAAAACTGGGAGAAGGAGAGGGGTAAAGGGAGAAAGACAGGAAGAAGGAAAAAAAGAAAGAGAGAAGGAGAAGCAGAGTGAGAGAGAGAGGAGAAAGAACATGAGAGGGAGAGTTGTGCCTCTTCTCCCTCACACACTACTCTTCACATTACTACTTCTCAGATATGGTCAAGATCCCCCCCCCCCTCTCGTCTCTCTCTCTCTCTCTCTCCACGCTCACACACACACCGTCTTCTAACCTTTTCAGTCATATAGCTGTAACAGAGAGAATATTGTGTGTGTGTGTGTGTGTGTGTGTGTGTGTGTGTGTGTGTGTGTGTGTGTGTGTGTGTGTGTGTGTGTGTGTGTGTGTGTGTGTGTGTGTGTGTGTGTGTGTGTGTGTGTGTGTGTGTGTGTGTGTGTGTGTGTGTGTGTGTGTGTGTGTGTGTGTGTGTGTGTGTGTGTGTGTGTGTGTCCAAAATAGCCTAGACTAGGAGGGGGTGGCGGCACAGCACTCACAGCAGACCGTGACCCACTTTGCTGTTGCTGCCTCACTACAAGCAATACTACCACGCCCAACTACCACAAGTAATATCATACCTTACTACTGCTACAACTACCACTACTACTGCTACTATCACTGTCTGCTAATACTTCACCTATCATATAACTACAGTACCACAACTACTACTACCATACAATAATACAACTGCTTGCTACTACTACACCTATACCACTACTACAACAAAAACAGTTACTATCACCAACACCTTTACTACTACTACTACTACTACTAAAGTACATATTATCTACCTAATGAGGGAACTTACTGCTTCTACCATAATAATTTTAAGTCATCATCTGAAATTACTTATAATGAGGGGATAAAAAAGATGGGGTGAGGAGGAGGTGTGGAGGGAAGAATATACGGTGAATACTAGGGGGGAGGTGGAGGGAGATGGGGAGAGGGAGAGAAGGGGCAGGGAGAAGGGGAGGGGGCGAGGAGGGGAGGAAGGGGAGAGGGAGTGAAGGGAGAAGGAGAGGGGAAGTGGATGGGAGAGAGGAGGGGAGGGAGGGGAGGGGGAGGAGGTAGAGGAAAGGGGTAGTAGAGCTGACATGAAAGAGAAGGGAAGGGGTCAAGGAGTACGAGAGGGGAGGGGGAGGGGGAGAGAAGGGGAGGGAGAGAGAGAGAGAGAGAGAGAGAGAGAGAGAGAGAGAGAGAGAGAGAGAGAGAGAGGGGGAATGAAGAAGGAGATTAAGGGTTGCTGGGAAGAATAAATATTTAAAGGAAAAGAAAAAGTAAAAAAAAAAAAAAAATGAGAAAGGGGAGAGAGAAAGAAAGAGGAGAGAGAAAAGTGAGAGAGGGAACGACTTGAGGGAGGAGGGAAATATTTTGGGAAGTCCAGCTGAGAGCAAGAGAGGTAGGTAGGCAGGTGGGTGGGTGGATGGGTTTGTCGGTGGGTCGGTAAGTATGTCGGTAGGTATGCGAGTAGGTAGGTGGGCGGGCAGACAGGTAGGTTGAAATGTGGTAGATGTGTAAGTGGGAAAATCAAACAATATTCTCTGTATATATATCGGGAGGTATATAACTAGGGACACGTAGGTGGGCAGGTGGGTCAAGAGGTATGCTGGAATATCGGATGTGGGTGGGAGGTAGGTAGGCAGCTAGGTATCAAAAAGGTAAGTGCTGATGGGTAGGTTAGCAGGTAGGTAGGCAGGTAGGTAGGCAAGCAAGTATGCCAGCTAGGTGGGTGGGAGGTCGGTGGGGGTGGTGAATAGGTAGGTTGGAGACAGGATGATAGGTAGCGCTGGTAGGTGAGGATGGTGTGTTGGTAGGTGGGTAGGCAGGTGGGCAGGTAAGTTAGTAGGTAGGTGGTAGGCAGACTGGTGAGTAGGTAGGTGGTAGGTAGACTGGTAAGTACGAAGGTAGGCATGGAAAAAAGTACCTGTAGATTAGTGAGTCAAAGTGAATGGTCTGACAAGGTGACTGTACAGGTGGGGGAGCATGTTTAAGCAGTGAGGAGGTAGGTAGGTACATAGGTGAGAAGATAGGTAAATAGGTAGGCACACAGGTAAGTGGGTAAGTAGGTAAGAAGGTAGGTAGGTAAGTAGGTAAGATGGAAATAAGTGGGTGGGTGTGTGGATGGGTGTGTAGAGGCATGTTTTTTCACCACAACACTTACACTTCACACTGTCCTCACACCACTGCGATACGAGTGGGCTGGAGTGGACTGGTACGGGTCTGAGTGGCTGTTAAAGGTCGGAGGGGGCTGGTTGGGCGCTCTGGGTTAGCTGTCAAAGGTCTGATCAGGGTCTGAATGGACTGCTAGGGATCTGACTGGGGTTTGAGAGGGCTGAGTGGGTCGGAATGAGCTGGTATAGGTCTGAGTGGGCTATAAGTGGGTTGTAAGTAGCCTTGATAGGGTCTGGGTGAGCTGGAAAAGTGCCTGAGTGAACTGCAGATGAGTCTAAGTGAGCTGAGTACAACATTTAAGTAGGAGACAGGGCAGCTTGACGACGGGGGACAGAATAACAGAAGACCCTTTTGTGATTAAGGCGTATGGCTATAGACAGTGACAGACAGACAGACAGATACAGATAGATCAAATAAAGAGATGGATACGTATTGATTACATAAATACAGATGGACAGGTAGACAGACTGATAGATACTGGCTAACAGGTAGACAAAATTAATACGAACAAACACATTATGGTAAAAAAAAAAAAACTATCGGTACTGCAGTGCTAAATGAAAACTCACCCAAACAGAAAAAATTACCAGAAATAACAAAAATAAATGAATTCAAATACAAAAATATTCCCCGGTACAAAAAAATACAAAATAAACAAATGTAATACCAATTCATACACACAAATATTTCATCGTACTTTCAGTGAGCGATAATTTCTGCTCCACTGGCCTGAGAAATTATGGATGTTTCAAATTATTTCGTCTCGTTTCATCAGATTTCGTGATAATTCAATATCGGTGTGCATTTCCCCGAGATTTATTTTCATGAGAATAAAATTTCTTAGTCTCTCTCTCTCTCTCTCTCTCTCTCTCTCTCTCTCTCTCTCTCTCATATCTTCCTCAATTTTCCCCTCTCCGGGACTGAAATTTCTAAGAGTTCTCAAGTGAGTGAAGTTTGCCTCTTGTCGGCTCTCTCTCTCTCTGTCTCTCTCTCTCTCTCTCTCTCTCTCTCTCTCTCTCTCTCTCTCTCTCTCTCTCTCTCTCTCTCTCTCTCTAACTTTTTCCTTTTAATTGAAAGAAAAACAATGGAAGTGAGAAAAATGTACCAAAACTGGATGAAAGTAAAGAAAAAACTGAGTTAAAAAAGACAAACCACAAACTGTCTAGTCCCACTTCACGGCAGGAGAGACTAGGAAAACAGAGAGAGAAAAATTAATACAAAAACTAATTATATCGTTAGCCCTGAAAGCTTTCCGCAACGCTCCCGGTTGCTATGATAACGCTTTCTCTTGGAACCAACTCCTCCTCCACCGCCGCCTGCAAAAATGACCTGCCTTGCCCACTCCTTGTGCATGGAGTGAAGGAGAAGAGAAAAGGAAAAAACTGAAGTGACCGAACACGCAAAGACAAGGAAGAAAATCCATGTAACTTGAAAACAAAGAAGAAAAACAGGAAATGGAATAAAAAAAACACAGGGGCTTGAGAGAGAAAGAAAACGGAGGGCACAGAGGGGTCATTTATACTGAGGCAAAAGTTAATAGAATTGGTGGGCAAAAATTAGATCAGAAAACCCACAGAACTAGGCCTGTTTTTTTGAGGACTGAGTGGAGGGGGAGGGAAAGAGGAGAGGGGAGGAAAAGAGAAGAGAGGAGGGAAAGAGGGGAAGTGAGGAACGGGAGGGGAGAGAGAGAGAGAAGGGGGGAGGGGAAGGGAGAGGAGACGAGAGTGAAGATGGTAGGAGGGCCGAAAGGGACAAAGAGAGGGAGAGGGAGAGGTGATGGATGGAGAAGGGAGAGGTGAAGGATGGGGAAAGGAGAGGGAGAGGAAGAGGGAGAGTTGAAGGACGGAGAAGAAAATGGAGGAACGGGAGATAAAACCAATGGAAGAAGAAGACAGCGGGAGGGGAGGAGGAAAAGGGAGGAGGTATTGATGTTAAGGGAGAGGGAGAAGCAGAAGGGAGTAGGGAAAGGGAGGGGAGTTAAGGGCAGGGAAAGAGAGAAGGAAGGAGAGGAGGAAAAGGAGGACGGAGAGAAGAGGAAAAAGCAAGGAAAACGATAAATATTAAACAGGAATATAAACCAGAAGAAAGTCGAAGTGGAAAGAAGTGAAGAAATATGAGAAAAAGAGTGAGGATGGAGGGAAGAGGGGGAAAAAAGGATAAAAAATGTTTAAAAAAAAAAACTAGGAGTGAAAATGGGGGAAGAGAGTAAAGATGGGAGAGAGAATGCAAAGTATGATAAAAAAAGAGAGAGATGAGAAAGGGAGAGAGTGAAAGTATGGGAGTGGGGAATGGGAATGAAGGATAAGAGAGAGAGAGAGAGAGAGAGAGAGAGAGAGAGAGAGAGAGAGAGAGAGAGAGAGAGAGAGAGAGCAGACAAAGGCTCGTTACCATAGTTTATCGTACCTTCCCGAAAAGCTTCAATAATATATGGTTTTCCGTTCGGCCACTGGGCAATGGAGAGAGAGAGAGAGAGAGAGAGAGAGAGAGAGAGAGAGAGAGAGAGAGAGAGAGGCGGAAATAAATGAGTTATGACAAGAACTGATAAAGGAGTGGTAGGAAGTCATAGGAAATAAACATGGGTATTCGGTGCCAACTACCACAACTACCACCATCCACAACCACTACTACCACCATCCACAAGCACAATTACCACCATCGATAACTACAACTATGGTACTAAATCAACAACCATAACTATCACCAATACAATCACGCTTACATTAAGTACCACAACTACCACGATCAACCACAACTAAATTAACTACCACAACTAAAACTATCGATAAAACCACAACTACCATCAACAACCAGCTACCACCATCGACAACCACAACTACCATAATCGAAAATCACAACTACCATCATCGACAACCACAACTATCACTATCTCCAACCAGATCTCACAGCAGCACCTTCAACCACAACTGGCTACCACAATTTCAACACCTGGTCTACCACAATAACCATCAACCACAACTACCAACACCTGCTTCCTCGACCTCAAGCAATTAGCACGATTTTCTCCTCCAAAAGTTTCAGTAGTTGGTTCGCTACTACAACTACCACTATCTACTAACAGCTACCATCTACTACCACAACTACCACCACCTACTACCACTAATATCATTTCTACCAATACTCCTACCAACATTTTTTCGTCCACTACCACTTTCCACCCCTACCACCATCCCTACCACCACTCCAACCACCATCAAATCAATCACTACATAAATACCATCATTACCACCACTACCATCATTCATACCAACCCTTCCATACCTCTACCATTACTACCCCTACCAGCCTCACCACCTACCCTCAACTACCATCATCACCATTTCTCTCACTACCAACGCTACCACTACCAACAACTACCATCACAGAAGCCAATTATCAGTCCTACCACAACTACTACCACCACAACCATCGCCAAAATTTCGTCTGCATCATCCCTTCCTGAACTCCAACCACTACTACAAACAATCTCACTACCACCATCACCACTACTACCACCACTTCCACCTTTACCGCTACTACCACAATCACCACTACCTCTCAACAGGCCACTCCACTGTCATAACTCCAACCACCACTACCCCCAGACAAGCTACCACCACTACCACACCAGCTACCACCACTACCACACCAGCTACCACCACTACCACACCAGCTACCATCACTACCAGGACGAGAACCAGGACACAAGCAAAACGTCAATACTTGTGCCACTACCACCACCACAGCTGTCACCGCAAGAACAGTACCCGGCAACAATACACTGCCGCAGTCAACACAACCACACCACTACCACACACACACACACACACACACACACTACCACTTGAGCACAACCACCATATTACACCCCTCACACACATTACCACAAAAACCACATCACCACACTACCACAAACAGCACCATCACCTAAAACAACCACACAATCACCACCATATAATTCTACAACCAGTCAATCAAACATCACCCATTCTCAGACAACCATAACTATTACCACAACCATTTTTTTACCATTCCAACAACCACTACCACATATACCACAACCCATTCAACCAATATCACAACCATTAACCATTAACCACAACTAAATCAGCCTCTACCATGACTACCACAACAACCAGGAAGTGCCACAACCATTCTAAATTAACCTACAACCAACACTACCATTCCAACAAACACGATCAACCACACAACCAAACCCACAACCATTCTAAAGCAGCCACAGCCATCAGCAACCATGGTAACAAGGGCTACCACTACCATCCCCACCACACTACCATCACACCTACCACAATCACCACACTAATATCAAAGTAAATGCAATCATTATTTTCACAATCTACCACCATCACAAGCACTACAGTACCACCACCACAACCATCACCACCACTACCACAGCTACCATATTCCTTACTACCACCACCACACCTACCATCAGCTCACAGTACCGTTAAAGCTACCGTGCCCATCAACACACACACACACACACACACACACACACACACACACACACACACACACACACACACACCTAGACACGCAGTCATACAGTTCACAAAATCGCGTCTATAACACACACACACACACACACACACACACACACACACACACACACACACACACACACACACACACACACACACACACACCTAGACACACAGTCATACAGTTCACAAAATCGCGTCTATATAAAACACACACACACACACACACACACACACACACACACCTAAACACGCACATGCACACTTAGACACGCAGAGTCACAGTACACACAGACGCTTTATATAAAATCATTGTTACACACACACACACACACACACACACACACACACACACACACACACACACAAGCATATACAGACATACATGGTTTATATCAAACCTACATTTTACATCATATATATATATATATATATATATATATATATATATATATATATATATATATATATATATATATATACTGTATATATATAGATAGATAGATAATGTACACTCCATGATATGACCTTAGATATCAATTACTTTTCGGTTATGCACGATCACTCACTACCTTTCTTACCTCTCTCTCTCTCTCTCACACACACACACACACACACATTCATACATACAGTATATACATAACCACACACACATGCACACACCCCCACTCCCCTACCTTAATATACGACTAAGCACTTAGAGTATTTTCCCAATATTCTGAGTTCTACCTACAGCCTTCCATTACTGAGTGAGGGTGAGGGTGAGGGGAGGGTGAGGGTGAGGGGATGGAGTGAAAAAAGAGGTAGGTAAGTTCTTAGGTTAAGAATAGGTAGGCTAGGTTAGACTAGAGGGATAGGGGTCAGGGTGAGAGGAGGGAGAAAGGGAGTGGGTTGGAGGGGACAGGATGGGGTAAGGGTGATTGTGAGGGTGAGCGATGAGAGAGGGGTGAGGGAGGGGGTAAGTGAGGTGGGGTGAGGGAAACTGGGTGTGTTGATATACCAGTAAATGGGAAGGGTGAGGAAGGGGAGGGATGAGGAAGGGGAGGGGGAGGGGAGGGATGAGGAAGGGGAGGGGGAGTGGAGGAGTGAGGAAGGGGAGGGGGAGGGAGGGGGAGGCAGAGGAGGGTGAGGGGAAGGGGGAAGGGTGAAAATGAGGGTGAGGGGAAGTGAAGGGTGGGGAGTGAGAAAAAGGTGTGAAATGGAGCTAGGGTGAGGGTGATGTGTGTTTTAACGGTGTAAGGGGAAGGGAAGGGAAGGGAAGGTGAGTGATAAGCGATGGATGGAGAGAGAGAGAGAGAGAGAGAGAGAGAGATTACACATACACGTGGGGTGAAAAGGGTGAGAGAGTAATGAGACAAGGGTGAGGGTGAGGGTGGGGGCGAGGGTGAGGGTGGGGGCGAGGGTGAGGGTGAAAGACTAGTAATTGTGTGAGGTAAGGGTAAGGGTGAGAAGTGTGAAATATAGCAGAAGGGTGAAGGATGAGGGTGAGGGGTGAATGAAGGGTGAGGGAGTAAAATGAGGTGTGACTCTGGTAGGGTGAGGGTGGTGTAGGGGAGGACAAAGTTACCGACTTAAAGTTGACGTTCGATTGTGGTTGCTGCTATGGTGGTAGTAGTGGTAGCTGATATGGTGGTAGTAGTGGTGCTTGTAGTAGCGACATGCTGCTGGTAGTGGTAGGTCCGATAGTGGTTGTTGTGGTGGTAGTGGCGAAACGCTGGCGACTGCAGAGCGTAAGATGTTGGTAGTTGTGGTAGTGGTGGTAGGGGCGACATTTGTAGTGATGGTAGGAGTCATTTTGGTCCCTTTGTTAAGTGTATTCTCGGTAGCTGTGATAGTGGTGGATGGGATGTTGGTTGTTGTGATAATGGTAGGTGCGATGTTGGTAGTTGTGAGTGGTAGATGGGATGTTGGTAGCTGTGAAGGAGTAACCGAACATCCCAACCAAATCCATCCAAGCCTAACCTAACCTAACCTAACACAACCTATCGTGTTTTATCCCAACCAAACCCAAACCAAGCCAGCCTTTAACACTCCCTTTCTCCTATCCCCTATTCTTGCTTCCTCTTCTCCCTCTCCCTATCTTCTCCTCTTCCTATTCTTGGTCTGCTTCATCTCCCTCCTCCTTCCGTTTATCTTTTAATCTCTCTTCATCTTCGCCTTTCATCCTTAAGACGGAAGATAAATGTGGGGAGAAGGAAGGGGAAGAGAGGGGAAGTAAAGAACAAAGAAGAATCGACAGAGAGAGAGAGAGAGAGAGAGAGAGAGAGAGAGAGAGAGATCAGGAAGAGATCAGAACAGAGAGACTGACTGAGAGAGTGGTAGGAAAGAAAAGGGGAAAGCAAAATGGAAAGGAAAGGGAGAGGCTGGGGGAAGAGAGAGGAAGAATTAGAAGAGGGTGGAGAAGAATGGAGGGGGAAAAAAGAAAGGGATGGGAAAAGGTGAAAGAGGGGGAAGATTGGAAGAGGGGGAGACCAAAAAATATAATCTGGAAACATGAAAGAAGGGAAAGAAAGAGTTAGGGAAAGAATGGAACAGGAGGGGCGAACAAAAGAAGAGGAGAGGAAGCAGGGGGGAAGAGAATGGAAGAGAGAGCAAGAATGAAAGGGCATGGGAAAGAATGGAATTGAAGAGAGGGGAGGGGAGGGGAGGAGGAGAGGGAATAAGAAGACGGGAGGGGAAGGGAGGAAATGCAGTGAAAATTTTGAGGTAAGGGAAGGGAAAAGGATGGAAAGGAAGGGAAGTGACAGAAGAGAAGGGAAGAGAGGGCGAAAGCGAACGAAAGAAGAAAAGGGAAGAAAGAAGAAATGGAGAAAACTGGAGAAAACGGAGAGAAGGAGGAGGAAAGGGGGTAGGAAGTTAAGGGAGCGTAGCAAAAAAGGATGAAAAAAGGAAAGAATAAGGAAAGGAGAAAGGACCACAGAGAGAGAATAAGGAGAAAAACTGATGAAATAGGAGCATGATAAAAATGGACGAAAGGGGGAACAGGAGACTATAAAGTGGAGGGAAAGGAAGAAACAGGAGTAAAAAGGAGAGACGTGAAGGGAAAAAGAACTAGGAGAAAAATACGGAAAGGAGGAAGGAAGAGTTCAGGAGATGGGGGACAGAAGACAGAAGAGATGGGGAAGACGGGAGAGAGGATGATAGGGAGAAATGGGGAAGAGGAAGGGAGGGTGAAGAAGAGGAAGGGAGGGTGAAGAAGAGGGAGGAAGGATGAACAGGGATGGAGGGAGAGAGGGAGGGAAGAAGAAACAGGAAGAGTATACAGATGATGACATGGAGCATGGAGAGAAAGGGAGACAGGATGATAGGAAGAAACAGGGGAAGGTGGCCAACACAGGGAGGAAGGGAGGGAAGACGGGAGGCAGAGAGGGGGTGAAGGAGGGAGAGGGAACGATAGATGACAGGGAGAAAAAGGGATAGGGAGGAGGGATGGTATGGTGATGCAGGAGGAGGGAAGGGAGGGCAGAGCAGAT
>NC_137048.1:36380906-36410906 GCF_032717465.1 Coenobita brevimanus
CAAGTTCGAAGGGTTAAGGAGAAAGAGAAAAGAGAGAGAGAAAAAGAAAGTTAGATAATAAAGAGAGGGGGAATGTGTAAAGGGGAACTAGTGAGAGAGAGAGAGAGAGAGAGAGAGAGAGAGAGAGAGAGAGAGAGACACCTCCTCCCATACAAAGACTAAGAAAACAAGCCTTAGAATCAAAGCAAGAGGCAAACAAGAGGAGAAATGATCACTAAGCTCTCTCACTCTTAGGCTCCTTGCACTTCTTCTTGACTAGCATGTTAACCTCTGCAATCCAATGGCATTTTTATTCAATCCATCCATCCATTGAATATAACCCTTAATCATCCACCTGTCCATCCGTCCTTCCAATTCAGACAACCCACCCACAATCCATCCATCCACCTAATGCTGCCAATCCATCTACTAACCATCCTTCCATCCAATGTAGACACCACACCATTCATTCATCTATCCATCATCCATTCATCCAATGCAGAGAACCAATCTGCCCTCCACTCATCCATATATTCATTCATTCATCCATCCATCCAATTCAGTCAACCCACCTACCATCCACCCATCCACTCTTCTCAGTCACTGTTTGTGTTGTTCCGGTAGCCTAGTCTTGCACAACACCCTCTAGCACCTTCATCCTATTGACAGACGGCCTACACACCCCTAGCCCCTCATCCTAGCCCTTCATCTAGCCCCTTACCCCTCATCCTAGCCCTTCACCTAGCCCCCTAGCCTCTCATTCTAGCCCTTCACCTAGCCCCTACCCCTCAATCTAGTCCCCAGCCCCTTCAGCAAAAGTCTATCCTTGCCCTATTCATCACATTGGCTCCTAATTATTCCCTTTTCACCACGCAACCCTTAACCCTACACACATGGCCTATCCAAGCCTAGCCCCCGGCCTAGCCCCTCATCCAGTCCTTTGCCCCATACTCTGCCCTCTCACCTATCCTTTCTCTTCACCCTGGCTCTTAAGTTCGACCTATTTACCACCCTAAGCCCTATTTAAAGCCAGCCTACCCAAGCCCATCCTCTTCACCCTAGCCCTTCGTCTAACCACTCAATCCAACTACTAGCCTATCCCTTCTCTCCACCCTTCTAAGTTTTTCCTATGTAATACCTAGCACCTCATCTAATAGGACCATCCAGTCATCCTATCCTGGTCCTTATTTGTCACTCTAGCCCGTCATACTAACCCCTATTCACGGACCTAGTATAAATCTAACTCCTCTTGTCTATCCACAAAAAGTAACTTATCCTATTTACAAATGGCCTATCCACGACTAGCCTACACAGCAACCCTTCAAACTATACCTTTATTTTTAATCCTATCCCTACACCCATTCCTCAGCCTTGCCTATCCCACTATCCCTGGCTACTACGATCTTGTCCAATTCTCCTCTCTACATCCCCGTCTGTGTATCTATGCAACCTTGCTCTATCCACCCGCCTAGCCCCTCTATCCTTGCTCTATCCACCCGCCTAGCCCCTCTAACCTTGCCCTATCCATGACCTAAGTTATCGATCCCATCCCCTACTACCCGCCCTTCCCAGAGCTCTTGTACTCATCTCTCTCTCTCTCTCTCTCTCTCTCTCTCTCTCTCTCTCTCTCTGTTTTTCATTACTTTCTTACTCTTGAAATTCTTTTTTTTTTCTCTCTCACTCTCTCTCCTCTTAGATTTGTCTTCCCTCCCTCTCTCTCCCCTCCTCTATCTCTTCAGCTTAGCATTCTCTCTCTCTCTCTCTACTAATAGATCTGTTTTTCTTACTTCCCTCCCTCTCTCTCTCCCCTCCTCTAAATCTTCAGCTTCGTATTCTCTCTCTCTCTCTCTCTCTCTCTCGTTACGATGCTCTGCGTGGGACCATGAGACTACAAAGTTTCCTTCAATAAATCACCGCGGGGTAGGACTTCTATTATACTGAGAGAGAGAGAGAGAGAGAGAGAGAGAGAGAGAGAGAGAGAGAGAGAGAGAGAGAGAGAGAGAGAGAGAGAGAGAGAGATAATCACATAAATGTTGAAAAGAAAAAGGGGGAAGAATAAAGGAAAATGCAGGAGACGAGGGGACAAGAGGGGAAAGGAGTAAATGAGGCGAGAGGAAAAGAATGGGAGGATTGAGGGTGACTAGGAATAAGAGGGTGAGAGGGAGAAAGAAGGAAGAAAATTAAGGAAAGAAGGAGGGACGCAATTGTGGAGAAGGGAGCAGAGGAACGAGAAAGGAAGAGATGAAGGAAAAGAATACTAAAGATGATCTGAGAGAGAGAGAGAGAGAGAGAGAGAGAGAGAGAGAGAGAGAGAGAGAGAGAGAATCCAAAATCATAAAAAAAAAAGCACAAAAAAATCCCAAATCAGTATGAAAAAATCCCAAATCAAAATCATGAAAAAAATATTGGAAAAAAAATCATATAAATTCAAAATCAAAATTATGGGAAAAAATAAACATTCAAACACGAGTCAACATTCATAAATATGGCCATAAAACATGCATAAAAATAACTATCAAGAATTTTAGGCAAAGCAAGGAAATAAAAAGGCACAATAAAATCCAAACTCGAAAACGAAAAAAATATATATGCACTCGGGGGAAAAAAAACAATAAATCGATGGCATGAGAATAAAAAAAAACTTACACGTAAAGATCCCAAACACAAACTATGGATTTTTTTTTTTAATATATCCCCTAATTTCGAAATCAATCTTATTAATAAAAATATAATAAACAGAAAAGAAGCCAAAAAAATACAAAAAATCTGGACATAAAAAAAAATGCAAAATCCAAAATCAAGAGCTAGCGTTCCACTCGGTTAAGGAATCTCCCTAACACCTCTTCCTTTGCTATTTATTTTTGGACAGGGCTGGGGAATATACTTTTGCACGTTATTTATGAAGAGTATGGCGAGGCTTTATGTAACACAGAAGAGGGCAGAAAGGTGTAATAAGCTAAAGAAATCGCTTGAAGGGTTTACGTCACACAGAAGAGGGCAAAGGGTGTAACATGCTAAATAAATCGCTTAAGAAGAGGTGTTAGGGAGCTTTCATAACCAACAAGAATACGATGGTAATATAAAAAAAACACACACACACACATTCCTCAGTGTGATTCGTCCAAAATTATTTACACGAAAAGACAAACGTTCCACACAAAACGTTTTTCCGAGTACATTCCAAGGTACTCGTGTCTTGTATGATGAAAACCCTCTGCAAAAAAATTATATGGCAACACGGGGGAAAATTGCCCCCCCCCCCGCCAAAAAAAAAAAAAAAAAAAAATCCTTGTCACGGTCAGTCCAAAATGAACATCAAAAATCTCAAGTATTACAATTCTGGAAAAAGACCTTCAAGAACTGTTGTCATTCTGCACGAAAATACTCTCCCTTTCTCTCTCTCCCTCCTAGAATAATTGGAATACATGAAAAGCATACTGTTCCAATAATACGTTTCCGAAGGCACCCTATTATTCAGTCTCTCGAAATGACGATCCACCGCACAGAAAATTACGCACCAAAAAGTAGGGAAAAACGACCAAAAAACAAGAGCTTTCCTCACTTAAAAGTGGAGGAAAACTGCCAAAAACATAAGCTTTTCTCAGGAATAATTAGGGATAAAAAAAAGAAAGGAAATAAAAGGTTCGTCTGACTGTGCTTGGTCAAAATGTAAACGCGGGTCCAAAAGTACATGCAAGTACTGTACATCAAGAACTATCACTCCATCGTGCTTCTGAGCGAGACAGAGTACTCACGCACATATTCTCGTCGGGTAAGGAACCTCCCTAACACCTCTCCCTTAGCGATTTATTTTCCAAAGTACCCATCAATATCCCCTTTCTGGCTTCTTATATCTTTTCAGAGTCGATAATGATCGCACGAATAACGAATACAGTAAGGACGCCGGATCAGAAAAAAACCGGTAAGGAGGAGGTAGGGGTTAATAAGCTTCCTCCTCGATAAAGACCTTCAAGACACGGCAATTTCTTCAGAGTGAGGCTAAGATAAACACGCTTCTCTTACCGTGACCAGAGTGAAGGAAGTACACGAAAATCAGGAATCATTATTACTACATGGTCCTGAGCGAGACGATGGGTGTCAGTGGGGGGCGGGGGATAGTAGCACTTGTTCCTTAGCGATTTAGTTTGCACATAACACCAATTTTTTTTCTATGCTTGCTGTGTCCTTTTAAATCAACCTGGTTTGTATCTCACACACACACACACACACACACACACACACACACACACACACACACACACACACACACACACACATACACACACACAAACTTTCCTTACCGTAACCCGTGTAAAAATACTGGGCGTAAATCATGGACTATTACTCCATGCTTTATAGTGAGACGGCGTACTCTGACTTCGGAGATTGCGTAACACCTCTTCCTTAGCGATTCATTCTGTACATAGCACCTCGGTATCTTCTTGTGTACTATGGGTGCAAACTGTGTTGATATTAAAGCAACATATCTAGCATAAGAGAATGTTAGTGTGATGCCAAATACAGTAGATCGCTAAGGAAGAGGAGTTAAGGAACCACCTATTTCACCCAAACACCTTCACAACTAAAGTACATTAATATCGCAAACACACACACACACACACACACACACACACACACACACACACACACACACACACACACACACGGAAATTCACAAACTATTACTACACGTTTCCGAGTAAGCCGACTTAGTAATCAACATAGAGGAGATAAATAGCAGTGTACAGAGGCTTCATTAAAGAGCAGTGTACAGAGGCTTCATAAGCATCGTCAGGGCGGGAAACCTTCAAAAACTTGGCCCAGCCGTAGGGAGGATGGTCAGCCTCGTGGAAAAGTAGGGCGTAAACGGTGCTTGGGTGTTGAGATGGCTTTACCGCTCTCTCTCTCACTCTCTCTCTCTCTCTCTCTCTCCTGCATAATGAGAAATACCTGATGCAATACGCTCTCTACCTGCAAGATGCAGCACGCGATGCATTACCTATTTCCTTATTACTCTCTCTCTCTCTCTCTCTCTCTCCTTATCCCTCATATCTCCCCTATTCCCTATACTTCATCCGTCCCTACAATTCAACAGCTGTTTTTCTCCCTCACACACCTGCCTCATTTCACACCTGCCTCGCTACCACACCTGGGCTGAGATTCCCAATACTCTTTTCCCTCTGACTTGGCCTAAAATTGATGCATCTCCATCCTAAATGCTGGACTGTAACAACACATATAACACTAGAATAGGGTGCTAGTCACGAAGAAGTGCTATGGAATTTATATAGAGCTGCAGCATTGTCTCTTGATGCCAATAAGCTGCACACCTGGAAAGTATTTGAAACACCTTTACCTGTTTTACCTGATCTATTCTTTCCTACCCATCCAGTTCTTAAATTCCTTTCAATACGAGAGGTCCCTAGTGAGCATAACCAACACTACAGCCAGCATCGCCATTACAGAGACTCATCATCATCATGAACACTAACATCATTAAGCATCACAACCAGCATCATCAGTTCAACGAATACCATAACTACCATCATCATCATTATCACAATGAATACTACCACAACTACTATCATAATCACTCATCACAATGAATACTACCACAACTACTATCATAATCATAACTATCATCACTGTCACAACCAATACCATAACCACCACCACAAATAACACAACTGTCATCAACAAAACCACCACCATCCTCACAACCAACGTCACACAATCACCATTACTACCACAGCCATGAACACCACCACCATCATAACCACACAACCACATCATCATCATCATCATCATCACCTCAAATACATCATCACAAGTCACCCTATCATCATCATCCACTACACCATCGGCTACAACTACCTCTACATCATCACCATCCACACCACAAATCACCATTATCAGTATGTACACCTGCTCTCCAATAATTACCCAGCATGCAGCCCACTCCCACACCTGTCTTCCACACCTGCATGATAGCCGACTGGATAGGGCACCACCGGCAACGAACATGGCAACAACCGTACGGGGGGAGTCAGGCAGCTTTTCTTTCTATCCTTCATTCTTTATTATCTTGGAAGGTCTAGGTTAGATTAGGCTCAGTTAGCTGTGATTTTAGGTTTGGTTTGGTTAAGTCTGGTTAGATTAAGCTGGTTTGTCAGGTCTGAGTCGGGGTGTTTAGGTTGTTAGGTGTGGTCAAATTAGGCAATATTCTGCCCTCCCTTCCTCCTCTTCCCCCTGCAAAGAATACAAAGTTACCGCAGGGAAATAATCTTAAATTTGTAAAGCGACGTCCCTGTTCCGAATTTACTACAGCGAAGACCATCACATTCAATCACACGTAATTTATGAAATGCAGAAATTTGAAAGGCCAATTATATAACGTCTATCTATCTATCTATCTATCTATCTATCTACCTACTGTCAGACGTAATCTCGAAAGGGGTGGTCAGAAACTAATCTCCTACATGTCACTCTGTTCTCCGCCATCAAACCGCCCTATCTCCAACTCACACCCCTGTCTCTCACATGTCACTCCACCCGATCACTAAGAATATTATGTTAGTCCTTCAAAACGGAAGATATTTATAGGTACTGTATTCTTGCTACTGTCAGACGGCTGAGAGAGAGAGAGAGAGAGAGAGAGAGAGAGAGAGAGAGAGAACCACACCCTGGGAACCACTACCATAGAGCTGCACTTCCCCCATAGCCACCATAATTATCCTAAGAAATATGATCCACACACACACACACACACACACACACACACACACACACACATTCTCTCTCTCTCTCTCTCTCTCTCTCTCTCTCTTGGATGCAGGCCAAGATGCAACCCATAGGTACTGCCACGACACATACACCCTCTTCACCCTCCCCCCATCTCTCTCTCTCTCTCTCTCTCTCTCGCTTGTTTCTTCCACTCATTCCCGTCTTTCGTTTCGCCTTTCCAACTTCCCTAGTATCTCTCTCTCTCTCTCTCTCTCTCTCTCTCTCTCTCTAACGGGTTCCTTATCTTCTTATTGCTGTCTCAGAAACTTCTCCCGACTAGCTCAAGAAAGGGAAGGGATGGGACGGAATGGGATGAGATGGAATGGGCGATGGGGAGAATAGAGTGGAGGAGGCGGAGGAGGAAAGGAAGTTGGGAATGAGAGGGATAACGTGAAGAATAAGTAGAAATGGAAGAAGAAATGAAGGAAGGACGGAAGGAAGGAAGAAAAAATGGAAGGAAGGACGGAAGTAAAGAAGAAGGGAAGGGAAGGAAAGAATAAAGAATGGAAGGAAGGATGTGAAGAAATGGAGAAGGAATGGGCCTAGACGAAAGAAGGGATGGAAAAGGTAGAAAGGAAATGGAAGAGAGACAGGCGAAAGTGAAAGAGGGGAGGGAGGGATAGGAAAGGAGAGGAGAGGGAAGGAAGAACCGAACAGGAGGGCGAAGGGAAAGGAAAGGGAGAGCGAGGAAGGAGTGGAAAAAGGGGAAGGGAAAGGAGGTGAAGATGCGGAGGGAAAAATATAAAGAAGGGAAGGGGGAGTGGGAGGGGAGGGAAAGGGTGGGGAAGGGTTGGGTGGAGCGAGAGGAAATGAAAGGATGAGATGATATGAAGGGGAAAATTATAAGAATGGGAAGGGATGGGAGGGGAAAGGATTCAGGAAATGGAAGGGGGGTAGAGGAAGGAAAAGGGAACTGAAGATAGGAGGGAGGGGAAAAGGGTGAGAAGGAATGGAAGGAGGGATGGTTGGAAATGCTAGGTCGAGACAACAGGGCAGGGATAGGACAGGTGGGAGGGAAAGGTGATAAAGAATGAAGAGAGGGGAGAGGGGGGGAAGAAAGAGGGAGAGGAAAGGGGGAGAGAAAAGATGAGGAACAAAAGGAAAGACTGACGAGGAGAGGGAGAGGAATGAATGATGAGAGGGGAAGGGTGAGGAGAGGAAAGGAGGAAAAAAAGGGGTAGAGAGAAGCAAAAGATGGGAAGAGGGAAGCAGAGGAGGGAGGGAAGGAGAAAAAAGTAGGGAAGATTGAGATCAAGAAATGGGGAGAGAGGAATGTGGCAGGAGCATGAGAGATCAGAGAAGGGGAGGAGTAGATGAGAGAGAGAAAAAAAAAGGAAGAAGGGAGAGGAAGAAAAAGAGAAAGAGATGTTAGAGAGAAAGGGTGAAGGTTAACAGGGAGAGAAGATGAGGAAGGAGGATGGGAAAAGGAGGGGTTGGAGGAGAACGTAGGTTTGACAGGGAGGAGGAGGAGGAGGAGGAGGGTGTTGAGAAAGAGGAGAGGGAGAGGCGTGAGGGAAGACCGAAGAGTAGGGGAGATACAGTATAGAGACGGAAGGTGAAGGGGAGAAGGGGGAAGGGGGATGGGGAGGGGAAAGGGGAGGGGGGGAATAAAGAAGAGGTAGGTTGGGTCCAGTAGCGGATCACCTCCATACTTGTACTTGATGTCCCCTTCCCCTCCCCCCCCTCCCCTCCCCTTCCCCTTTCCTTCCACCTACTCCTCCCCTCCATACTTGTACTTGGCATCTCCCTCCCCCTTTTCTCCCTCCCTCCCTTCCCTCTTCTCCTCCCCTTATCATTCCTTTTTCTTTTTCTCCCCTCCCCCTTTACCTTTCCATTTCCTTAATTCTCTCTCTCTCTCTCTCGTGCTCCTCCCCTCATCCCTCTTCTCTCCTCCACCCATCAATCTTCTCTCCCTTTTCTCCCATCCTCCTCCTCCCTCCCATACCCTTTCGTCGTCGTCTTCCCTCCCTTATTCTCTCTCCCCGCCTCCAACCCCCCTCCCCCTCACTCCTCCTCTTCTATGGTCACTCACCCTCGGTCTTCCCCTTCATCATCTCCTCCTCCTCTTCCTTCTCCTCGTTCTCGTCTTCCAACTCCTCTCCGACTTTTTATTCCTCCTCCTCCTCTTCCTCCTCCTCCTCCTCTGACCCTACACTCAAATTATACTCTCCATTTCTCCTTTTCTTCTCGTATTTCAGTTCCCTCTACTTCACACACTCTTAAAGGCAGTGCAACATTCTCTCTCTCTCTCTCTCTCTCTAGTTAGCTAGCAGTATCTCATTTATCTCTCTCTCTCTCTCTCTCTCTCTCTCTAGTTAGCTAGTTGTATATCATTTATTCATTCTTTGCTAACTTTACTCTCTTGCTGTTCACCTCTCTTCTTTCATATTCCTTTCTCGTCAAAGTCCAAGTTCTCTCTCACTCTCTCTCTCTCTCCTTGCAACCGTTGCCTTTCCCACTGACGCTCTCTTCTCCCTCCCTCTCTCCCGTCTGTCCTCTTCCTCCTTCACTCCCTCCGTCCTTCGCCAACTCATTCCCCTTCTTACCCCTCCCCTCCCCCTCTTTTACAACAATCTCCCCTCCCTCCCTCCCTATACCTCTTCCTTTCCTATCGCACCTTTTTCTTCCCCATTCTTCTTTCCTCACCTCTCCCTCCTTACTCTTCTTCCTTCACTAGTCATTTTGTCTTCTCCCCCTCCTTCCCTCTCCTCTCCCTCGCTGTTCCTTGTCTTCCCTCCTCATCAGTTCCGTCCTCTCCTACTCCCCTTCTCCCCTCCTCCTCCTTACTTGCACCATCCATCTCTTCCCCCTCCCCTTCCCTTCTGTTTTCAATAAATACCTTTCCCTCCTCTCTCCCCTTTTCCAGTTCCCTTATTTTTCCCCTCCTCTATGCTTCTTCCAACCTTCTTTTTTTCCATTCTCCTTTACCCAATTTTTCTCATCCCCATCCTCTCCTCCTCTCTCCTACCCCTCCCCATTCCCCTTCCCTTCACCTTCCCTCCTCCCCTCCCTTACCTACTTCCCCCACCCCTCTATTTGCAACCGTCAACCCTCCTCTCCCCTTACCCCTCCTCATATCCCCTTCCCTCTCCCTCTTTGGAAGGGCGGACAATGGTGACCAAGCACACGCACACACATACCTTACATACATACACGCACACACACATATGTTCGCCATCGCACACACACATGGCGGTATGTGAAGGTACCTGAAGGCGTACGTAGCTCTCTCTCTCTCTCTCAATCCCAGAAGTTGCCTCGTCTTGGTGATCTCGACTCAAGGCGCTTACTTTATTTCGGCCCAATCTCTAACTCCCCCAGTTTCACCCAGTTTCGTTTCTTTTCAAACATCGCCTGCTCCAGTTTCATTATATTTCATCTAATGTGTTACCAGTTTGATTCACAGTGTTTCGATCTTTCACCCAGGCCTGTTTCACGTTTCACCTAGTATTAATTTTTCACCTAGTGTCGCGTTTCAGTTCAGGATTATCCCTTTTTCGTTTCATCTTGTTCCTAATGTTTACGTCCTCTCACTAAGTTGCTCCTGTTTCGTTTAAAGTTTCATTATTTCTGCCACCCATCACTTCGCTTCATTCTACTTTCGTTTCGTCTGCCGTCACTCGTTTCGTCTAGTTTCATTTGCATTCACCTACTGCTCCTTCGTCGGTATTCTTGGTGGCACAGGGGCTACGTTGCACTTATTCCTTAGCGATTTATTTTGCGTATTACAACTCAATATCCTCTTGTGTGCCAGAGATACAAACGATGCTGAGAAAGAGAGAGAGAATACAAACTCGTACTGAAGTGATTTACGTCCCCTCTCCGTTACTCCACATCATCCCTCTCGCAGCCAGCAGCAGTAACGATGGTAACGGGAGAGATTGTTACGTCACAGGTGTAGTTGGGTAGTTAGGTGTGGCGAAAATAGGGAACTCAGTGTAATTTATTGTGATCAGTGATTGTGTAGCGGTATTATGATTGCGTGAAAGCAGACTTTTTTTTTTTTCTTATTCCCTCTAATTGCATAGCTCCTCTCTGTCTGTCTGTCTGTCTGTCTGTCTGTCTGTCTCTCTCTCTCTCTCTCTCTCTCTCTCATTCCAAATCATGCGTCGTGAAGGAAATGATTCTGCCCTCCAAGGTGAGTTTGATGGAGGAAAGAGATGAAGGGGTTACGCACGGACGGGAGAAATGAGAGAGAGAGAGAGAGAGAGAGAGAGAGAGAGAGAGAGAGAGAGAATTATAACCAGGTTTCGAAGAGCTTAATTTAGACATTTTAGTCCCTGACCACGATAGAACCTTCGAAAAATAACAAATCCCTTGGAGTTAGCCAGACTACGAGACCTGTGATGATGATGATGATGGGGAGGAGGAGGAGGATGGTGGTGGTGGTGGTGGTGGCGGTACTGTATGGCTGGTTGGCAAGAGTAAGCTGGGGAAGTGAGGCGGTGCCGGAGGAAGAGGAGGAGGAGGAAGAAGAATGGCTGGATGGATGTAATGGGTTGCTGAGAGTGGGAGACGAGGCTGGGTGAGTATAGGTGAGGATGGCGAAGGGTGATGATGAATGAGTAGGTGGGTGGGTAAAATGAGGGTGCAAGAGGGGGGGGGGGAGGTGAACTAGAGATGGTGAAGGGTGGAGGAATGTGAGGGTGGGTGTGGGGGGTGGAAGTAGGAGAGGGAGTTATGTGAGTGAGAGACGAAGGTAAGTAGGGGAGGTGTAGACTAGGCAAGACTGTGCGGAGTCAGATAAGGTGATGTGGGGGTGGGGTGCAGTGGGGTGTGAGGGAAGGAGGAGGGAGGGGAGGTGTAAGGTAATGTAGGATGCAAGAGGGGATGGTGCGACCAGATGGATCAGTAAAGTGTAAGGTAGGACAGAGTTAAACAGAGGACAGAAGTGCGATAGTGTAAAGAAGGCAAAGGTAAAGGAGGTACGGTAAAATAAAGTAAGATAAGGCAGGCTACGGTAAGGTCAAGTACGGTAGGGCAGGGTAGGGTAGGGTGTGGTGGTGTGGGGTGGAGCAAGGAGGGAGTGAGCAGAGTTGAGCTAATCGAGATGGAATGTAGGAAGGTAAGGCAGGGTAGGGTGGAGATGAACTATGTAGAGTAGGGTAAAGTAGGGTAGGGCAGAGTAGGGTAGGGGGCTGAAAGTAGGTAGGGATGATTACAGTGGAATGAGATTGGTGAACAAAGAAGGAAATAGAGGGAAAAGAAAAGGGGAGGGCAAGAACGGATAGGCAGTGGAAAGGAAAGCAAAGGAAATGAAAGGAAGGGGGCAGGGGAGGAAGGAGTAGGATAGAACGGTGTGTGTTAGGAAGGTATAATAACGAGAGTATGGACGTTGAGCAGAACTGATGCAGAAAGAGGATGGAAAAAGTGGAGTAGAATAGGAGAGAGAAAGAAGGCAAGATAGAGCAGAGTAAGACTGGATTCGAAGCGACAAAGGATGAAGCACAATTAGGTAAGGTAAGATAAGGTAAGGTAAGGCAAGGTATTGTAGGGTAGGGTGGGGTGGGACAGAACACGCTAAGAATGGGCAGAGTAAGATAGGATATAGGCAGCGTAGGGTAGGGTAGGGTAGGGTAGGGTAGGGTAGGGTAGGGTAGGACAGAGGGAAGCATGTTAGGGAGTAAGGCAGGGTAAAGGAGAGGGTGGAATAATGGAAGGTAGGGATCAACTTCATGCTAGGTAGTTAGGGACCCCATACCATGAACTAGTTTTTATAGCCACCCAGCTAAAGGTAGGGGGTGAGGGCAGGGGGTAAATTATGGGGGAGATTAAATGGGGGGAGATGGGTAGGTAGTGATATTAGATGGGAGGGAAGGGGAGTGAGAGGGTAGGGATGTGATAGGAAATTAAAGGTGAGGCGAAGGAAAGGAGGGGAGATGATAGAAAAGTGGGGAGATGGGGGTGAAGTGATAGGAGAGTGGGGAGATGGGGATTTTCAATGGGGAGATGGGTTGGTAGTGATGAGAAAGGAGGGAAGGGGAAACTAAGAAGATGGGTTGGGGAAATTACAAGACAGGAGAGAGGAGGAAACGAGGGGAAGGAGAAATTATATAGGGAGAGGAGAAAAAAAGGGAAGAATATGGAGAATGGGATACTGAAGAGGGGAGAGATAGATGGAGAGAGGTAGGGAAAGGGGGAGAAGACAGTATGAAATGAGAAGGGGATATGATATGGTGAGGAAGTAGAGATTAACATGGAGAGAGAGAGAGAGAGAGATAACACACCCTATCCATTAACCCAAAACAAACACACAAACAAAACAAACACAAGCAAAAAATGCGCATACTAAGTGCCAAAAATATACATAGATGACATTTTTAATTTCTCTAAGATCTTCACCTCCATTTTTTTTTTCGTTTCTTCTCACTGATTATTATTTTCGCAAAGGTTTAATCAGTATGGTTTTCTATTAAGATTTCGGTGTCTTCAAATTCTTTTATCTGTAATAGTCATGTATATATCTTCCTTTCAACTGTTCCTCTTTACACTCCTTTCACTGTGCTTGAATAAAATCGACTACACATTTAACCTGCTACCGTACGTTCAGTGTGTGTGTGTGTGTGTGTGTGTGTGTGTGTGTGTGTGTGTGTGTGTGTGTGTGTGTGTGTGTGTGTGTGTGTGTGTGTGTGTGTGTGTGTGTGTGTGTGTGTGTGTGTGTGTGTGTGTGTGTGTGTGTGTGTGTGGAAATGTCAAAAAATTTTCCCGTGCATGCTACCGACTATCTGAATTCGTCTGCGTGCATGCTTACCTGGCCGTAACTACGTCCCAGGTTGCGTAATTAGAAGTGATTAGTGTGGCTGCGGAAGGCACAGGTGTTGCTGGTTGGATGACCGATCATAAGGTAATTATTTAATAGGACACTGCACCTGGCCATAGTGTGTGTGTGTGTGTGTGTGTGTGTGTGTGTGTGTGTGTGTGTGTGTGTGTGTGTGTGTGTGTTTATGTAATGGTTAGAGAAAGAGACGGGGAGGAGGGATGGAGGAGAGGAGAAGGTGTAGATTTATGTAGGGTAGAAGAACACGAAAGAAAAGCAAAAACGAAAATATTATCAATGAGAAGAAAAAAGGGAGAAAATAAACAGATTAAAAGGGAAAAAAGGGTGATATTCGAAGAGGACAAAGGGTTCCTACACACGTCATACTGAGCAATATTATGATCAATAAAACCCCATACACAAAGAGTATTATATATACTTCGATACTGGATAATATTTCACACACACACACACACACACACACACACACACACCACCACCACCACCTCTGTCATCATCATCACTATCAGTATATTTTCCTTTTTCTGCAAAATTCAATGTATGATCTTGAAACCGGAACTCTCTCTCCCCACCCCCCTCTCCCTCTCTCTCACACACACACACGGATATATATTTACGACAAAAGAACCCACAATCACACAAACACAAAGGACAGTGAGGAACAGGGATAAGAAATAAATACCTTTGCAAACTCACTGCGATCACTGAAACCTGGAAGGAAATAAAAAAATGTTTGTAGATATAAAACTAAAAATAGGAGAGGAATAGGGAGGGATGGGTGAGGGGGTGGGAGAGACGGATGGAGTGATGGAGGAGGGAATAGATAGACAGATGGCCAGACAAACAGATTAGATAGAGAAACTGATAACTAGATAGATAGGCAGAGATACAGAATAACAATAATAACAAAATGACGTAAAAAAAAAAAAAGTGCAATAGCAGCAAGAAAACATTCAAAAGTCATACAACTCTTGTACAATGTGTCTTTCTGTACCCGAACAAAATCTTCTGACGGTAGTGAGAAGGGTGCAGTGGCAGCAATGACAACTTTAAAACGAAATCCTACTGAAGAGGAGTAAAATACATAAAACAATACGTACATGATTTTTCTTCCTTCACTCCCCTGTTTAATTAAAAGGTAAAAGGTTAAAAGGTAAAGGTGGAGGCAGACGCCATAATGCGCCCGGCCACTGTGCTCCGTAACTCAGACCCTTGAGCTTGTGGCGGGTTATTCATCCAATCTACTGGGATACCACAGTTACTCCCTTTGGGCATTCCTTTAGGCACTTATTTTCCTTCCAACACACAGAGAACGGATGGACACCTGAATCGAATGATAAGCTGCCCAAGCCAGATTCGAACCCTGGCGCTATGTGGCCAGCAGATTCTTAACACAATGGCCACACTAACGCGCCACTAGAAATTATAGACATTGATGAAGACTAGATCAAACTCAAACACTTCGAAAAGCCTTAAGTTTTAAAAATGGTCTGGAGATAATAATAATAATAATAATAATAATAATAATAATAATAAATGTGGCCACTAACTAAACGTGTTAGAATGTCAACCTAGAAATTATGAACAGCCATAAGGAAGATTCGGCCGAAAATTAAGCGTGTTTCGGATGAGTCACATTTCATTATAGAAGTGTTCGACGTTTTTTAGTCTTTCGATATTTTTAAGTTTCGTTCTCTCTCTCTCTCTCTCTCTCTCTCTCTCTCTCTCTCTCTCTCTCTCTCTCTCACTGGAATCATATCCAGAACACAACGACAAAAAGGAATAATATAAAACAGCGTAAAATAAGATGTAAATTTTCTGATTACTAAAAACAGCAATTCACTCACCCATTAACCTTTTCCTCCGTCCCCCCCCCTCTCCCTCCCCTCTTCTCCTTTGCCTCCCCTCTTCTCCTCCCTCTGCCCCTGTCCCCCCCCCCACACACACCCTTTACTCCTGTTCCTCTACCTTCCTTCCTTATCTTTCTTCTTCCCACTATCTGTTGATCAATAGAAAATATATACATACACACATACAGTATACATGCACATACATACATACATACACACATATACATACATACATACATACACATACACATACACATACACACATACAAACATATACATACATACATACGCATCATTTCACAATTGTAAGTGCCAGTAAATTTAGTCACTTTTCATCCCAATTCATCGATTAGATTTACTACTAATTCCATCTTAGCATTTATCGCCTTTTATACAGTACTTATTTTCTGTAATTTTTATTCAGTTTGCTTTTCCTCCTTCCAAAATACTAAAAAACTTAAATCAATTACTCTCCCTTCACATACCACGCAGTCAACCAATGTTTATACAGCTGTTCACACACACACACACACACACACACACACACACACACAGGAAATGTATACAAACACATACATCACAACAACCATTAAGAAAGGAGCGTGTGTCTGCAATACATCTCCAAATAATACACACACACACACACACTTATACAAACCTGTCACTGATAACCAATATACATGAAATAATAACTCACCTGCGACACCTCGAATACATGTATGAAGAAATACACGCAAAAATGTATACTGGAGATTTAAAGACAAAATACACTCTTACGCAAATCAAGATGGGTATAGTCAAAATCTCAATCAATTATTTCTTGTGTTACCTACCGTGTTTTTCGTCAACTTTCATCACCTACAGTACATCGACTAACATCTACATATGTACTAAAATATGTAACACGAACATGGAAAAACTACTACTATGGCATTACTATCTTGCTGTGCATATATAAGTAACGGTGTGACGGTGCTAGTGTACTGTACATCGATCTAGACTAAGTACTGTACACCATAACACAATTTTAATGGGAAAGTACATTCGCATGGGGGAGAGAGGGGGGTGTACACTGAAAGGAGGCAGCAGTATTGTAAATGTGGTACGGGGAGTTGTACATTCGGCAGGGGAGGAAAATATTACACTTGAAAGGGGGGAGTAGTACACTTAGATCAAGGTGTAGTACATTGTAAGATGGGTGGTACACAGGGAGAAAGTGAGCTGTACATTATAGGGGGGAAGTACTACAACATGGGGAAAGAGAGGGTGTGCTACCTAATTCCCAGTACATTCAGGAAGAGTACATTTAATGAGGGGAAAGGGGAGTACACATAGGGAGGGGGGAGAATAGCACTATATTTTTGAGAGGGGAAATAGTACTATGAAATGGATAAAGGCAGTATATCGCTTTTTTTTTTTTTTTTTTGACGGGGTGGGTGGTGGGTGGGGGAAGTTTGATCTCTATTACAAGCTAAGGCAGTCTGCACCAGGCCACCATCTTACTGAATATGCTGAAGATATACCCAATATAATCACAGACTTGCATATGCCCCTCAGTATTGCCAAAGCTTATAAATTATGCTCAGAATTAAAATCACCCAATTATAAATGATCAAAGTTGATCAAATAGGCTTACAGTTAAAAACAATATGCCAAATTTTCTCACGTGCTTATACCCCCTTAATATTCCCAAAGCTTAGAATAATGCTTAGAATTAAACAAAAAATCCTTAATACTTAATGCTTATACGTAATGCATAACTTACTATTTAATCTTAATGCATAACATATTTAAGGCATATCTTAAAAGTACTCAATATGCTCTTCACTTTAAAACATACCCAGACTTAGGAAGCATACCCTTAGATTGGTTAATTATGCAAAAATATGCCCAAACTCGAATATGCTCGTCCACGAAATTCTGATCACTGCCTTCAGATCACCAGCAAGGGGCGATTCGCAGGTTGCAAGTTATACACGAGAGGGCAGAGTTAACGGCTGGTAATATGCAGGGAGGTGGGGTTTGGAAGGAATATAATAGGGTATCGCGTGAATTTTGAGAAACTTCAGGTTAATCCATGGGTAATTTAGAGTAATAAATGTTATATCAACATGGGTACAATTTGTAACCGTGACGGAGCTTATTTTACCGATAACCTTATGGATGAATTATGAGACTATTTTCGTCCATAAGGCTATCAGTATATGTAGATCCGCACCGGCTGAGAACTGAACTCGAGTTAATATAGAATTTTTAACTCAAAATTAGACCTAAAATAACCTCCAGTTTCTCAAAATCTCACGGGACACTCTGTATATACAAGGACGTAGGTTAGGTAAGGCAAATAAGCATAGAATAGGGATATATGCAAGTGGGGTTTGGGGAACAGGGTAGAGGGTTAAACGCAAGAGTATGAGACGTTTGTGACTCTGTGCAAGAGGGTAGGACACGGGCATCTATGCAGGATATGGGGAAATTAATTTGGGTATTGGGGTCGCGAGGATGTGGTATATTTGTACAAGGAATCCAGGCATATATGCATAGGACAGGGAAACGTAAGGGGTTTTGGAGTAGAGGTTTCTGTGCAAGGAATACATAGTAAAAA
Organism: Coenobita brevimanus; assembly: GCF_032717465.1. Classification (NCBI taxonomy): domain Eukaryota; kingdom Metazoa; phylum Arthropoda; class Malacostraca; order Decapoda; family Coenobitidae; genus Coenobita; species Coenobita brevimanus. Next base: position 36,398,902 of record NC_137048.1, read on the forward strand.
AAAAATGCACTGGGGTTTGCTGAGCTGTCGGGGGAAATAGAGGTAACGGTTAAAAAAAAAAAAATCAAATGCCAAGAAAGCAAACAGCGATAAAATATACAATATAAAAAAAAGTGGGGGTGGGATGGTGGTAGAGTAGGATAAGGCAATTAAAGTAGTTCAGGGCATAGCAAAGAGTGTGGTGGTTTACGGTATATATAAAATTAAAAAAACAGGTAGCAACAGCAGCAACAACAGCAGCATCAGCAGCAACAAGAGGCCACAGCAAGCAGAACAAATAAAAGGCTAATAGCAGCACAGGGTATGGGGGCGGCTTTGCACGAACCCGGCCTTCTGAAGAATGGTATAGCGGGGACGTTTGGTGACGGGTTTCGGTAGCTCCTCTGCACTGGAGGCCAAGTCACACCTGTAATTGGCGGTGTAGACGCTGCGTTAACAGGTGTGTAGACAGGGCAGGGAGAATGAGAGACAGGGAGGGGGAGACAGATAGATAAACGGAAAGACAGAGATAGGGTTGGTTGAGATAAGAAATAGAGAGAGAGAGAGAGAGAGAGAGAGAGAGAGAGAGAGAGAGAGAGAGAGAGAGAGAGAGAGAGAGAGGCTGGGATACATTTACTGGTGAACAGGTGCGTTAGATATAAGGAGATATGGCGAAATATGGTAGGTAAAGAGGAGATAATGGGAAGGAGATATAGGGCAGGTAGAGATAAGGGGAGAGAGGGAGAGAGACGGAGACACAGGGCCGGTAAGAGGGGGAGAAAGGAGACAGAAGAGATAAAGACAGATAGATGCGGACAGGAGAAACAGATAGACAGAAGGACAGGAGACAGACACACAAAAACAGACAGAAGAGGGTTAGTGAGAATCATAACGTACAACCACATGACAAATACCCCAACAATTTCATATTACACCTCCTTTCTAATTCATACCTCAATTCCACTACGTCCAAAACCAAATTCAAACACACAATTCCCCAATATAGAGAACAAGACTCCAATCTGCCCAATCACCAAACCAAATCACACACACACACACGTACACCCAGCCAGAAAATGCCAATAAATTCTCCCAAAGTGGAATAAAAAAGGGAAAGAGGGTAGATGCAGGGGACCGTGGGACTCCGGAGGCAGGTAAGGTATTCTACATGCTTTGCTGGTACCGCTATAGTGGTGTGGGAAGTGTATTATCTGTATTAAGGGTAGGGAAGAGAGGGGAGGGGGGACATGAGGGCGCTTCTCGTGGTGTGATCACCTTCGGTGGGAATGGGGAACTGAGGAAAGGAGATGGAGGGGGGTGAGTTCATGCAATCTCTCTCTCTCTCTCTCTCTCTCTCTCTCTCTCTCTCTCTCTCTCCACACACACACACACACACACACACACACACACACACACACACACACATTTAAAGCTACTAACATCCCTACGTTTACCGGAAACTCCCTAAACCACGGTAGCCTGAATTTCTCAAACTGTGCCACTAAACTAAAAACATATCACTTTTAGATCCCGCAACAAAATCGTAACAACAGCAATTCTATGCAACAGAGAGATGCAAAGGTGGAGGTACCTCTTTTGGGGGAAGGGGGGGAGAGGGAGAAGGGATGGAGGGGGGCAGAGGAAGAACGGATGGAGGGGAGAAGGAAGCGGGATAAGTTTTGGGGGTACGACTGAATGCAACAATACTTTGGGGGGAGTGGCATCTCATTCTGGAGGGGTAGGGGATGGAGGGAGAGAGGAGGCAAAGGAGGGAAGAGGTGGGACCAGGGGAAGGAGGAAGACAAGGGAAGAGGGGGGAAAGGGAGGAGGAGGAGGGCCAGGCGAAGGAGGGAAGGAGATGGAATGGGGAGAGGGGAAGGGGAGGCATGAGTTTTTGGGGTACGAGTGAATGCAACAATACTAAGGGAGGGAGGGGGGAGGGAAACTAAGGAGAAAAGGGGGGGGGAGCGAAAGGGGCCAAGTAAGTGGGAGAAGGGGGCAAGGGGTAACTAAGGGTATCGGAAGAGGGATCAAAGCAGGAAGAAAGAAAAAGGGGGGAGCTGTTAAGGGTGAGAGAGGACGCAATTGGTGGCTGTGAGAAAATGGAAGAAAAGGCAAGGATGAGTCGGGGGTGAGAATGATCTTTGTCCCTTCAATACGATGAGATGCCTCTTTTTATTTTATTTTGCTGAGGGGGGGGGATCTAGTTACTATTGTGAAACGTGGCCTTGGTAGACTGCAGGCTGAATTCTCTCCTCCTGCAGTCTACCATCCTCCTTTCGGGCTTTTGGGAGGGAGTTCATGAAATTTTTTATATCTGGGCAACAGAGCTGTTCGGTTACTTTTGTGCCACCGCGTGAAGGTGTCCCACTGGCTAGGAAAGGGTTAACGGAGCCCGGGAATAATTATCAGCTCAATAAAATCGTCTGGTAGTAGCCTGAATAAAATAAATCTGCGTCGTATTAAAGAGGCTATGGATGACAAGATGCAAGAGAGAGAGAGAGAGAGAGAATCAGTCTTAATTACCCCGTCAATATCAAAAACAATGTGAGATGCAGGAGTGGACGATAGGATAGGAATATGATTAAAGGCGGAGGTGAAAACGAAGACGAGGACATAATTTCCGCTTTATCCCAGTTATGTCCCTTTTTTTTTTTTATGGTATGGTTTAGTTAGCCTTTATTAACCCCTTCACGTCTACCAGCTCTATTAATCTGAAATAAAATTGTCTGTTACTAGCAAAAATAAAATAAAATAAAAATTTCCCTCATGCTGAAAGGACTGAGAAACCGAAAAGGGGAGATGGGAAGGTAAAATGTGAGTTAAATCGTCCCTCTTCATTAACTAGGCGTAAAATTGGCCCCTCTCTCTCTTAACTCTGAGCTGTAACCATAAACACTGGAATATGGCGTTAGTCACGAAGAAGTGCTATGGAACGGATGTTGAGCCGTAGTATTATCTTATTATGCCACTGAACAACGGGAAATAAGCAACAAGAGGACGAAAAAAAAAAAGAGCCATATTTAACCTGAATGAACTACAACAACGGGAAGAACAGACTAAAGGAGGTGCTCGGAGTGAAAGGGCTAAAAGGTGGGAAAGGTGAGGTAGGGAAAGTGATGTAGGGAAGGTGAGGTAGGGAAGATGAGGTAGGGAAGGTGAGGTAGGGAAGATGAGGTAGGGAAGGTGAGGTAGGGAAGGTGAAGTAGGAAAGGTGAGGCAGAGGATGTAGGGGTCTGAGAAAGGTGAAAACACGTTGGGAGGAATACACAAAAACATACTTGACATTCCATACCATCGCCTCATACATAGTAGTGTGTGTGTGTGTGTGTGTGTGTGTGTGTGTGTGTGAGAGAGAGAGAGAGAGAGAGAGAGAGAGAGAGAGAGAGAGTACTGTAATCGTCAGGGTAAAGCAATAATTCCAACTAATCAAGCATACACATACGGTACAACAATTTTTTCTTTCCACGCAAAAAATAGGCCACTTAAGTATTCACAGTACCGTACGATTATAATTTCACAGTACAATGATTTCACAGTACGATAAATTCACAGTACGATCTCACAGTACGATGATTTCCGCCATGAGGCACTGTGACTAGGGTCCAAAAAATTGTTACTTCCAACGCCAGAACACAGTGGGCAAAAAAAGTGTCCACAATTCGCAGGCCAAAGTGCTGTAATTTGAGGCTGCACGTGTGATTATTTACATCAAAGTTGGGGCACTGGCATAAGGGGCTTCGTAGTACCTCCTCCTTGGCGATTTTTTTTTGCGTATTAAACCTAAAGATTTTTTTGTACCTGGGGGTTTATTCGGCGTATTAAACCTAAAGATTTTCCTGTATTTGGGAATTTATTTTGCGAATTAAACCTAAAAATTTTCTTGTAATTGGGGATTTATTTTGAGTATTATACCTCAACATCTTTTCACTGCGATTTATCTCGCCTAAATATCGACAGTTTGCATCACTTACAGAGAAGAGGATACTGGTGTGAAAAGTGTAAAATAAATCCCTAACGAAAAAGTGTTACAAATTATTCAAATGCACTTAGAGTTTTACAGAGTTTTACACCTTATCATTCGTTTGTAAGTTATTCATCTCTGTTTTATATCAACACAATTTCAATTAATAATAAAGAGGAATCGGATGTGTAATGAGCAGAACAATTCGCTACGGAAGGGGTGCTACGAAAGCTCCAACGACACTCAGAATACCGGTGCGACCCTGCTTGTGTAAAGTTCGGTAATTTGAGGGTACACGTACGACTATTTACGTGAAAGTTAGAGTTACGATAATTTGCAATTATTAGGACGAAAAAGGTGAGGAGGAAGTCTGGGAGTAAAGGTGTGATTTTAACTTTAAACCTACGATACAAGGAAAAAGTTAAATAATGAGAGAAAAGGAAGAGAGAATTTGTAAGTACGTGTATGATAACTTGAAAACTGTACGATAGTCTGTGAAGAGAGAGAGAAAAAAAAAGTTCAGTAGTAAACGAACGTAACCTCTTGGGAGAGAGAAGGCTAATAAAATAAACAAAAAACGCAAGTAAAAGTCCGATTCTAACTGGAAAAGGGGACGTTAGTCTGTGAAAAGTGAGAAGAAATGACGCGTTGAGTCGTAAGCGAGCGATAATAATTTACGTGAATAAGTAAGAGTTTTTGAGTGTAATAAAGTGCAACACACAAGGAGAGGGTAAAGTGAAGTTTGAGTAAGTGTATGATATTAAGCTGAAAAAGGTATGATAGTTGGAGAAAGTCAGATAACTACATGGGTAAAGTTGGGAAGGTTTAACAGGCATGAGAGATGGCGAAAGGGAGGGTAGGAGGGACGGAGAGAGGAAGGAAAGGAACGAAAGGAAGGAAGGAAGAAAATGGGCATGGATAGAAGGATGGAAAGGGATGGATGGATGGAAGGAAGGAAGAAGGAAAGGAAAGAAAGTGAGGAAGGGAGGGAGAGGGAGTAAGAGGGGAAGAAAAGCAGGAAGAAGTGCGTGAACGTGTGACGAAGGAGGGAAGGATGGATGGTGAGTGAGGGAGTAAGGAGGGAAGGCAGGAAGAAAATAATGAGTCAGTGAGTGAAGAAGGAAGGACTGAGAAAGCGTGATGAACGAAAGAATCAATAACCAAGTAAAGCGATACGTAAGATAAGAAGCAGATAAGGAACATGGAGATAACAAGAGAAATGTCAAGAGGGAAAAAGCACACACGATAAGAAATTAAAATGAGGAGATAAAAGACGACAGGAGACAAGGAATGAGATGAAAATAGGACCAAGGAATAAATAAGTGAGGAAATAAACACTGCAACACAATATCTGATACGCAAATGAATGACAATAAAAGAAAAATAAGGTGGAGAGAAAAGAGAAATGAGACGAGGCAGAAGAAAAACAAAGATACGTCGGGAAATGGGAATATGATGAAGGAATATGAAGTGTTAAGAAAAATAAGAGGAAAAAAAGACGATGTAAAAAGACAAAGGAAGATGAAGACAGAAGAAAAACGGAGAGGAAGAAATTAGAAAAGAATAAGATGTGATAAAGAAGGCGAATAAAATGAAGAGGAAGACTGAAAAGGCTGATAATAAACAGGGCAATAACAGGCAAAACACAGACAACGAGACAGAAAGCGACAGGAAAAATAATGTCATACTAGGTGAGAGCCAAGAGAAAGGAGAAGATAATCACAACGCAAAAGGTGACGATGGAATAATATGACGGGCTAAGAAGAAGAGGAAATAGCTAAATACGAAGATGATGATGATAATAGTAGTAGTAGTAGTAGTAATAGAAGTAGTAGTGGTGGTGGTGGTGGTGGTGGTGGTGGTAGTAGTAGCAGCAGATCATCCTCATCCTCATCACCATTAAGATCATCATCATCATGAGTTTTTTTCCTACCTAAAGACCAAGTGAGGCAGGGTCCAGAAACGAATGAAAATTACGAAAGACAGAAAACTATCAACAGAGTACCTAGGAAGACTAAGCATGACCCTCCAAAAAAACTGAGAACAGAAGTAAGGAATAAAAGGAGGAAAGAAAGAGAAAAGGAAAAGGGCAAGAGCGGGAAAATGGGTGAGGAATATAAAGGACCACAAAAAATAGGAAAATATAAGAGAGTAAGGACACAACAACGAGAAGGAGAGGGAGCTGAATACATGAAAAACTGAGGAAAATATTGCAGGGCAAAATGGAAAAATAAAGAAAATAGGAAAAAAGAAAATAAGAGAATGAGGAAAAGACAGAAGGAGAGGGAACTGCGTACATGAAAGGCTGGGGAAAATATAGCATGACAAAACACAACGGAAAAATCAATAAGGAAAGGGAAAATAAAACATGAGGACAAGATAGAGGAGGAAAGGGAACTGGATACCTGAATGGGCCACTGTCATGTTGTAATCGAGCCCCAAACAAACAAGCAACCTGACATGTCCTTTAATGTCGAGTTGGCCTACAGCATCCAAGCGCTTACTGATGCTACCACGCCCACTGCCACCCCCTCCATCCAGCCTCCACCCCCACGTGCACCCTCCCACCTCAACCACCCCCTATCCACACCCTTACCCCCACCCCACCTCTATCCACCCCAACCCAGCCCTACCACCCTGTATCCACACCCCTCCCCTCAACCCACTCCCACCCAAACTCTCACCCCCTCCCTCCCACCCAATCTTATGCACAGTTCCTCACACCACACTTCCTCATCACCCTCCCATCCCCACCATTAACCTAACCCCTACTCTTCCACCCCCACCAAGACCCACTCCCACCCACAAACACACTCCTTCCCTCCAAACGTTATTCCCCATCCCTCCCATCCCCACACTACCCTAACTCCCACTTTCCTCACCCTCCCACCCCACTTCCACGCTTACTAGAACATACCCTCCACTACACCTCCACCCTCCATACCCTCACAACTATCCACCTGTTCGACACGTGCCCCCCTCCTCTCTCTCTCTCTCTCTCTCTCCTAGTGCATGCAAGCGCTTACTCATACTCCCCCCAGATACCTCGCCATTCCACCATCCCTATCCCCTCTCTATCTATCTATCTACTTATCTATCTATATCCACCATTTACTTAAGAATGTACAGTATCTCGATCTAATTATGTCTACATTGTGTGTGTGTGTATGAGTGTGTGCGAGTGCGTGTCCGTGCGTGCGTGCATGTGTGTGTGAGTGTGAGTCAGGCTTACCATCATAGTGCATGCAGGCGCTTACAATCAAATCTTCCCCAGCCCAATCCCTCCCCCTGCTCCTTCCTCCCACCCACACCCCTTCCCCTCCTCCTCCCCCACCCTCCCTCATCCCTATCCCTCCCCCACACCTCACACGTGCCTGTATCGATCTCTGTGGAATAATTTATCGCCACTGAAACCCACACCCCAACATTCCTTCTCCTTCGCTCACTGATTTACCTTTTGCCATTCAACATTTAACATTCCACTTACTCTCTGGTCGAAGAATGGAATATGTTTATGGGTTTCGTGTTAGTGATTCTTTTGGCTTTGTGTTTTTCAAGCGTGAGTGGATGTTTGAATGACGATGATGATGATGATGATGATGATGATGACGATGCTTCTCCCCCCGACGGGATGATGCAGCCTTCACTATCCCCTTTCACTATTCCTTTCACTATTACCAGAGACGACCTAAGTTAAAACCGAGAATTCATACTACGTAGATTTGTTCGTCGATTCCCTAACGCCATCCACAAAGCAACTTAGCTACGACAGGGAAATTGCTGCAGTGAACTGATCGTAAGGTATTATGTAATTCTTTCTCCTCAACTTGGGCCAGCTTTTCGTCCTTTTCCAGCTATTTCATGGAACTCAGTGACAGAAAAAGACAATACTACGGCTCAACATCCTTTTCATAGCACTTCTTCGTGACTAGCATCACTTCTAGTGTTAGTTTATAGGGATCAAGTTGGAGAGAAGGAAATTTTGGGTCACGTTCAAGTAAAAAGAGAATAGTAAATAAATCTCTCTCAGTAACGACTGAATTATGATCGTAAGAAAGTTAGATTCCTCTCGGCTTCTTCGTTGATCTAAGCTTTGAATATAAATTTGTGGATATATATAAATTACTTAGAAAAGGTAAAGACTTAATACATTCTGCCTAATATAATGGCTCCCTCACAGAAAGACAGATTCAAACAAACTGTACACAGAGGAGAGACTCAGTCAAGGCCGATTTAATTGATGTGCTTAGTTGGATGATAAAATTAGCTTAGTAGTCTCTCTCTCCCTCTCTCTCTCTCTCTCTCTCTCTCTCTCTCTCTCTCTCTCTCTCTCTCCGTTACATCAAAGAATCAACCCTAAGGCCTGTGAATCCCTCTTAGTTATGAACGTATTTGATCATAAAATTTAATTCCCTCTGGCATCCTGGGCAACATTTTCACCTTAGGATCGTATTCTAAATGACTTTGGAAATTACCTAACATATCTTCCTTAACGATTTATTCTTGACGTTGCACCTCAATGTATTCTCTGATGTTACTGATTCAGTGTTGGTGCTGGAGAGGGAAGCCTTCACGTGGCGGAATCGATATAACTGAGCAACTCCTCTGTCCGGTTATGCAAACGTCTCAATTTCTCCCCTATCCCCCGACAGGAGGAATGTAAAATGCAGGATGGGGAAAATTTCAGCCTGCAGCCGACTGGGTTCACGTTTAACATACCTGTGCTTGGCATCTGCTACTATGTCGAAAGTACAACGATCGGAAATAAATCGCTAAGGAAGAACCGCTACGAAGCCTCCCATCCCGCCTAGACTACGAGTTTAATTCCCATGCGGCATCCTGGGCGACTCTATTCTACCCTAGGCGCGTCGTCTCTATGGGCCGGACCACAACAATGGGAAGGGTGGGAGGATCGTAAACAGGAGAGTTACAAATTAGGTGGGGCTTGTTCTTAATTGGCCTGGGTAGGTAGGAAGGGTAGGGAGGTGGGCTTGGGGAAGGGAGGGAGGGAGGGCGGTGGGCGGGGAAGCAGGTAGGTAGGTAGGTGAATGGGTAGGTGAGAGTTAGAGTGGGTTAGAAGGGGCAGGGAGGGAGGGAAGGAGGTAGGTAGGTGGTTAGGTTGGCGGGTGCGTAGGTAGGTAGGCTAGGTAGGTAGGCAGGTGGCTGGGTGCGTGAGAAGTGGGGAGGGAGGAAGGTGAATGGGTAGGCAGGAGAGTTGGAGTGGGCTAGAGGAGATAGGTTAGGCAGGTAGGTAGGTGGAAGAGTTAAAATAAAGGAAGAGAATGAGAAACACACACACACACACACACACAGCAGGAGAAAGGTCACCCTACCCCACAACAGGAATAGCGGTCAATGTCACAACGGGCACAGAATACTAAGCACCTTAAATCATCACTTCCAAATGCACAGTCCTACAGATCTCTAACTTAACCCTTTCACTAAAATAACGAGTTTGTTACTTTCGGCTACATGATGATGAATTAATATGGAAAGGCATCTTGTACTATAAAGGGTAAGTTTTGATTCACCACCTCGCCAAATGTCAAAAGTATATGTAACTCCAACAGCTCGTCAATTATCTGCTTGGCCAAATAAATGCATCTGAATTTTATAAGCTCATTCGTATTACTTGAGAGATTTCTGTCCTTTTGCAGCCTATTTCCCGTAGCTCAGTTAGAGAATAAGACAATAATATGGCCAAAGAGTAATAAGTAACTCAAACTAAAGTACAGAATCCGGATATAGCAAGAATATTACTACAGAACTGCGTCATAGTAGTAATTGTAGTTACAGGCATGCAGAAGGTACAGCTGCAATTTCAAGGTAGGTTGCATAATGGGTATTTGTATTCCTAGGGTGAAATTAGAGAAGGGTTAGCGAGTGGATGAGAATTTCGATTGGCTGTGAGGAGGAAAGGGCTAGGAAAAGGAGAGGAAGGGAGGCAGGGAAATGGAAATGGAGTGAGGGAGGGATGGAGAGAAATGGAAATGGGGTGAGATTGCACAGAGGCTGAGAATTTTGATGGGTTGGAGGAGGCGGGAAGGAGGGAGGAAAAGGGAGAAGGAGAGGCTCCAAAGAGGAGGCAGAGAATTTCGAGAGAGAGAGAGAGAGAGAGAGAGATAAGGAGGTTGGTGATAAGGAGATGTGAAGGAGAGGGGCAGGGAAGGGATGAGATGAGAGAGGGAAGGGGGGAGAAAAGAAAAGCCAGGGGAGGGGGAGGGAGGAAAGGTGTCAGTGAAGGGACAGGGCAGGATGAAGAGGAGGAGGGGAGAGGAGGGGGAGGAGAGGGGGGATGGGGTGGGTAGAAAAGGGTCAGGAAGAGGCGGGGGAGAGGGGAAGGGGGGGGAAAGGAGGAAGGGGGGGGAAAGGAGGTAGGGGTGGAAGGAAGAAAGAGGTCAGTGGAGAGTTTGGGTAGGGGAAGGGAAGGGGTAGGGGGATGGAAACGGGGAGGGGGACGGAAGGGGGGAGAGAATGGAGAGGAGTTTTGGCCATCAATTAAAGGGTGAAGGGGAGGGGGAGAAGGAGGGGGAAGGGGACGGGGAGGGTAAAATGGAGGGGGATTTGAGTTACATGAGCAGAAAGAAGGGTCAGTGAATGGGTAGGGGGTAGCAAACATTCATCCTCCCTCTCTCTCTCTCTCTCCCTCCCTCCCTCCCTCTCTCTCTGTACCATATATATAAATATATATATATATATATATATATATATATATATATATATATATATATATATATATATATATTAGAGAGAGAGAGAGAGAGAGAGAGAGAGAGAGAGACAGAGACAGAGAGAGAGACCTAAGTGTAAGGTGTAATTGGATGGATGTGAAGAGATAGAAAGGAAGGGAAGAGGTGATACAAGAGTGCAGGGAGAGATGGGAAAGGGAGGGAAGGAGGGGGAAGAGGATGGATAAAGAGAGGGAGAGAAACAGAGTGAGAGAGGTCAATGGTATGGTAGGGAAAGGGTAGGGTAGATTGGAGTTGGTGGGGAAAATGACAGGGCAAGGCTGGAGAGAGAGAGAGAGAGAGAGAGAGAGAGAGAGAGAGAGAGAGAGAATTACAGGACACCCCTTCTATTTCACAACACTGAACACACATGGGGAAATAAAAATGAGAGAATATGAGTGCAGTAGAGTGGCTTAGGAAAATCTGAGGACTAGAATGTAGCGCAGGTAGGTAGGTAAGTACGCAGGCAAGTAAGTAGGTATGTAGATAGCCAAGTAGGTAGGTAGGTAGGCAAATAGGTAGGAAGGTAGGAAGACAGAACTCTGGATTATGTAGGCAGTCAGACTGGTGAGACACGCAGACAAATGTAGTTATGGAGATAGATAATTACACGTAAATAAGTCGATAATTAAAAGTATATTAGGTACCATAAATAAATAGGTATATATGGCAAGTAGGTAGCAAACAGGTATATAAGTAATTAATACGAACACTGAATAACAGGTAAAGGTAGGCTAGAAAAGGAAGGAAGATATAGAGGTAAATAAGCAAAGGTGGATAAAATGTAGGCAATACGAAGGGAAGCAGGTAGACAGGTTGATATAGACTGAATATATATACAGGTGAAGCTAGACAAGTACAAAAATGTTAAAAAATAAGCAGAAAGAAAAACTGTGAGGCATGTAGGCAGAACGGAGCGTGGAAAGTAGAGCCAGACGGGCAGGTAGACAGGTAGACGAGTAGAAGGTAAACAAAAAGTCCATCCCACACTCTCTATTCGGCAAATATTAAGCCCACACAAGAAAATTCGACCTTAGAATACACCATCATAAGGTTGATTTTGCCGTATATCCTCAAGCAAGAAAATTCAACCTTATAACATGGTTCCATATGGGTCATTTTCACCTACAGTTCCTTCATTTTAACTTGGCAGGCGGTTTTCATCTTTTAGCAGTTTATTTGGGCGAAATAAGACAATGCTACGGCCCTGCTTCCCTTTCATGGCACTTCTTCGTGACTAGCACCCATACTGCAGTGTTCTTACTATAAAGGAGATAGCAATTTTGAGGCTAAGGTGAAAAGAGTAAAGGTTAATTAGGCCAGAAAATGATCCT
>NC_137048.1:36420906-36443406 GCF_032717465.1 Coenobita brevimanus
AAGGTAAGGAAACTGATGAGGGAAAGAAGGCATAAAAAGAGTAAGAAAGGAAGGGAAGAAGAGGCCAGAAAAGAGCAATAAAGAGGCCGAAAGACCCAGAAAAGAGCAGGAAGAGAGAAAATGTCAAAAAAGGAAAGTGAGGGCCGAGAATAGGGTAGTGGCTAGAGGCGAGGGAGTCGTATGGGGCAGCGAGGCGTGGAGAATGTTGTATTAAGCTACCACCATCGCTACCACAACTACCAACATCGCAACCACAACGACCACCATCGCTACCACAACAACCAACATCGCTACCACAACTACCAACATTGCAACCGCAACTACCAACATCGCTACCACAACTACCAACATCGCTACCACAAATACCAACATCGCTACAACTACCACCATCTACAGTCGCCACTATCGCTACCACAATTACCACCATCGTCACAGCTACCACATTAGTCTCCACAACCACCACAATCGAGAGAAAAAATGAAGAGAGAGGGAGAGTGGAAGGGTGAGGCAGGGAGAGGCAGAATAGGCAAAGTGAAGCAGGGACAGGCAGAGTGAAGCAGGTGTGAGGCAGGAACAGACAGGGGTGAGGCAGAGATAAATAATGTGAGGCAGAGGTGGGACAGATAGGCAAAGTGAGGATGGGGTAGGACAAGGCAAGAAGGGGTGAGGCTGAGTGAGGCAGGGTAAGGCAGAGTGAGGCATGGATAGGCAGAGTAAGGCAGGGAGAGAGAGGGCGACAGCTGCACACCGATCCAAGATAGTACCTTACCCTTATCATGCTCCTCCCTTACCTCACCGTACCTGCCTACCTACCTGTCTAACTACCCCTCACTCTACCTACTTACCTACCCCCATACCTAACTGTCCTCCTACTTCCCTACCTTCAGTCCTACCTACCTTCCTATTTTTCTTATCTATCTCTCTCTTCTGCTACCTACCTACCTATTCCCCTATCTACTAACTTACCTAAATACCTACTTACCTATCTACCAAAGTGCTAAACTATCATCTTCTCTACACTACCTTTCCACCCTATCTATTCTCCCTTCTTTCTCTCCTTTCTTCCTCCACTTTACTCTCTCTCTCTCTCTCTCTCTCCCCTTTACTACTGTTTTATCTCTTCCTCCCCTCCCATCTCCCTCCTTCTCTATCGCAAATCACTTTCTTTTATCTCTCCCGTTTCCATTACCATCCTCTCGTAAAAGTCTCTCTCTCTCTCTCTCTCTCTCTCTCTCTCTCTCTCTCTCTCTCTCTCTCTCTCTCTCTCAACCATTTTTATTTTTTATCTTAACTCTTCGTCTACTATCCTATTGGTTTTAATTATGTGTTACTGTACGATTTTCTCCTCACTCCTATTTTTCTCTCTTCCATCTTTTCAACTTCTTCCTCTTTTCCGCTCTTTCAGCTTTTTTCTTCTCCCTTCCCTCTTGCCTCTTATGAAGCGTGAAACATTTAAGAGGTACTATATCGCAGCACCCTTACCCAGCAACAGCGTCTAGCAAAGTCAAAGAGTCCTAGCACCAAATTTAACCTAAAAATAACCTAAGCACACTAAACCAAACTAAACCAGATCAAACTTAACCAAACTTAACCTAATCTTTATACAAGTGCATATCATAGAAAATCCTGCCAAATTATTTAAGCAAACGACGAACTTCAGTCAAAATCGTTCCATCTCTGTTCAACTTCATCCCAAAAGGACGCTCAGTGTCTGCTTTTTATGACGATGCTAACCAATGGACCCTTCACTACTCTGTTTCCGCGTTCACAGGTCCCTCTGGCCGTGATGGTGGCCAGCGTAAGAACCATTAACGTGAGTATTAGCAGAGCGGTTACCATGGAAGCCTTAGTGAGCTCTATACCTCCCCTGTGAAGCTTACTGTGTTGGGGATTTTTATAAGATGCACACAATATACCATACTGCAGAAGCGACCTATAGAAGAAGACCCAGGCGGTAAAGATGGTCCTATGACTTACTCTCAGGTGAATTAAGTCGTCTGGAAATAGGCAAGAATAAAACTACAAGGACAAGCAACCGCGAATGATTTACTCTCAGCTGAATAAAATCGTCTGGAGGTAGCAAGAATAAATTAACAAAAGACAAGGACTGAAAATCGTAGCAATGTATCCTGTAACTCACTAATATGAATAAAATCGTCCGTAGGTCATAAAGAATAAACCACAAGGAACTCAAGGCAACCACCAACAAACATCCTTCACCCACTCAAACAAGCTATCAGCCACCTAACCACCTACTTAACAAGGCCTCAAGCTGCCCTCCCCCCATCCACTTCAAGCTTCCCCACCCCCACACCCACCTACAGAACCGCAGCAATGACACTTAACCTACTTATTCGGGGGGGGGGGGATTAACCACCGAAGGGAGGATGCTTTCGCTTTGGATGTAAAGGGAATTGGGGGCCAAAGGAGATGGTGGTCTTTCTTACTTTTTCCTGCCGCTCTGCGAGAAAAGACAGATAAATGGAGAGAGAGAGAGAGAGAGAGAGAGAGAACGGGGAGTACTGTTACATAATAGTGACAGGTGGTGAAAATGACTGTGCGTACCTGTCCAGTCACTGAGACTTGGACTGCAGTGAACGAGTCATTGTCATCATCATCATCATTATCATCACCAGTATCTTTATAAGTCATCAGTTTATCATTATCATCATCATCATCATCATCACCAGTCTCTTTATAAGTCATCAGTTTATCATTAATATCATCACCATCATGAAAAGCATCATCTTGTCATCATTCATTATCATCCCTTATCATTATCCTTAAAATACTACCCTCATCTGTTCATCAACAGAACGCTCACTCCACCTCGCCACACTATACCACACCACACCACACCACACCACACCACACCACACCACACCACACTACACAAGCACTCAGAGAGAATATTCAGGTACCTTAGTTACAGTCTATCCCATACCAAACAGCCTCGAAAGGACCAAGAATTCTACTGCTGTTTGCCTTCCGTTGTACCCTAGTTGTTTGTATTCTGTACTTTGTACCCCACATCACACTAACACATTGCGAGGGAAGTACACAACCACAATACCATACTAAGGCTACCTACGACACACACACACCCACCCACACACACACACACACACACACACACACACACACACACACCACAGCATCCCCTTTCACTCACATAGATAAAAATGTATCGGTTCCCCTGTAATTAATCTATGTCATCCTGTCAATCACTCACCCACTCACACACACACACACACACACACACACACACACACACACACACACACACACCAATCTACCACAGAAACACAACAATAGCCTACCACACCACCATACACCGCACCACCACAGCAACCCATCACACTAGCACCACAACAACAACCTACCACACCACCACAACAACCTACCACATAAACACGGTACCACTCCACGCCACACCCCTGCATAGCTAACAGGCCGGAGGGGGAAAAGCATGTACTTGATCTAGGCAAGCGAGGGGCACTTCCAATGTGTAAAATATGCACGTACCCCTCCAGCACCCCCCTAACTCCACTAACACTCTCCTTTATACCTCATACCTGCATCTCATTCTATCACTCTTATCTCATCTCATTCTATAGACTCATTCCTCATCTCTGCACCTACTTCTCTCAACTATTCCTTCACACTATCACACCTAACTCTCACAAACTCACACTCTCCCTCATTCTCACCCTCACCATCACTCTCACCCTCATACTCACTCTCACCATCACCCTCACCCTCATCCTCACTCTCCTACTCACTCTCACCCCTCACCTTCAACTCTTCACACCTCACTCCCTCACAAATCGGCTTAGCTAGAGGTAGGCAGCCAAATTCTCTTGTTTTACCTGCCCTCTTTCCCAGTCCCTCATTTATCACGCTTTACCTGTGTCCTTTTTATCGCTCTTCTCATTTATCATTTCTTTATTGCTGGTCTCATTCCTTTATCTCTACTTTAACGCCATTCACATTTAAGTACATTCAAGCTTTAGTTTCATGAGGGAAGAAATGGGGAAAAAAAAGTCAAGAAGTGAGGAAGAAAAAACAGGGAAGAGAAATAATGGACTGATAGATGGATGGATACAGCGATTGATGGAGGAGGTCACTCTCTCTCTCTCTCTCTCTCTCTCTCTCTCTCTCCAAAATAAGGCATATAACGGCAATTCCAATATATTACAGCATTTTTCAATAATTTTCAATCCACCCTTCTATCTAAACTCACACTCTTACATCATCAAAAAATATAGCATGCATGTTTCAGAACAGTTCGATTATTCACTATATACGAGTATTTGGTGAAGAGGAACGCCTACAGGTGGTGACACTGATATGTCCGGTAAGTGGAGTTGCCAGGTTACACAAATGCCACTCAATCTCATCCCTACCCCATGAATGGAGGAAGGTGGCTTGCAGAATAAGGACAAAGTCAGCCTTCACTCCACCGGGTTCAGATGAGCAAGGGGGTTCAACTATTATATCAACACCTCCTGTGCTCAATAAAAATAGTCTGGAATCAACTGGAATTAAGCGCTGGAGTTTTCCCACCCAGAAATTAATATTAAATCGCTTATTTATATTCTCATTAACATACTGCAAAATTTACCCTCCCTCATTTTCGATTCGTTTCAGAAGTATTCCCCACTTTTTCATATTTCGTTAAATTTACTAGTCTACATCAAGCCTCATATCGCATTACCTTTTAAATCCCGCCTTATTCTCAATTATCATTTACCAGGGCACTTATGCTAATCTTATTCTAATATATCTAATGCCTTATCTTTATTAACCAGTTTTTATGCCACTGATATACGTCGTTTGGTTTACCGACTTACGCTAACATGCTCATCTTAAGTCTATCCTATATACTCATCTTAGTCTACCCTCTATTTTCCTTAGCATACTCATCTTAGTCTACCCTCTATTTTCCTTAGCATACATAAAATTACTTACATAAATCCTTTTCCCTTGCCACTGTAATTTAATTTTGTGCGTTCTTTATCATTTATTCTTTATCACTTATCATAATTTTGCCACATCTTATTAAAAAATTTATCTACATTTTCCTTAACATACTTAAAACTACTTTTATAAATCAGGTTTCTTTTCTATTTTAATATATTTTTGGCAGTCCTCTTCTTTATCATTTATTCTTTATCACTTATCAAAATTTAAAGTCATGCCTTATTATAAAAATATTTCGTCAACATGGACCCTCATTTTAAACTCTATTTTTTACACTTACTTTCATGCACAAATACCCTTAACCATTTCAGCACGATGACGTCTAATTTAATTTTTAGACGATTTTATTCAGTAACAGATTCAAGATTTTTCAGAAGTTTAAATTAAGAATAAAATCGTCTGGAGGATGAAAAAATACGTCTTCGGGGTGAAAGGGTTAAATAATTCCTCGTTTTCTATAACACTGAAGGGATGGGTAGGAGGGGGGGACTCTGCCATTCTCTTCTTCCTGTGAGGGTAGACTCTAGAACTACTGATGTCATGCTAATCATGCAGGTGTACACAATATAATGGCATTCTCGTAACTGGGGACTGAGAGGATAAGAAACAAGAGAGAGAGAGAGAGAGAGAGAGAGAGAGAGAGAGAGAGAGAGGCTTTTTTTTTTTTGTTTTTTTTTGTTACTAAGTGGAGTGGGATGGTAATTTTCACAAGACACTGAATTGGGACAGGACTGGAAGGAAATATATACTGACAAAGCAGTTTTAATAGGTCGATGGAAACTTGAAAAATGTATTGCAAGTACTGTGAATATACTTTTAGACAAAATTAAAAAGGTCATAACTATAACGTACTCTTCCTTGGCTAAAATTCTGACAGGGAACAGATGAAAATGACAGGTATAACAGGAAAATGAAACGTGTCAGATATTTAGAAAGAAGTACTGCCCTACGAGACAAATGGAAAAAAAGTCGAAACCATAAACTCTTCCGTGGCTACAAACTGACAGGGAACAGAGCAAAACTGACAGGAAAAAATGGAAATTAAAAAAAAAGCGCAGACGTTTAGACAGACAGGCTTCCCCCACTGTGACAGGCGAAGAGGAGAAGAGTCAGATCTATCAATTCTTTTTCTGTGGCTACAATTTTGCGAGGAAACAGATTAAAATAAAAACTGCCAGGAAAAATAAAACTGTCAGACATTTAGACAGACAGATTTTGCTCCTTTTGACAGGAGGGAAAGAAAGGTTAAACTCATCTCCATAATTCTTTGTGACGCGAGGAAAGTGCGTGGGAGAGGGTGGGGGGAGGGAGGTCAGGTATGGTGAGAGGAGAGGCAGAACACGGAAAAAGGAAGAAGAAAGATGAAGAAAGTGAAAGGAAAGTCTTAAGGAAAGTGAAAGCTAGCCCCCACCCCCCACCCCCCCAAAAAAGGCAGAAAAACAGAAGAAGACACGCATTGCGAAGGGAAGAGCAGAGCACGAGCATAAGGAAAAAAAAAGGGAAAATAAGAGACTAGCAGTAAGGAAATTAGGAAACGACGAGGGGGGGAAAAAAGAAGAAACTGAGGTCATGGAAGTGAACTAAAAAAAATAAGAAAAAGGTCTTAGTTAAGCGATGTCGAATGAAAATAAGATAAAAGCAAAGGATCAAGTCTTAACCCAGGAAAGAGAGATCAGATGATACAAAAAAAAATCTAAATAACTAAAAAATAACTAAAAAAAATAAAATAAAAGGCCAAACGAAAGAGAATTTAAGATAAAAAAAAAAAAGTCTATAGGCTGACAACGGGGAAATACGATGAATGAACGATAGAAAAAGTCTTAAAGCAAATGAAGAAAGCTTTTTAAAAAATCGGGGAAGAGGTCACGCCAAAAAAAAAAGTAAGGTAATATGTTAAGAAAATACAGTAAATGGAAAAAGTGGGCGTTCGAGAAGTCTTTAAAAAAAAAATATAAAAGTTAGAACATAGAACAAACTATTTCATAAAATCTTGAAGTCAATGGGAACTTTTAAAAATACAGTGTGTGGGGAGGATAGAAAAAAATTATACCGTCAATTCAACTATGGCGATGAAACGAAAGTCAGGAATACTTGAAAATATGGAAGGTTGATCGGGAAAAACAAAAATTAATACTAGCAGAAAGGGATAAAAAAAAGCCAGCGATAGGAAACTGAACCGCAAAATAATAAAAATAGAAAAACAAAAACGACCAGGGGAAAATGAGTCCAGGAAAACAAAAAATCACAAACTCAACCATGACTGAAGTTATGCGAGGAACAGGAAAAAAAACTACAAAAACAACGCAAAACAAGATGAGGAGGAGCAAGTCAGATCCGGATAAATAAATACAGCAAATAAACATATAAATGAATAAATAAAAAAATAAATCTGGAGGGTGATGATAGGAAGGCGAGGTAAAAAAAAAAAATAAATAAATAAAAGGAAAAAAGGAAAGTGGAAACTCGAAAATAAGGTTAAGGATTAAAAAAAAAAAAAACACTGAAAAGGATGGAAGATAGTAAGAACGTAAAAACTGGCTTAAAAAAACACAAAGAAAAAACAGATAACAGGAAAAAAAACATAAAAAATGAAAGACCAACAAGGACAGGATAAAAAGGAAAAAATAATATTCATCAAGAGGTCGAAAGGAAAATAGGCACATGAAAAAACCTACAAAAAACAAACACCAACAAGAACAGAAAAAATGGTCTTGCTAGAACAGAAAAAATCGTCTTGCTTGAACTCACCCCATGGAGGGTACGGTAGGGCTGAGCGAAGGAGGGGTTTTGCCGTCAATCATCTTCAGTCACTTTCCTCACTTTCCCTCCCGACCGACGTCACGGCTCGCAAGGGGCAAGCATCACATTCACGTCCAGTACCTTATGTCACATTCACTTCACCTTCTTCGCTTTCTGTGTCACCCTTCGCGGTCCTCCGATCATGAACTCACTTTCTCTCACTTTCGCCGTCGCTCTACTTTGTGTCCAGGCGGCGCTAGGGTCATGTTCACCACGGGGAAGGTGATGGTGGTGAAGGTGAGGGTGGGGTCCTTTGCCAGCTGTTCAATCACCACCCTGTTGGAAAGTGAAAAAGGTGGTTACTGGAGAGAAAGTGACAAGAGTGGTTAGTTTAATGTGTGTGTGTGTGTGTGTGTGTGTGTGTGTGTGTGTGTGTGTGTGTGTGTGTGTGTGTGTGTGAGAGAGAGAGAGAGAGAGAGAGAGAGAACGAATACATGGCTAAACACTCAAAACTCTCTCTTCTATAACTTACTCAGCTAAATAAAACTGTCTAACAATGGCTGGAACACAATACTAGACTTGCCCTGACCATAAGAGGGTTAATGGTACCAGTATTAACACTCAGGCTCCTATGACCCACTAAGTCCAGTAAAACCACCTAAAGTCTGCTGGAACAGTAGAGCTGTCCCGGACATGAGAGGGTCGGCTTATCTTCCACAGACATATCATAAAAACGTCCCCCCACAAATGCCATCACACCCTGAAGAAGACAGGCCTGGCGTGTATTCAGCGTGGAGGGTGGGTATTGGCCCCGAAGCGGTGGTATGTGAAGGTATGAGACATGTAGGAGGACTGGGGGGATGGACTGTAATTGGTTTATGCAGAGTTGGAGGAAAAAGGTAAAAACAGAGAATCTCTCCGACCACCTCCCCCACCCCAACGCAGATAAAACGAAATTCTCTCCACACACACACACACACACACACACACACACACACACACACACACACACACACACACACACACACACAGCTACAACGCCATCTCTCTTCTAATTACAACGATATTCTCACCCTCTCTACCTCACCCCTCAGAGATAAACAGCAGCCTCCCACAACACCACATCCACCGGGGAACATAAGAGAGACTGTTTATACTCAAAGGGGGCCATGCCACCAACACATTTACAACGAAAGGGTTACATATACAACGAAATCAACTTAATTATAATGAAATTCCCACCCACCTCCCTGCCCTAGAGGTAAACAGCAGCCTATCACGTCACCACATCCGTCAGGGTACATATGGAGGCTGGTTATAAATACACAGACATAGGGGACCATGACACGAACACATTTCCTGACACAGATAATGGTGACCTTCAATTGTGGCTTTTAGAGTTTATTGTTTTTACTGTATGTTTTGGTGTGTGTGTGTGTGTGTGTGTGTGTGTGTGTGTGTGTGTGTGTGTGTGTGTGTGTGTGTGTGTGTGTGTGTGTGTGTGGTTTCACGTTTTCCTATGTTCTGGGGATGTTTAATATTTTTCTTACTTTCTTAGGGATGAGTTATGGCCTTTCTATCCTTTCCTGACCTACAGAGTGACCTTCAACTGGGGGTTCGATAATATATATATAATATTTTGTATCCTATCTTTTGGGGATGTCTTATGCTTTTTTCTGATTAATGTATCTGGGGTTAATATTTATTGCAAGGGACGATTTATATTTGATCTATCTTTTAGTTTATTTAGGGGATCTTTGAGGGATGAAATTACTTTTTTGCACATAATTCAGATAAAGAATTGTCTTTTTCTTTTTTATTTTCGAAGGGATGGAAGAATTGCGCGTACAAAGGTGAGAAGAAATGTGTGAAGAAGGAAGAGAAGAATGTGTGTGGAAGAGAGATTTGTGTGTGTACGTGTGTGTGGGGGTAATGATTTTTTTTTTTTTTTTTTTCATAAGGACGAATTTTATTTTAACTAATCAATTACTACCTCCTGGGCCCACTCTGCTGGACTGACTATTATATAACTTTATTACTGAGGGACTGATACAAACACAGGACATAACAGTTAGTACCTCACATCCGGACTCTTAGATAACGATGACCTTCACTGTCTGGGACTTGCTTTGGAGGCAGTAATTAAATATTCTAGGTTTCAGCAGGATATAGTTTTAATCCATTTATTTTTAAGGATGAAATGACTGTACTTTTGGGGGGATGAACCGAGCTTTGTATTATATTTTCCATCCATCAATATATCCATCTCCAGTCCTCTAGTGCCTCATCAGGAGCGTAGAGGCCCGGGGCTAGGCTACTCAGTCCCCACATTTCACCCGAAGAGTGACTAGCTTCACTTGCCGCTGAGTGACATGATATGAACAATAATTCCAAGCACCCCAGATATGACCTCTTGCAGGCTCGAACCGGCAGCCTAAACCCACTAGACCACCAGGTGTGATTATCAAGGTGCATTAAGAAGAATTAATCGCTGAGAAATTTAGTTATAGATTCTCCAGTCAGTGAGAACACGACACATCGAACTTATTAATGCACTTTCTCTTATTACAAAACCAGAGAGATGAGAAAAAAGAAAGAACGAAAAAGCAGGATGTGAGAAGCAGTAGGTCAGCATAACACTCATTTCTGTCTCTCTGCTGAGTCTGCTTTTTGTGAATCGCTCCAAAATCACTCTGAACAGTCAATCCAAATTCACTCCAAACAGTAAGATGTACTAAACCAGTCACTGCATTACGGCGGCACTAATGAACAACATTAAAGGGAAACTACAGGCCTGAGGGGACAGCATGACACACTGGCCTGGTTCAAACTCTGCTGCGTCTGCTTCTTGGGATAATGAACTGCTTGTTGTACTAAAACACTCAAAATATTATACCATGAAGGAGCGCAATATACAAATGAGAGGCATGGCAAAGAACACGATATTTTGCCGGACAGAGCACCGGGAAGAGTACAAGAGTAAAACGAGAAACAGGGCAGAGGAGCACAACACCCTGCTTCGTCTGTTTTGGGTGATAATGTAGAGTTTGGTCGACTAAAACACTCAAAATTATATTATACCAGAAAGGAACCCAACATCCAAATGGAAAGCATGGCAAAGGGCACAACATTCTGCCAGAGAGAGCATAAGGAAGGGCACAGAAGCAAAATGGGAGGCACGCAAGACAGCACAACACACTGACCTGCTCTGCCCGGCTATGAGCAAAAGTTTCCAATACTTCTTAGATGGTTGAAGTATCAACTATTTTTCTTTGACGGTAATATGAAAGCACACGAGTATGTGAAAGGATACTCTCTGTCGCTTGAGGAGGTATTTGAAGGAAGGATACACTCTGTCGCCCGGGCAAGAATGATTAATACAGGACACAATGCTGGCAGAGGATTGTGGGCGAACTTTTGATGGTTGTACTATCACCATCCCATGTCATCTCTACTTTCCGTTTACGTTCTTTGAAAATCAGTCTCTTGAATCCCAAACAAATGAGCCAAATGACACTGAACACTGGCCAAATAAAGCAATCAGTGTCAGTTGCTGCAGAATCGCAAGACTGATTTTCAAAGTCCACGGAGAGAGAAGAAGGAGAAACGACGGGACTTCTGATGTCCACCGTAGCTCTGCTGGGTCTGCTTTTCGGTCATAATGAAGTGTTGACTTACGTTGGCGCTGCCCTCTGTCCTTGCCAATCAGGAGGGTAAGGGAAATACCAGCGATCTAAGTGGCCAGTGCTGGGGTCAGTGTTTTGAGAGTCCATTGGGGTTCTGGAGAGGGATGCCTTCAGGTGGTGGCACCGGTATGACAGCCCGGTGGAACTGTCTGCGTATGTAAATGTCCCTCAATACCCTCCCTATCCTCCGAAAAAGAGGATAGTGGACTATGAAACGAGGGCAACTTCAACCTGCAGTCCACCGGGTGTAGTGGATAGGTCCCAGTGGAGAGTTAGGTCCTTTCTTGTGTGGACTGGGAGTATTCAGACAATAGGATACTTACGGTATATAAAAACGAGCTTCACGTAAAGTCACTGTTACAAGCCGAACAGATCCTTCTTTCAGTGGACAGGGAGTAATCAGATGACAAGAGTCCCACTTCTGGCCTTGTATTATAGTCAGACAATATTCCTGGCTTTCTGTCCTGGCTTTTAAAATTAGCCAAATATATATTTTTTTTTTTTTTTGGGGGGGGCACCGCCTATAAAATCAGACAAAATTCCTGCTTTTCTGGCCCCCTTTTTTTTTTTTAATTAATCAGACAGAGGGAGCGCGCTGCCAAGCCTATGTCCGAAAAAAAAAAAAAAAAAAGCTGGTTGCTGGAAGAAAAAAGCAAAACAAAACAGATAGATAGATAGATAGATAGATAGATAGATAGAGAGAGAGAGAGAGAGAGAGAGAGAGAGTCGTCGCCGTTCTGAAATGGTTAGACATGACCGGAAGTTCAAATTAACAATGTTATACAAAAAATCAACTTGCAACCGGAAGTACATAAAATCCCAAAGTGCCAAGACCTCATTTGTCATTTATTCTAGGTACAAAAAGATGATTTTTTTTTTACTAAAGACGATTTTTTACCCTGGGGGTAGGGGGGTTTTCAAGAATACTCCCCCAGTATCCCTGCTTGTCGTAAAAGGCGACTAAAAGGGTTGGCGGAGGGTTAGTGCCCCTCCCCGGAAAACAACTAACTAAAAAAACAAACAAGAAGCCTCGGACAAGGACTGACCAAACGTTGACGACCCAGGACCGGACAAAGGACTTGGTAATGAGTACATGGAATGTAAGAGGAGCGAATGATGAGGTGAAAGAGAGAGATTGTCCAGGTGCTTGAGGATGCGAAAGTGGATGTATGTGGAATAACTGAAACAAAATGGAGAGGAGAAAGTGTGAGAGAATGGGAGTATGGATGGGGTATATGTGCAGGAGTAGATGAGAATGAGAGGGCAAAGGAAGGAGTGTGTATAGTTGTGAGTAAAAGATGGAAGAAGAGCATAAGACAGTATGGATCAGTTGGGTCAAGGATTGTGTGGGTAAAGTTGAAAGTTGGAATACAAATGTGGGCGATTGTGTGTGTGTATGCGCCAACGCAAGATCGTGCTAGAAGAGTGAGAGAAGAGTTCTGGACAAATGTGGAAGTGTGCATGGAAAAGTTTGGAAGGAATGAGAGAGTGTTTTTGATCGGTGATATGAATGGTAAAGTTGGTAATGTGAAGGTGGATGGAATAGTTGGTGAGTGGGGTGTGCCTGCTGAGATAGATGAGAATGGGAGTGCGTTAGTGGACATCTGTGCTGGGAGGGGGTTGGTAATAGCCAATACCCTCTTCAGGCATAAAATGATCCACAGGTATACATGGCGAGTGATGAGAAGGGTGGGTGGTGAACTGAATGAAAGGAAGGCAATGATTGATTATGTGTGTGTGGATGAAAGGATGCGAAGATGTATATTGGATGCAAGAGTTTATAGAGGTTGGGGAGGGCCTTTCTGACCACTACTTGGTGATGGCCAGAATTAGGATGCAAGTAAGATGGAGGAACAGAAGAAGGGAAAGACGAGAGGAAGGAGTAGTTGCAAGGAGAGTGGAAAGGTTACAAGAGGATGAGAAAAAGGCAGAGTATAAGAGAGAAGTGGAGGAACGATTGGGCAAATATGAATTGGAGCAGATGGGGAGACGTGGAAGGTGTGTGTATGATATTTACAGAAGAAATATGTGCAGCATGTGATGTCGTGTGTGGAAGGAAGAGAAGACGGAGGGGGGTGCAAGGAACAGCGTGGTGGACTGAAGAGGTGAAACAGGCTGTGGCACAAAAGAAGAAAGCATACAATGAATGGATGAGAAATAGGGGCGTGGAAGAAGTTGAGAGGCAGAAGAGAGAGTTATATGTGGAAAGGAAGAGAGAGTGAAAAGATTAGTAAGAGAGAGTAAGAAGAGAGTGGATCAGGAATTTGGAAGGAATTTGAGTGTAAAGTGGAGGGACTGTAAGAAAATGTTCTGGAGAGAAGTGAAAAGAGTAAGACAGGGTGGAAGTGAAGTTAGCAGGGGAGTGAAAGATAAACATGGTAGATTATTAGTGGAGAAGGGAGAAAAAGTGAGCAGATGGAGAGAACACTTCAAGGAATTGTTGAACGTAGAGGATGGAAGTAATGCGAGTATAAGTGGCTGGGGAATGGCTGGGAGAAGGAGGGAGGTGAGAAGACAGGTAGAAATCAGTAGGATAGAGGTTGTGGAAGCAATGAAGAAAGTTAAATCGGGGAAAGCCCCAGGAATTGATGGAGTGTGTGGTGAGATGCTGAAGCATGGGGGAGAGATAGTAGTAGAATGGATGTGGAAGATGTGCAGATTGGCCTGGGAGGAAGGTAGAGTCCCGGAGGATTGGAAGTCAGGTATAATTATTCCCTTGTACAAAGGAAAAGGGGAAAAAGAAGTGTGTGGTAATCATAGGGGCATTTGTCTTCTTAGTATAATAGGAAAAGTGTATGGTAGGATACTTATAGACAGAGTTAGAGAAAGAACAGAGAAATTAGTTGGAGAAGAACAGGGAGGCTTTAGGAAGGGAAGAGGTTGTGTAGATCAGATATTCATTCTTAGATCTTTAGTGGAAAAGTTTCTAGAGAAGGGAAAGAAGTTGTATGCGGCTTTCATGGATTTGGAAAAAGCATATGACAGGGTGGATAGACAAGGATTGTGGAAAGTGTTAAGAATATATGGAGTAGATGGGAAGTTGTTGAATGCTTGGAAGAGTATGTATGATGGTGCTAAGGCTGCAGTGCGTGTGGATGGTGAACTAAGTGAATTTTTCTCTTTGAAAGTTGGTTTGAAACAGGGATGTGTCATGTCTCCATGGTTGTTCAATCTGTACATGGATGGGGTAATAAAAGAGGTACAAGGTAGGGTAGTGGATGTTGGAGTGGCCCTGGTGAGAGAGGATAGTGTTTGGAAACTCCCTGTACTGTTGTTTGCAGATGATACTGTGTTGTTGAGTGAAGATGAAGGGGAGCTGCAAGGCTTGGTGGATGAGTTTGAGAGAGTGTGTAAGAAACGGAACCTAAAGGTGAATGTAGGGAAGAGTAAAGTGATGGTCTTTGAGAGAGGTGAAGTCAGTGAATGTATAGCGAGGTTGGATGGTGAGGAATTGGAAAATGTGAGTACGTTTAAGTATTTGGGTAGTGTGATGAGTAAGGATGGAGGTTTGGAGGGTGAAGTGCTTGAAAGGGTACAGCAGGGAAGAAAGGTTGCTGGTTCCTTGAAAGCAGTGATAAGAAAACAGGGAAGTGAGCATGGAAGTAAAAAAGTTACTACATGACAGTATTGTGATACCAACTCTAACGTACGGAAGTGAAGCTTGGACGTTGTTGGAAGGACACAAGTCAAGAGTGAGAGCAGTGGAAATGAGTTATTTAAGAGGAGCTTGTGGAGTCACGTGGAGAGACAGGCTGACGAATGAGGATATAAAGGAGCGTTGTGGTGTTGATGTGGATGTGATAGGAAGCGTTGTGAGGAACACACTGAGGTGGTTTGGCCATGTGGAGAGGATGGAGGGTGAAAGACTGACGAAGAGAGTGTATGTGAGCGAGGTGGAGGGTGGAAGAGGGAGGGGGAGACCGAGGATGAGATGGAGGGATGGGGTAGAGAGGTATATGAGAGAGGGGGGTGTGAGTTGGGAGCAGGGTAGTGAAATGGCGGGGGACAGGGCGACTTGGAGGCGATTTGTTTGTGGCCACCCCAAACGGGATTGAGGCGTCTGGCGATAGATAGATAGATAGATTTTTCTTTTTTCCTGTTACCATTACTTATTTTTAAAAGGATTACTACTGGAATTTTTATGCCTCTTACAGATTCTTTTTATTTGTTGCCATGAGATTATTTATTTTTATAATTACTCTTAGACGATTTATTTTCTTACTGTTACTCCGATTTATTTTTCATTAGTTACTCAGACGATTTATTTTTTACTTTTCATTCCTCTTTACCTGACATCACCAGCGTTAATAACTAAAAATAACTGAACGGGCGATTAAGTATTCATAACTTCCATTAACTCCAAACAGGATAATTGCTTGATTTATTTCCACACACAAGTGAGTCAGTAACTAATTTATCTCGTTTATTACCATGTCGTCTGGCGCTGGAGAGTCGCCATCATGTGGTGGCACCGATACAACAGGTCGGCTCCACTGCCCGGTTGTGCAAAATCTCTCAACTCCCTCCCCATCACACTAAAGGCGGATAGTAGGCTACAGGGGGAGGGGAACTTCAGCCTGCAGTCCACTAGGTTTACGTTTCAGATGAACTTGGGACCACCACCACCACCACTGATACTACTGAGAGAGAGAGAGAGAGAGATAGAGAGATCCCCGCCGCCACCATGGTGCCAGGATCGCTGATGTAAACATTGTCTCCTGGTTGACGGCAGAGGGCGCCACGCTCGCTCTCTCTCTCTCTCTCTCTCTCTCTCTCTCTCTCTCTCTCTCTCTCAAACACCGCTAACCCTGCCCCTCGTCTCTCTCTCTCCCATTCTCTCTCATACGCACACAAACATCAGTATCCCACCTCCTCGCTCTGTCTCACCTTTCTTTGGCTACATCTCTCAGTATATTTGATCGCCTGTTTCATACGAGAGAGAGAGAGAGAGAGAGAGAGAGAATTCTACCCAATGAACCTCAATACTACTTTACCTCCTTTAACCCGTCCCCCTCCCCCTCCCTTTTCCCCCTCCTCTCCTTCTTCCCACACGCCCCCTCTTCGCGCTCCCACCTCCAATTCCCACTCTCTTCCCGCCTCTTACCTTCATCCTTACCCTTTAATGCCCCTCTCATCCTCTCCTTTACCTTCTCATCCCCCACTCCTTCCCTAGCGCCTCTTTCTCTCTCTCTCTCACCTCCTCCCCTTCCTCCTGTTCTACCTCTCTTCCCTCCCCCCTCCTTAGCTCGTCTCACCAAAACTCCGTAGCTCGTCTCACCAACACTCCTCCTCTCTCCATCTCAGTCTTCCTCTCCTCCTCCTCCCATAGCCACGTGGAGGGAACTGACTACCATCACTTGCAACACCTCCCCACTCCCCCTTCCCCCTTTTCTCCCTACCTTCCTCCTTTTCCTCCCTCCCTCCCTGCACACCTTTTTATCTCCCTACTCTCACTCTCTCTCCCTCTCTCTCTCTCTCTCTCTCTCTCTCTCTCTCTCTCTCTCTCTCTCTCTCTCTCTCTCCGATCACAACCACCGTTACCCATTCTACTGACATCACCCCCTTCCTGTCTTCACCCCCTCCCCTTCCCTTCTTCCATTCCAATTCTTCCTACTATCCCCCGTCTCCCCACTCTCTCCCTGTTCTAGCATCCCCCTGACCCTTTTCACCCCTCCCCTCCCCCGACAGTTCCCTCTTCACCCCTATCCTTCCTATTCTCCCCCTCTTCATCCCTCCTTCCTCCCTTCTCATCATCCCCAACTCTATCGCCCTCAGTCCTTGCCATCCCCACACCTATCCTTCACTATATTACATTCATTCCTTTCTCCCGTCTCTTTCACTAATTCCATACCCCTTTCCCATTCTCTCCCTCCTCCCTCGCCCTACCCTCTCCTCCTCCCCATTTAACCCTCCCCTTTTGTCTCCCCTCTCCTCTTCCCCTCCAAATAATTCTCCTTTTCTCTTTATCCTCCTCTTCCATCGCTTCAATTTCCTTTAACCCTCTCTCCCATCTCCTATGATCTCCCCTTTCCATTTCCTCCCTTCAACCTTCTCCGCCCCTTCCATCCCCTTCCTCCCTTCTTTCCATATCCTCCCTTAAACCTTCCTTCTTTTCCTCCCTCCCTTCTTTCCATTTCCTCCCCCTCCCCGTCCCTTCCAACTCATCTTCCGCATCATCAAGCACAAGACGAACGCGAGCAAGTGGAAAGAATATCACCAAAAAAAAACGAAAAAAACGAAAAATATAGCAAGTACAGGAGGAAATCAACAAAATAATGGAAACAAAGACAAAATAAGCAAGAAAAAAAAAGGGGAAATTGACAAAAACTGCAAAGAAACAAAATAGAGAATAAGACATTTTAACAAACTGCAAAAAAAAAGGGACAAACACAAAGATCAACACAATACAATCAGCAGACAAAATAATAAGACAAAAACGGTAAACTGACAAAAAATGCGTAAAGAAAGCCAAAACAGGGAATACCAAACAAAAATATCAACTTCACTTCCAGAATAGACGGGGTTAAATGGACACAATACCAAACCCCTTCAAGTCGAAAAGTCTGTATAAAAATAAATGAAATCGTCTGTGGTTAGACTAAAATAAAAAAAATACATATAATTGTATTCAAGGAGAAAAATATTCCACATCGTTCTCGGCCTCCATCTCCTCGCTCTGCTAAGCCCAGAGGGAAGCCTTCACGTGGTGGTACCGATAAAACCGAGCGGCTCCTCTACCCGGTAATATACTCATAAATGTTCTTAGATCCCTCTCTACCCTCGGAAGGAGATTGGTGGACTACAGATGGGCAGTTTCAGCCTGCAAACCACCGGGACCACGATGCAGACGGACCTGGACTACAACAACAACAACAAC
Source organism: Coenobita brevimanus (assembly GCF_032717465.1). Lineage (NCBI taxonomy): Eukaryota > Metazoa > Arthropoda > Malacostraca > Decapoda > Coenobitidae > Coenobita > Coenobita brevimanus. The sequence continues at coordinate 36,439,192 of NC_137048.1, forward strand.
AGCTAGTACTACCACCACCACTACTACTACCTCGTTCTCGGGCTCCCTCTCCTCACTCAGCAAAGCCCGGCAAAAAACACACCCATCCACCCGCCGTCCATGCTTTCACGCAAATGCCATCTAATTCACACATTACCTTTAAAGCGATGACGACCACGTGTGACTGCAGAGCTCTCTCTCTCTCTCTCTCTCATGCACACACACAGCTCACTCCCCCACTCTCTCCTGCTCTCTATCCCATCTCTTGTTGCCAACTCTCTTATTCCCGACTCCCTCTCCCTCCCTCTCTCTCTCTCTCTCTCTCTCTCTCTCTCTCTCACACACACACACACACACACACACACACACACACACACACACACAGCGTTCCCTTTCAGAGATAAAAAGTACCACAATTCCCCTCCTATCTATGCATCTACTGTCATCCTATCAATATCACACACACACACACACACACACACACACACACACACACACACACACACACACACACATTCGCTCCCCTCACCTATCTCATCCAACTAATCCTGTGTAGCACATGACCAGTCTCTCTCTCTCTCTCTCTCTCTCTCTCAAACTTTCACATGGGTCTGCTGCCTGTATATACGCCAATACATTCAGCTTCAAAACGCATGCCGATCCTCCAAGCTCCGCCCCCTTATGTCACAATACTACTGCCAGATGTTTAATAATCACCATACACGCATCCCCCACCCCCTACCTTTTTCACCCCTCACGCCCCCCCTCTCTTTCCTCTCCTTCCCCCTTCTCACCATACGCAGGAACGCACCCCTACGCACGTTTTCCACGCACTCAGATTCACTAACGCATTCACTGCGGCTTGCAAAATCGTGAAATATAAGAAGGTTTGTGAGATTATACTATTCGAGGCTTCATTCATACACGGCACGAGATAAACATGATCAATACTCTTTATACTTTGACATCTCCACCTAGAATACTGAGTCGTAACTAAAGTTTAACGGTAGAATATGATACTAATCAAGAAGGAGTATACGGAGACGGTGTACAGCTGTAGTATTACCATATTTTGCCACTGAGTTACGGGGAAATAAGCTGAAAAGAAAATCTTCGCCCATTTATGGTGAAAGAACTATAGTGTCACAAAGCACTAAAGGGACTGGAAAGCAGTTGAGGAACATTGCATAACCAGACAGTTTAGCTCCCTGATGATATGTGCCACCACATGAAGGCGTCCCTCTCCAGCACACCAAATCCATGCAAAATCGCGAAATGCGAGATGCTTCATTCACATACGGCATGAGCATATACACTCACCGCGACATGCAAAATCGAGAAATGTGAGAAGAGGCTTCATTCACATATGGCAAGAAGATAAACACTCACCACGCCATGCAAAATCGCGAAATGTGAGAAGGGAGATGTTCGTATCCGAGGCTTCATTCACATACGGGAGGAGGGTAAACATGGGCCAGTGTCAACAGAGAGAGGGACGGCATAGAGGGATACCGTTGCGTCTCGAATCGGATCCTTCAGAGGCGAGGTGTGTAAGCAAAAGATAAGAAGATTAGCGAAAGTGTGCTGGCGTTGCGACTGTGTGTATGTGAATGTGAGAGGTTGGGTGATGGGGGGAGGGAGGGAAAATGGGGAAGGGAGAAGGAAAAATGAGAAGAGGGGAGAGACAGCTTGATAGACATGTGCACGAATGTGTGAATGTGAGGCAGGATGATGGGGGGAGGGAAAAGGTGGAAGGAGAGAGAGATAGAGAGAGAGAGAGAGAGAGAGAGAGAGAGAGAGAGAGAGAGAGAGAGAGTAGAGAAGGGAAGTAATTTAGACAAACACAGATATAATCAGATAGACAGACTCAAATACATTTCATACGCTGAATTTATACATTTTGAAAATACATATTTAAGAGAAACATTCGCGCAGGGATGACGTAATGGAAAACCGATGAGAGAGAGAGAGAGAGAGAGATAGAGAGAGAGAGAGGAGGGGTGGGTCAGGAAAGCGGTGTGGTGCTACTTTTGCTACCCCTCCCCCCTCCCCCTCCACTGGCCACCACGAGGACCCTCTCCCTCTCCCTCCCCCACCCCCTCCCTCTCCCCCTTTCTTTACCCTTCCGCAACCCTTCCCTTCCTTCCCTTCCCTTCACCGCAGTTTTTCTCAGTTCTCCCCTAACTGTTGCAAGTCGCTCGCTCTCTCTCTCTCTCTCTCTCTCTCTCTCTCTCTCTCTCATATCGTTTTCCATTACGTCATTCCCTTTGCAGTTTTTCTCCTTTAATTTCTCTCTCTCTCACTCTCACTCTCTCTCTCTCGTTCCAATACTGCGCTTATTGATTTTACACACACACACACACACACACACACACACACACACACACACACGTTAGATTAAATGGACCAACCTTTACCACATCCACCCAATCCACCGTCTTCCACTCTCATGTCTCTCTATATATCTTCTCAGCATCCACTCCCTCCACCTTCCTCTTAAAATTCACCGTCTTCCACATGTTTCCATCTTTCTCTTAGTACCTGTAAGATCTCTTCCTCTCTCTCCATCTCTCTTTAAACGTCACCGTCTTTCTTTCACTCTATCTTCCTTCTCTTTATATTCATTTCTTCCTCTGTCATTTTCTAGTCAATTGGCTTTTCTTTCACTCCAACTTTCTGCAATCATTTATTCTCTCTCTCTCTCTCTCTCTCTCTCTCTCTCTCTCTCTCTCTCTCTCTCTAAATACCCATCTCCCTTCAAGGATACGTGTAGATTCCATCAGTTTTACATCCCACTAAAACTTCTGGAGAGAGAGAGAGAGAGAGAGAGAGAGAGAGAGAATCCACATCCCTTCCCCTTAGAACCAGATGCTATAATGAAAGATAAATTAGGCTGCTTGCACGAAGGCTTCTCAAAATTAGTAGGTGATTAAGGGGCAAAGGTAGTATTTAGCCAGAGCCCCCAGTTGGGTTGTTCTCACACTCTCACACACTCTTCAAAGTCTCGCACCCTTTCAAGCCTTTCACACACTCAATTATGTCCCTCACACACACTTCTAAGCTTCTCACACACTAATTTACTTATAACCTATACTAATCTGGCTCTAACATACTATTTTTCTCCCAACGCACCCTAATCTGCCACACATTTATTTGCCTCTAACACATACCGTACTACTTTGCTTCTAACTCATTCTAATCTGTCTCTACCACTCTCATCTGCATCTAACGGGCTATAATCTGCCTCTAACACAAACTAATCCGTCTTTAATGCACTCTATTAAGCCTAACAAACTCTACGAAACTCCTTAATCTTCGAAGTCTCACACACTCCACTAAGCCTCAACCCTGCCTCGCCCCTCCCCTACCTCATCCCTCCCCTACCTCCACGCCAACCATGGCACCCCTATCACCCTACCCCAACCCATACACCCCTTCCCTCATCTCACCCCCAACTCCCCTCACTATATGATCCCTCCCCAATCCCTACATCACCCCTTCCGGCATGTCTCCCCAAGTCTACCCTCACCCCATCGCTATTCACACCCAACCACACCACTATCACTCCTCCCCACATCTCTCCCCCCTCCATCTCCCTTCACCCCATCACTATTAATCCATTCCTCACCTCTCACATCCCTCCCCAACCCTGACATCATCCCTCTCACCCCTCACATCCCTCCCCAACTCTGACATCACCCCTCTCACCCCTCCCACACCACCTCCATCCCTACCTACCTAGTCTATCCTTACAAACAAATGCTAGTTATGCTTGGACCAATATTAAGGGCATCTGAGAATCCTCCAGCGAATTCCTAGAGCTCTCTCTCTCTCCTCTCTCTCTCTCTCTCTCTTGTTGCTGTCACTCACTAATTTCGTCTCCACCTCCTCCCCTCCCCAACTCTCCCACTCACTCTCGCTCTCACTATCCCTGTCTTCCCCCCCTCTCCCCCCTCCCCCCTCTCTCTCTTGGCACAACGCCGCGTCAACCCCCCACACGCACACACACACAAGCGCACACACATACATACACCCATACACACGCACACATTCCCAAGCGCATGCAGCCTCCCCTTCTGCACACATATACGCACACGTGTACACATTCCTAACGCACACAACCTTGCCCCTTTAACACACATACACTCAGGATGCACGCACTTAAGTCATACACAGATGCACACACACGCACACACTTTCTCTTATCCTACACTCTCTGTCTCTCTCTCTCTCTCT